>NW_027185386.1:4198462-4201855 GCF_022577435.1 Embiotoca jacksoni | reverse complement strand
AACTTTTACCTCAGCTGCTCCAGGAGCATGTTTTTTTTTTTCTGTTGTCCCTCTTCTGTTGTGACATTAAACCTAATCTGAGCATAAAACAGGCATATTTTAAATATTTTCTGACAAAACAGTAGTATTCTGGTACATGGGTGGATTTTCAGCAGCCATTATGGAGTTCATGTACGTCGAGGTCCTGTAGATGGCGCTGTTTACCCACAGAAGGCGTGGACTGAGAGACAGATGAATTCAGGCCGGTTTCCAGATGTCTGAAAGAACATGTTGCGTGAGTAGACGACGACAGCGGTGGGACTGGAAAATAAGCAGGTTAATTCAGTTAAAAGATGCTTCAAGCGGCATCAAACAGGGAAACAGGAACACTTTGTTTTGTTCTTGTTTACAAGCGTATTGGAAGAATTTATCAGGCTGTAAGTTTAGAATAACTTTTTTTTACACTTGATTATTAAAACTCGTTTGCGACTGACGGAGCTGAAGTGAATCATCCTTGGATTTTGTTTTTCCTTGTTGTTCTTCCAATATTTCATTCATTTAACGTTGTGTTATAAAACAAGATTTTTATTTTTATTTTTTTTATTTTCTCATTTCATCAACAGATGAGGATCTTTTCTCTCCTGCATGCCTCAGGGGGCTCTTGAAGGTGTCCCTCTCTGTCCAGGTCAAAGGTCAGCTGCTCCCTCCTTATATATATATATATATATATCCTTTTTTTCTTTTTTTTTACTTTTCACTTGTGTAGATTAAAGAAAGAAGCTATAACGTGTTAATCTCAGAGGTTTAGCAGTGCCGGGAGGTACTTTTCTTTCTTTTTTCTTTTCTTTTTTGATCTTCAAAAGTAGATTTCTTTCTGCTGAGCTCTGCAAACCAGCTGCCACAGATATGAGAACGATATTGTCATCCAACCGTATAAGCACATATCCCCAAAAATGTGAAACTATTCATTTGTAGTTATATTCCTTCCTCCTCCAGCCGCTTCAACTTTTGTTTTGTTTTGTTTTTGTCGGGGTTTTTTTTGTTTTTTTTCTCCCCCCCCCCCCCATGTGTGCAGGCAGAGCCACTCCGGGAAATAATCAGAATTCCTCTGCTGATAGTATAATCTGCCACTCTCCCCCATTACAATACAGCCGCTGTTCAGTTTGAGGACACACACACACACACACACACGCACACGCGCACACACACACACACACACACACACACACACTGTATGCAGTCATCTCACTTCAAACGGCATCTTTGGCCCCGGCCAGATCAAATGACACTGCAGCGAGCTGCCTCTACAGCAGAGCCGCTTCATTTGGGTAAAATAAATAAATAAAAGAGGGAATGATGCATTGAATTTGGGGGGGGGAGAGAGAGAGAGAGAGAGAGAGAGAGAGGGGAGGGGGGGGGGGGGGGTTAGGTTTGTTTTCAGCTGGGCGTGCAGCCCTGACCTTGTTGAACGGCTGCTGTAATGTAGACCTGCATTCCTCACCCACCCCCCCCCCCCCACCCCCCCTCGCTGGCCTGTCACACTCCTGCTACCAGCTCCTCATCAGTTCATGTCACATCTACGTTGTTCGTCCCGCTGAATCAAAACAAGCCAGGAGAGAACAGGTGCTCTTTTTTTGTTTTCCAGCCGCAGAGGCCTTTTGGAGTTTTCTTTGGTTCGAGATGCAGTGATAAGGGACTTTTTTTATTTTTATTTTTACATATTTTTATTTATTTTTTTTTTTTTTTTACTGTGTTTATAATGACTTTAAAAGGAGAAATCCAACCCCGTGGAGCACTCTGGCACCGTGACAGCTGCTGGCAGCATTCCTCGCATTTCTGAGAATATTTCGTTGTCTTCTTAATTCTCTCGGTGGCGGGCAAAAATGGACGCGAACACTCTTCGACATCGAGTCCAGATGTTTTCACGATGCTGAAATGGATCTGAAAACCTTAAACAACAGACGTCAGCTGTGTTTTACAATGAAAGACAAATGATGTGATGATGTGTTTCAAATTTAGAGATGTGAGAGAAAATGTTTTCAAATAGTTTTTGTCCCCCCCCCACACACACACACACACACACACACACACACACATACTGATTTGTCAACTCCACAGCTGAGTAAAGAGTCTTTCTGGGAAATATCAGTCACCGGAGGAGAAATGAACAACACACCACAAACGTAAATCACAACATTTCTATCACAGATTAACTCCTGGACCGCAGAAAACACAGCAAATGAATGATATGTAACAATGAAGGAGTCTCCCGGTGTGGATTTTAATGCTGCACAACGTGACCTGTCACACATGCAGCTCGTTTGTAATAACCCCCCCCCCCTCTGTGGCACCTGTAACCTCTCCCAACCTCCTCAGGAATCCCAATGAGATAGAGTTTGAGTGTTGTGTGTGTGGTGGTGGTGATGGTGATGGTGGTGGTGGGGGGGGGGGTGAAGCAGCGTGCAGTTGAATGTAATAACACAATAGGTGGACAGGGAGGGGAGGAGGGGGGGGAGAGGATAAGAGCAAATAAAGAAAAAGGAGAGGCAATGAAAGAAAAGACAAAGGGGGGGGGGGGGGGGGGCTGGAGGGGGGGTGCCCCTGTGCTTTAGCTGTGGCCTTCAGCTGTGGAGGAGTTCCTGTTGTTGTGGGGTGGTGGGAGGGCGGAGGGAAGGATGTGACCAGGAATGCCCGGACCTCGAGGTCTCTCCTCTGCTCACGTGTGTGTTTGATAAGTTCATGTCAGAGTCTGGAGGGAGGGGGATGGAGGAGGAGGAGGGGAGGGAGGGGAGGGGAGGGAGGGGGGGTGGATGCACGCGGGGATGTCTGCTCTTAAACGCACCACCACCGACTGGACTACACGTCCCGGCATGCAGCAGGAGGCGTCCCGCCAGCCAATGGCTCCGTCCGTGTCTGGGGGAGATCTGCGGTTGGGGAGTTTGCACGGCAGCTGTTGTCAATGGCAACAGAGGTTTGCAGGGAAGCATGAGCTGGACAGCTGGTAGAGGGTCCCTCAGTCCTCTTGCCAGGGGTCACGTGGTCTCCCGGCAGCCAATCGCCTCCCTCCGCCCTCCTCTCCTTCGCTCTCATTTGCTCGTCCTGGTTCTCTCTCCCCTCTCTCTGTGGCTGCAGCGGGGGAGGGGAGGGGGGGGGTGGAAAGAGAGGAGGGAAGTGGAGACCGAGAGGGAGGAGAGGGAAGGCGAGGCGAGGCGAGGCGAGGCGAGGGGGCCAGCTTTACGCAGGGAGCGAGTGAAAAGAGGTTGAGAAGGAGAACGGAGAGCGGGAGTCTCGTTCCCTCCGCGCGGCTGATCAAGGAGACATAGGTGAGGCTCCCACGCGCGCCCTGCTTTCTGCCTTCTCGCGGCAGAGGGAAGAAGAGGAGACACAGAAAAGGACAGACAAAAAAAAAAGGAC
>NW_027185386.1:3655962-4193462 GCF_022577435.1 Embiotoca jacksoni | reverse complement strand
GATCCGTCTGACGTGTTTTGGACTCCAGCCCGTCTGTTTCTATCTCTCGGTATTAAGTTTTCCGAACCTCCCCTTTGCTGTCCGTCTCCGTGGACCCGGAGCCTCTGTTAACCGGTCTCCTTCGTTTTGAGCATCACCGCTTCCCTGTCTCTCAGTCGTTCGTTCTCCTCGCGGTACCTCCGGCGATGCGTTCAGGGACCCCTGTTTGTATTCTTGTGTCTCGCGTCTCCGGCAGAGAACACGGCGCTCGGATGGCCACATTTTTTTTTGTCGTATTTCTGGGCTGACGTTACATCCCGGGATGAAACGAACAACTCTGTCCTCGTCCGAGCTCCATCTGAGGACAACTTCACCCCCCACCCTCCCCCCCTCTCACTCACTACATCCCACCTTCTCCCTGCTCACACTGAGCCCCCCTTGTGGCATCCAGATGTAACTGTGGCTCATTTCCTCTGTTCTTTTATTTATTTATTTTTTTTATTCAGGAGGATTATCTATTTAGGGAAATCTCTGCAGTGAGCAGCAAAGGGAACAGATGGCAGTCTTTTTTTTTTTTTTTAAATTTATTCATTTATTTTTTTAACAGAATTCAACCTAGAATAAGTAGATGTTAGTTTATTTTCCCGTTAACGCTCATGACAATGCACATTTGTATTCTTTCTGTAAAGAAAGCGTATAATCCTCTGCTGGCCTCTCACACTGATTAAACTCAGTCGAAAAATTCATTTTATTTATATCTGTTGTATCTCAGTTCATTATGAAGACGAAAAAACATCCCCACGCTCAAATATGTTCTGTAAACTTTCTTGAACTTTTATACGATTCTGTTGCGGTTAAAACGTCTTTATCAGCATTTTGTTTGTTCAAAACAAGTTTCTGTGACTTCAGTCTGGATTCGTTCACTCCCTCCTCCGCTCTGTTTCCGCTCAGGCTTTAGGTCTAACGCAGAATTATAATTTCACGAGACTTGACGACAGCACCGAGGACGTGTGACCCAAATATATAGTTTTTCTTTTTTTCAACGCCGATGGTTTGCTTCATTAAGCCGCGGCCCTTTTGGTGAAGGTTATCGGCCTCCTGTCCGTCAGAAGGAGAACACCCTGCTTTAAGGCCGTGTCTAGACAAATTTATCTCTTGAGTTTTAAGGCCAGAGAAACGCTGGGATTAGGATATGATCCCCCTCGGACACACGGGATTATTCCCTTTACCGTACATACTGTAAGAGGTGTGGCTTTAAGCTTCTGTTGCACCACAAATGCTCTGCAGCTCTGCTGTTGGTCATATGGGGTCTTTTATTTAAATCCTATCTGAAGATTTTTTTTTTCTTGATATTAGAGGCATACATTTTTAAATGAGGTCTGTGCACTGGGTTATAAAATGAAACAGCTGGAACTGCTGCATGTATTTTAAGAAATTATCGATTTTTTTTAATTGGTTTAATAAACTCTGGATCACACTTTCTAATGATAAAACAATTAAGTAAGTTTGTGGGAGATTTAAAACCTGTTTTTCAAGTGAGTCCTGGCCAAGAAGGCAGTTAATGTCATTAGAAGATAAATCATCATAATAAATCACTCTATCTTTGTAATAACAAGACTTCTGTCAGAGCGTGATATTAATTCAGTCGACTCAAGTGTCACAAACATATTTTTTGCTGTTAAAAAGTTGTATACATTTCTCATAACTGCCATTTAAAAGTAAAATTCACTCAATAAACATCGTAAAATGTCCAAAAATAGTCTAATTCAGGATGTGTCATCCTCATCGGGTTCCGGGATTTTTACAAAAGTCAAAAAAAAAAAAAAAAAAAAAAAAAAAAATCATTCAATTGTCCGTTTCCCTTTGTTTATTCTGGGAACATGTCACCTGATCTTATAATATCTCCTTCTAATTATACCTTTCTGACTCATCAGTGACCAGCAGAGAGATCTGATGTAAACAGTTTTTTTCGCTGATATGACACAAACTGATTCCCTAATGCGCCCTGAAGGACGCACCTCATCCTCAGAGCTCGCGTCTGTTGTCTGGCCCTCCTGCCGCATGCAGGAAGTGACGCTATACAGAAGGCAGGAAGTGGAGCCGTGAATGGTAAAGTGGCTGCAGACACATTCGGGCCTCGATGAAGTGTCGGGCAGCAGGAAGGAAAGTCGGCGCGTTGCTACTGGAAGCATGAGCCTCTGTTTATTTTTCCTCTGTCTCTGAGAAGAGAGTTTAAGGGAAGAGAAAAGGTGGAGGAGGAGGAGGAGGAGGCGGCACTTCAGGGATGTCCTTCCAAGAATGTGTGACAAAGCATTTATAGTAACAGTGAAAACATTTATAGAAACACCAGAATACCCTGAATGTGATTCACTCGTTGTGTTTGTCCGGTAGCTTTCAGGAACGGATGATCTGAGCGGAGACTTTCGGGAGCTGAAATCTGTGGTCATTTGTGCGAACTGTGACACCTGAAGCATCCATCACTCCCCCTTGTTAGTCTCCGGGTCTTTCCTCCTCTTTGTTCCTTTATCTCAAACGCTCCCACATGGCCGCTCTAATCGTCTCTCTCCATGTTAAAGGCCTTGCGTCTGTGCCAGAAGGAAAAACTGCACGAAGCGGGAGTTCTCTGCCGGCTCATGTTTGGGGAGCAGATAGTATATCGGCTTTTACAGGAAGGTACGACTTCTACTGTCAAGGACAACAAGCTTCATGTCTGTAAAAGGCCAGCGGAAATAGATGTTGATGTAAGCGGTTGTGTGTGTGTGTGTGTGTGTGTGGTGGAAACTGAATCACTGTTCACTGGTGAAGAGCCCGGGGCGGCTGGTAGCCCTCGGCTTGCATTTGCCTCTGCGTTCTCGACCCCTCGGTGACTCACCGTCTCCGCCTGTCCTGCCCGGCCCGAACGTCCTCCTCCGGCAGCCCTGCAGCTCCGACTCTAACCTGGCTCTGGCAGACTCGCTGTCTGCGGGCTCGGGGTTGTTTTTTAGGAGGAAGGAGTGAGGCAGCTGCAAGAAAGAGAGAGAGAGGGGGGGGGGATTACAGTGAAATGTAGTGAGGGGGTGAGGCAGGTCAGCAGAGAGAAACTGAGGAGGAGTGAAGACAGACAAAGGAAAAGAGCAGCCAGAGTATGATGGAGGCTCCTTTATGACCGGATCCATATTCACTGTGTTGATTTCTGCATTTGTTGTTTTCCAGTTGTTGCGTCCTGATGGTCGTCGTCGTCCTCGGGTTTAGTTTTGAAAGTATCGGAGCAGCTTTTGTCCAATCGGCATTGGACGCAGTGCACGCCGTCACCGATTGGCCCGTCCCCCGAACCTCAACGTGAACCGCGTTTCCAGAACTAATAATCGCAGCGAAGACCGAAGCTGTGAGCAAAAAAGCGGGCGGAGCCAGGAGAAGAAAAATCGGCTGTGCATTTTTATTTAATTTCCTTTTACTGATCTGCTTCCCTCCCGACGGCTTCCTGTCGATCAAGCGACATTATGTGGTTCACTTCGAATCAGGAATACTTTACATCACATTTAATCAGTTCAGCATGAAAACTCTTTTAGCGGACCCTTCAAACCTTTTGGTTTATGTATTTTAATGGCCCATCTGAGGAGAGGCTTTGCAAACAAGCTGAGCCTATCAATGCCGTGGCGTTGGTTCATGCCGTATATCTCTCTCTAGACTAACATTTCTGCAGTTCTGTCAAAGCTATATTATACTTTGTTTTAAATTAAGCTGCACGTAAACTGTATTCACACTCTTTGATGACTTGTGAATTACACAAGAGTCTCTTTAATCATATGGAAATAAACAGAAAAACATGTGGCCCCTCCAAAGTGGTAAAAAAAAACATAAATCACAAATTTGAAATTGGTTAACAAAACCCAAGTGGTTTATTTGGATTGAGCTGCAGTTTTCTGATGAGAAGTTTAAGTGTCACCAGGCAGAAAAAAAAAAAAAGAAAAAAAAAAAAAAAGAGTGTGGTGGAAACTCTGCATCACTGAAGTTTTGTGGATATCTGTGGTTCATAAAATGAAGTTCCTGAGATCATTCAGAGTGTCAGGAAAGCTTCTAATAAATGTTTCTGGTGTTAAAAACAAAACAAAACATCACAATCTTCGCATTTATCACTTTAAACAGGGCGCAGGATCAATATTCGACCAATTTATGTGACAGCCTAAACGTTTCAGTCAGTTTTCCGGCCCGCGCAGTCACAATGCCCCTCTGACCGGTCAGCTGTTTCCTCCTCTCGTGCCAGTTGTCCGGCCAGACAAAGAGGACTCCTCTGTCACGCGGGGAGGGAGAGGGTGGGGTGGGGTGGGGGGAATTTACGTCTCTGGCTGGAATCCATGCAGGCCGGGGTCACCTCCCCCTCCCACCGCCAACCTCCCCACAACCCCCTTCAAAGGAGTGCCACAGGCAGCCTCGGTGTCAACAGGCAGCCGCCGAGCAGCACCGCGCGAGACGTACAGGCAGAACCGCTCACATATCTACATCTCATTCACACGTACAGAAATATCCAGAACACCCCCCCCCCCCCCTCTCCACCACCCTCCACCCCTCGTCATTTCTCCACGTCCACGTCTCGATCACTCGCTCGCGCTCACGTACGTGTCCGTACATGCTTAGCAATAAGCAGCTGGCCTAAGCTGGGTGCATTTGGGAACATTATAGATTTTTCCTATGAGCTCATATAGTCCATAATTTCTCCAGCTACCTCCCGTGACTCCCGACTGCAGACACACGTCACTTTATCAGTCCCCGACAGCGTTAATCAGCTTCTTATTACATTTGAGACGAGGACAGGAAAGACTCTTTCTACCGGATCCAGGGAGCGAGCAGGAGACTCTGGAGCTCGTCTGGGTTTTCACAATCGCGTCCTTTTGGCTCCGAGCGCCTTCATTAAATGAGACGGTATCAGTCCAGCGGAGGGGATAGTGTGGCCGGCCGAACAGAGACCGGAGTGTCACAGACTCCGCAGTCTGAAGGCTTCAAGTGAACGATGTTGAAAGTAATCGGGCAGCTGCACTCCTCAGAAAGTGCATGTGCGCAGAGGCCGTTTCACTGGAAGGACAGACGCAATAACTGGAGGGAAGTGGAGTGAAACAGAGGAGATACGAAGGAATGAGGGAGACGGAAAGCCTTAGAGGTGGTGGTGGTGGTTGGGAGGGGCGGGGGTGGGGGGGGTGGGGGGTAAGTTGGAGTGACCACAACTGATAGCAGCGCGTACTAGTGCACATGCTGTGTGAAGTGGCCTAGAATGGAAATGGAAGGGATGCCCACCCTCCATTATTTCCGTCCTCGCCTCCGCAGCCTCTCCCCACACCCAGCAGGACCACTTGGCGAGTCGGGGTGGGGGTGGGGGGGGGGGGGGAGAGGGGGGTGGGGGGGAGTACATAGGATGGGGCTTGTTTATGGGTTTGTCCTACCACGCTTGTCCGTGCATGCGTGATTATGTAACGACCAAGAGGGGAGGGCCTCTTGCGGTTCTTGGGGACTCTCCCTGCTCGTCCCCAGCCGGCCCCCTCCAGGAAATAAAAGAGATCGCTGTCGCCTCACATGACCGTCAGATCGGGGCCCGCTCGGTCAATCACACCCAACCGCCTGAGGCTGTGTGTCAGTGACTACGGCTTGACCCGGAGACGGAGCGTCCTCGGATCAACACCGTGAAGCGACTTCAGTGCAGTTTTGGGACAGAAAAGAGGATATGGATATAATTACAGCTTCTTTCCTGCGATTCAAGATTAAAAAAAAAAAAAAAAAATAAAAAATATGCTCACCCACCTGCTCAGAAACGACACCTCAGAAAACCTCCTTCTCTCTGCAGCTCTCATAACAGGCCCACTTTGCTCGCTTGACAGGAAAATTGACGCGTGGCGTTGAACGCCTATCCGCATGCAATCTGGGACGAGATGTGGACGAAGGCCGGGACGCAGGGGGGGGGGTGCGGGGGGAAGGGGGGGAGGGGGGGGGCACTAACGTAACATTATCCTTCCCGCAGGAAAGAGCACGCAGTGATTTATCTAATAGGAAAACACACCGGGCTGCAGAAAAATGACAGATAGGCTGCAGAGTGAGAGGATGTAAAATGTCCAGCTGTGACATCCCACATGCTCCTTGACCCCCCCCCCCCCTTCAAAACGAAAAAAAAAGAAAAAAAGAAGAAGAAGCGAGTCCATGAACCCTGCATCACTGCCCCTCCTTATTCTCAGAGACCATCTGCCCTTCCTCTCCTAACCTTAAGACCGGGATCCTCCTGCTAAGTCTCACTCAGCCACGGTGGATTCCCAGACGAGCTGGTATGCAGAAAACTGCTTCGGCCCGCACTATGTATGTAACCTGTGTGTGTGTGTGTGTGTGTGTATGTGTGTGTGTGTGTGTGTGTGTGTGTGTGTGTGTGTGTGTGTGTGCTTGTGTGTTTAGGACACATATGGTAATTATCTGTGTCAAATGGGAGATGAGTGAAGGTCATGAGTAGGACTTTCGAAGAGTGTCCCCCTGTAAGGGATTGGCAGGGATTGTGTGTGTGTGTGTGTGTGTGTGTGTGTGTGTGTGCGTGTGTGTGTGCGTGTGCGTGTGCGTGTGTGTGTGTGTGAGAGAGAGAGAGAGAGTCTCAGAGTGGGCCAGGAGCAGAGGTTGGAGGCCGTGAAGAGAGAGAGTGAGCAGACATAGGAGACATGTTGAGATGAGGGCTGAGTTGGCAGCTGCAGCTCTCGCCGTGGGAAGAGTCCTGTAAGCTGCCCCCCCCCCTCCCCTCCCCTCCCCGTCCCTCCTCCCCCCCGAACCTCCCCATGACTCCAGTCTGTTCCCCCCGTAGGCAGGCAGGCTTTTGAAGTGGCTTTCTGAGACACTCACAGCCCCTCCAGAGTAATCGTAGCCACATGGGCCCCCAGCTTTGAGCAGCACCGTTTCGCTTATCTTTTTTTTTTTAATTATTATTATTATTTTTTATCACTTTTAATCCTTCCTCTCGGGTGAGGTTCATGTTTTACGCCATAAACTGTATAGAAAAGTGGACGTCGCTTACGGGCCGATGCGCAAGGGCCCGAAGCTGCGATACCAACCGAGCGCCACTAGAGGTCGGCTCCAAAAAGCCTCCCTGGACTCCCATTCCACGAGTCCCATAAAATTCTAAGTCAATAAAACTTTTTCCACAAGTTATTTGGGTTTTGCTGACCAAAGTCATTCATTCTTATTAGTTTTTTCTAGCGGTCCATCAGAAAAATAATCCCGTCGTTAATTAGAAAAATAATCTGAGAAAAGATGTGCTTTGGGGGGGGGGGCGTGTCCGTTTGATTGACAGGCCTGTTGTGCAGTCAGGTTACAGCGGCTATCGGTGGACGGGATGTTATTTTTTCGCCACGTTTCCAGTCAGATCAAGTCAGACCCCCCCCACCCCCACCCTGTTGGTTAACACCCACTTTACATGTAGCATATATAGTATATTGTGTAATTTCCTGGCAGCAGTCTGAAGCTCCTGTTGCTATATTGATGAGTAAGCTTCCCCTGACGGTCCGTTCATTGATTCACACGAACAGAATTCATCTGCAGCCCGTGAAGTCTAAAAATAAGAGTCTGTCAACACTTTTTTCCGAGAATGCGTGAATTACAGCTTCTTCTGTTTGGGTGTGGAAGGAATTCTGGCGTCTCTCTGTGAATTATGCTCACAGTCATTGTTCAGCGCTTTTCTGCTGTGGCCAAAGTGTTTATCATGACTCACATCAGTTTATGAATGTGCCTGAGAGATTCTCCCTACACCTGAAATCATTGTCTTAATACATCCTATTTCATAACTCTGCGGTCACTTTAACACAGTACATTAGATTTATGAGGTAATTTTAGTCACTCAACACAACGGCTTTGATTTATAGTTGAAGTACTTTTTTTCAAGCCAAATGCCAGAAATTGAGCAGTTGGCTCTTCTGAAAACGTAATATTTGCTGTTGTTTCAATTTTTCGATCAAATTAAAATTTAGATTTTATGGTTTTTGGACTGCTGTTCACTCAAAAGAAGCAATTTCAGTGTATCATTCTTGGGCTTTGGGAAATTGCGAGGAGTGTTTTCGGACACTTTATAGATCAAATGATCGATGCATTAATGAATAAATTATTCCAGTAATCGATTATTGCAACCGTAGAGGTGATTAAGTTCTCTTTTAATTTCCTTTTAACAGCATTCGTCACACAAATTGATCAGTATGGTGCGATGTAAACACAGTTAGTCAAATAACATCAATATTGTCCTTTTTTTTAACCTCTTCCTGCTTAATTAACTTTTTATTTTTGATGTGATGCTCGGATTTCTTGGAATTCTCACAATTGTACATTATTTTCACATTGGGCCACTTTTTCTAGTGAATTGAGGCTGCTGACTTCACCATGACTTGTGGCCCATGAACTCTCATTTGTGCTGGTAAAACCTTCTTGCTGTGATGATGACTATGTTTCCCCACATTGTGCCCAAAAGCTATTTTTTTTTTTTTTTTTTTTTAGAAATAGTTTTGTAAAAACTTTCCCTCTACTTCGTGGCATCGGTCCCTCCTCCTATCCTGCACACAAACGTTTTGGCGCAGCCAGAGGGAGCCCGCACGCTGCGGATTTGCAGGGCGGAGCGCACAGAGTTATCCAACGCACCCTCATCTGATTTGACTCCTTTCTGTCCACAAGTGTCAAGTGAACCACTATAAGAGTATTTTACCTCCGGTATAGAAGAAACGTAAAAGCCCGGAGTGAGTGGCACAAAAGATTAAAAAAACAGATTTAATGTAAACTTAAAATACGGTTCTCCAGTGGTATTAATCCTGTTTCCTTTGATGATCAAATTTTGGATTTTATTAGACGACCGGCCCCATTATTTCTTCAAGCGTATAAAAAAAGCAAAAAAACAAAACAATCAAATGTATGGGAAATAAACTCGCCACTATGTTTATCTACACTTTCCAGAAATATTTCAACACTAATTACCATAATTTCTGTTGTTATAAAAGCGCATTCCTTTCTCGGAATTTACTTTGAAGGCCGAGTCTCCTGACTTCCGGCGTCCCGTCCGCGTTTTGACGCTTGCTGCGTGCAGTTTCCAGGCAGGCCGGAGAGCACACGGGGATTTAGTTATGTTCAACTGATGCGGTCTGGCGGAACAAGAAGAAGAAGAAGAAGAAGAAGAAGAAGAAGAAGAAGAAGAAGACGAAGAAGGAGGAAGAAGAGGAGGAGGCGGGGGGGGGGCAGCAGCAGCAGCAGCACAGGACTGCCCGAAACAACGGGAACAAGAGTTGGGATTTTTTTTTTTTTTTTTTTTTTTTTCTTTTCAGGAGGAAGGAAGCTGGAAAAAAGTGTTGAGCATATAAAGTGTGTGTGTGTTTTCGCCCGGAGCATTGTTACTCTCAAGAGCTCCCCGGTCTGCCTGCGTACAAAAATCTGCCTCTCGTTGTTGCAGCCAAACAGTTTCTGCTGTCCAATGAATGGAGTTGCCTTTTGCCTTGTTGGAATACCTCCCTACTCTGAGAACCACGTAAGTACCCGCCGACACCGATAACTGTGGCGAGACTGGTTACCTGGACATATAATGGGGTTTTTTTTTTTTTTTTTTTTTGGACGGTGTGGAGAGCGCGCAGCGTTGTGGGTCTTGTCAGAGAGCGTGATTTCCTAAGAGGATTAACTCTAGTTTACATAGCCACTGTGTACACACACACACACACACACACACACACACACACACACACACACATGCTGGACAGAAGGTGTTTGATGAATGTTTTTGTTCACCGTTGAGTGCAGAAAGCGGTGAACAGGGTGAATAAAATTCGTCAAAAACTGCTCCAGAGTCACATTTTCCGCCCCCCCCCGGGTTGGTCCACGGTCTTTTGTCCGCCTCTTGCTGCATCAGAAGGCGGACGAAGGGGGGGGGGGGCTTGTCAATCCCAAACAAGGGGATGATGGTGTGTCACTTATCCAGCAGTGTTTTTTTTGGTTTGTTTTTGTTTTTTTTTAGTGGGGAAAATGTGTGCTGTATAAAAGCCTCCATCTTTTATGAGAGAGGCTTCAAACCTGGTTTCCTGCTGCTCATAAACAAGCCATGAAGCTGGAGGGAGACCGCTTGTGAATCGCTGATGTCACGGCAAATGAGAAGATAGGGGAAAGTATGACTTCAACCGAGTGGACATCACAAGACATCACACCTCACCTCACCTCCTGTTTATTCTCATCGGCTGTTAGGGGGTGGGGTGGGGGGGCAAAAAAAGTTGATGGAAATGTTGGGGGAGGAACTCATGACCTGGTGTTTGAAAGAGAAACCGAATTGAGAGAGAGAGAGATGCCTTCTTCTGGTGGGGCTTTAAGGAATGTGTCGGTGTGTCACGGTGAAGTCATGGAGTGAGATGTGTCAGCCCGGCCGGTGGTCCGCTGGTCCGCTGGTCCAAAGGAAGCGTGTGGTTTGCCAGCTCAGATGAAACCTCCTCTGAGGGTCTCCGGCTGTCTGTACCGGTGGTAACGGTAGCCGTGTGACGGAGGGGATGTTTCATTCGTCAGCGTGCGTGTGTGTGTGTGTGTGTGTGTGTGTGTGTGTGTGTGTGTGTGTGTGTGTGTGTGTGTCTTCTGTAATCGAGAACTTTTACTCCCCCCCCCCCCCCAGATCCTCTCTTATCTGTGGAGTTTATCCTCCTCCGTGGTCACGCCTTAATTGAACCTCGCTGCGAATGCTCCTTCAAACACTTTAAATCCACTTTTTATGTTTTTTTTTTTTCTTTCTTTCTTTTTCCCCCCTCCTGGTATGTTAACCATTTTAGTAAAACATGAAACACTTTGCTGTCGCCATAACGACTGCCGTGTGTGTGTGTGTGTGCGTGTGCGCTTGTGCCCACAAAACTGTTGTTTTTAATCAACAGGAACTCATAAAGCGCCATTCAAAGTGTCTTGATGTCCTCCTGTGCGACTCTTTTCTTCACCGGTGACCTCAACTGGTCTCCTCTCAGTCCCTGAACCTGTGTCATACCTGACCTTTGACCCCCCCCCCCCCCCGCGCGCCCTCGGCCAAAGCGCGCCTCTTATTCAAGCCTGCGCGTCGTCTCCCTCGTCTTTTGCCCGTTTTAATCTGCATCCTTCTTTTTTCTTTCTGTTCCCTTCACAGAGTCGTGGAAAATTTGAGATAAAGTGATTTAACAAAACAACAACAACAACAACAACCAAGTGAGATGGAAAATTACACTAGAATCTTATTGAAGGCTGAATTTATGAAAAAAGTAAATCGGGCTTCGCGTGTTGGTTGAGCATCCGAACATGAAGGAGAAGAAGGGAGGGAAGACTGTGTGTGTGTGTGTGTGTGTGTGTGTGTGTGTGTGTGTGTGTGTGTGTGTGTGTGTGTGTGTGTGTGAGAGATGAGAGCAGTGCAAGCATTGTGGGTGAGATCAATAAAAGGCCGTTTGGCCAGAAAGGGCGAGGCAGCAGCGCGAGCGGTCGCACCCGATGTCTAATGCTGCATTTGAGCCACGTGATGCCGGAGTACATTGACGATGAGAAACACGAGAAGCGCTTTTATGAAAAATCGTGCGCCGAGCGGGTCGATGTTAAAGCTCCTCTTTTGTGCATCAGCTCTCTCACACGCTAACGCAGCGTCATCCTCTTCTTCTGTTTTGCATCCACACATGACTTTTTTTTTTTTTTTTTACTTTGCTGATCCTCAACCCTTTTATACCTGCTGTTCTTCCTGCTGATCTGAGAGCTGTTTTTCCACTGAGGTCTGGTCCTAGAAGGCGCTGACAGCTTCCCCCCCCCCTTTTTTTTTTTTTTGTAGTATTCAAAAACCTCAGACAGAAGCTCGGGCTGATCCACAAACTGTCTTTTAGTCCTGATGATGATCTGGCTGATCACAGGACGAGCGCCCTCACGAAGGCTGCAGACCTCAGACCACAGAGGCCCGGATCCAGTCAGCAGGTCCAGGATCAGCTTCCTGGTCCAAAGGGGCCTTAACTCAAAGCAGCTGCGAGATGCTGCAGAGGAAAGCGTTTCAGTGATCACTCACAGATGGCTTCACCGCGTAGTAGTGAGCACATAATACAGCACATACTGCAAAGGCTGAGGATTTATGTGATTTAAACTTCTTTTTTTATTTTTTAAGAGGAACTGTCAGTTGTTGTTTTTTTGCCCACTGAAGATGAATCTTAGTGGCTGTGAGGCGATTTGCAGGACAAACCTTTTCCTCATTTTTCTATTTTACTCCTTAAGAATGCTTAATCATTTTTTTTTTTTTCCTAAGAAATATTTGTCTTAAAAGATAATCTAAGAAAGAAAAGTCTAGTTTAAGCCCTCGTATCCCGCAAACGTTTGCAACCTGCTACGAGGGTTTTGCAAGCACACGTTGTTTAGTTTTGAAGGGTCACGAGCCGGAAACATCAGCAACCACTGCGGTATACAAAGTGCTGTAAAATACACTGCACTTCTTACCGTGCGGCTGTTCACATTCGGCGTTAACATCCTTCCTGGATGATCAGACGAGTGGTCACACCCAGGAAGCATTGAGATCCAACCACATTGTCAGTTTTAGGTGTTGTATTTTCTGTCTTCTCTCCGATCAAACAGTTCTTGCATCTAAAGCGTGTCGGCGCTTCTTTTATTATATCATATTTTGTGTTAACAGAAAACAATCCGAATCTGAGCTGTGCAGAAAACAGAAGAGATTTACCTGTAAACTCGCGGCTATAAAACAAGCTGCTCAGGGATCAAACACACAAGCTGTGTGTGATGCTTGTTTCCACATAAAAAAAAACAAAAAAACAAAACCTCATGTTGGTTTTCTTTTCTTGGAGTTTACCTTGTCAGAAACACATCAGACCCGCAGACACCCACACACAGTTCATTTATCCACCGCAGCGCAGGGCCAGACCCTCTCAAACCCGCAGAAATAATCAAATAATCTGAGCCTGCACTGAGGTTATTGGGTCCGGCATCAGTTCAGATTGCGAATTACAAACTTGCTGAACTGTTTTCAGACATTTAGGAAAGATGTGAAGCATGTCATAAATTTTGAGCAGATGCATTAAAATGGGACTGCAGTGAGCAAGGGGGTCCGATTGTTGCGTTCCCTTGTTTATGTGTTTATTAACTTGTAATTTACTTGATGATATTTTGCATTTCAATTTTGAATGTGGGTTTTTTTTTTCACCCTTTTTTCTCGGCACTTTTGTGACGCGCGGTGGGACAGGATTGTCCACGGCGCCGTAAAATCACGGCCGGTATTTGGACTCTTTCAAAGTGGGCGGAGCCACGCGTGACACGGCGGGGCGTGACGGCGGAGCGCGTGTTACGGAGTGTCCCGGGTCAGTCCATTAATGCCGTCGAAACGTCTCTCGCGCCTTCACGCCTCGACACCGTCCACCCCCGCTGCATTCCTCCGCTCCGGAGGCAACAGCTGCACCGCCGCCGACAAACCTCCACATCCACAATCATTAACCTGCAGAGTGTGTGTGTGTCACACACACACACACACACACACACACACACACACACACATATGGGTGCTCTCAAATATAGGCACTCCAGCGTGTTTACATCACACTTAAAGGGGTCGGAGTTACACATGTGACTCATAATCTGGGTGCAGGTGCATGAAAAAGTGTCACACACACACACGCACACGCACACCCAAGACAACACTAAAACCTTTTAATTTGTCCTCCTCCCCTTGTGTTTGCATGAGGAGGTCCTTGATACTGTACAAACACGGGGCAGCCTGTGTGTAGGTGGGCGAAGGCCGTCAGTCGTCGCTGACCTTGTTTCGTGTGGAAAGAGGGGAGCGGCTGTTGTAGTGCAGCTCTGCAGAGCAGGCGTGTTTCTCTTGCTAATGGCTCTTTATCGATCTCCCTCCAGTCCGTCAATCAGTGTTTCTCTCTGCGGGAGCCGTCGATAGCTACTGCACGACTCAAATTCAGTTACTTTCGTTTTTACATAATAATTACCGTCCGTAGTTTTAATTGTTGTGATTATCCTGTTTATTATAAGTGGGTATTTCTTATTTATAGTTCAGATCATTTCTGGTTTTGAAGCTTGTGTTGCCGATTTAAACCCCTTAAAATCCAGTTTTTTGTTTTATTTGACTTTAAGTAGGTTTAAAGTTGTTCATATAATCTCCTTCAGCACCTACCTACAACATGAAATATGCTTTATATCAGCTGGTTCTTGCTTCTTATTGAAACTGTGTGTTATTATGGCTGCACCATTTGAAATATTCCACAAGTCTTATGCTTCACTTTCTAAAAATTCAGCCGGGTATATTTGGTATCATTTATAAAGTTTGGTCTACTCACTGGAATTTGCAATAAAATTCTGCGGGTTTGAACAAAGGTTGGCTTCACGGCATCAGCCTGTAATGAGTGACCCACGGCCACCGATAAGGTTGAAGGAGATCGTTTACTTCTAAAGGAGGATTATCTGCAAATTAGTTCTATCTGAGAAAAGCTCAAAAGTAATGCAAATCAAAGACTTAAATGGACACGGGATAAACCAATTTGAATGGTATGACGCGATTTCTGAAAAATTTCATTTGATTCTGCTCTGTTCTTTCCTCCCTTGTTTTACCGTCTCTACGTCTGACCCTGAATATTAGAGAGAGGCGCCGGAGCTCGTAGCTAGGTCGTCGTCTCCTCCTGCGGGAAGCGCTCGTCCTCGCTCGCGTCTCAGCCGTGTGTTTTCCGTGTGGCGTCTGACTGGCAGGCGCTGGGAGGGTCGGTGTTAAACAAAGCCTCTCTCAGAATCAGAATAGAGCTAATTAGATTCAGCCTGTTGATGGTCTGGCTTGCGTCTGTGCCTCTTTGTGTTTGTGCCTGCAGAAGAGATGCAGTGTTGATGTGTGTGTGTGTGTGGGGGGGGGGGGCTTCGTGTCGATGTGATGCTCCGCACATGGGAGGGACGGGAGAGCGAGTCCGGTCTTGTTGGGGAAAATGCAGACTTTGACTCCGTCTGTATCTTCTTGCGGGATCGGGCCTGAAGGCGGGGGTTTCAACCGTGGGTCAAGGTTCAGAGGTTAGGAGGGGTGGGGGGGGGCGCCCTCGTCACACACTTTGGCCCCCGGTAAAGAGGCTAAAGAGGCAGGAGGGAACCCCTGTCACAGTGTGCAGCCGGGGCCACAGGGGTTAAACGGGGGCCGCCGTTTGACGGATTTCCATTCAGATCAGATCTGATCCTGCGTCTCGTTTTGTCTCTCGGACGTCCCGATGTCGACCGTGCACGTTCGTCACGTCGCATTCTCGACATGTTTATATTTTTGCAAAGAGCGCCGAGAGTACGTTTTTGTTTGCAGAAAGCTCGATGGTACCCTGTGACTTCTTCTCATCAGCTGTGCAGATTATTATTATTATTTTATTTTTTTATATATAAACAGCAGGGATTGCACTGGAATGTGAGGGAGGAGGAGGAGGAGGAGGAATGAAGAGGATGCAAAGAAGATAACAAAATAGAGAGAATCCTGGTGGGTCTTTGGGTCAGGAGCGATGCCACAAAGAAATGCAAAAAAAGGAAAGCCAGCTCTCCTCTCATGACCTGCAGGAAAGCTGCCAAATTTCACACTGACCTCCCTCGTAGACGACGAATACGAGCGGGAAGAGTGTTTACTTGTGAAGCTCCAAATTCCATGTCTGTTCTTGGGATGTAAAGGCAACAAATTCTGGCTCGCGTCCACAAAACAGACTGATGTGTATTTGAAAACTGTGTTGTGGAACATCATGCATTCAAAAGTCTGGTCAACTCACGCGGAAACCATCAAGTAGCCTTTAAAAATATGAAAGTATTAAAAAAAAAAATAAAAAAAAAAAATCATAATGTCTTAGTGCCTGAAGTGGCTTCTTCATCTTTCTTTTCGTTTTCTGGCTGTCAGTCAGTTTCTTTGTCCTTTTATGACAAAGAAGAACTGCAAATCCTCAAGCAGAGATCAGAGAAAGGTTTCCACTTTTTGATGGCCCTAAAGCAGACCTTACTGAGACACCGCATTTGACCACATAAAGGGTTCTCCAGCGATTTTAGTATTGAACTTGGAACAAGGAGACCATTGAGACTTTAGAAGCAGAGCGATCCCAACTTTTCGCCACTAGTTTGAGTTAAACGGCCGCGAAGTGCCTCGTAAACGCCGACGTCTTTTAAACAAAGCTGAAATTTCTGATGATATTGTTTTGGTCGGATTTTGGAAAGGTCCTCCGGATCCACAGATGTCATTATTGTACTGTTTTTACTCCTGAACCCCTCGTCACGGGTTCACTGACTCTCGCGTGTAAAATCAGCGGCGTTCCCTTTTTATTAAACCTACGACGCATACGTCACCATATCACACTGTACGTGCCATTTGCAGTAATAACAGGAACAAACGCATTATGAGCCCATAAAATGACCCTTTTGTTAGTCCTGTGTAAGATAAATAACCCAGCTGATGTATGTTCCCCTTTGTTTATTATGTCTTCATGATATAACGCTTCTGTTGTCGTAAATATCGTGCTCTCACATGGGCTTAGGAGCGTCACTTAAACTGAGCTCTGACTGGATTTTTCTCTGTTGTGAGCTGTTGGATAATTGAACAAGGAGCAGCGCTCTGCCGACGGTCGGACGATGTTTACTCTCCGTACGTGATTTTCCAATTCGGGCCGGCCGCTCCGAGTTTGTTTATGTTGTAAATGGCGGCCGGCCAGTCAGAGCTCCGGCTGAGTGCCGATGAACTGTGAATCGCGGGTCACGCACAGTTGAATCACTGCTGTTTGATCTGGGTTAGTGAGAGCTGACTCTCCCCGACCTCCGCCTCTTACTTCCCAAACGTCCCGCGTGAACGCAACCGGGACAACATTCGGTCCAGTCGGTCCTGCTGTTAGCGAGGAGCCAGCAAAGTCACGGGACGGAGATCGTCGGGAGGCTAATGAGGATGCTGGGAAGAGATGGAGGCGCTGTGGTTTTCCTGATGCCTGCTGGTCGAGCACGACACCGTCTCCGTTTACATGTTCTCTCAGATTTTCTCAAAGGATAACGCGGCTCGTCCGTTCCTTTGGCTTCGAAGACGTTGTGGCTCTCCGATTATCGTTCAGATATCGTAGTTTAGAGGGACAGTTTGTGTTTACGATCGAAACTGAAGCTGCGGCCAGTAAACTTATCAACTTGGACTATGAGACTTGAAGCAGCTGGCGTGGCTTTGCCCTAATTAAAAAAAAAAACGTCAATTTTATAATTAATCGATATGCTCACGTGCTGTAATCATATCTTGGATGGTCACGGTGACTTCTTACTCTTTTGTTATGAGAGTTTTGGTCTGCAAAAATGTTGCCCTGGTTTCTTTCTTTTGTCATTTGCCGGCCAGTCGTGGTGCTTTCACAAGCAGCTGGGAAATTTTGAATATACCTCGAGGGGAAAGTGGGAGGTTTTGGAGAGCTCTGAGAAAGACTGGACATGGCAGCGTTTGTGGTTTCTGACAGCAGAAATAGAGCATATTTTTAGGGCTTGGCAGCCATGTTGACTGTTGTGAACGCCAATATCATGACAGCGGGTAATAGACATGCAACCTTAATTTCATTATTTTATGCTTCACTTGAGTTTATAAACCTATTCATATTTCAAAGTTTATGCTTAAAATTGCTTAAAAAAAAAAAACACGTTGCTTTCCACACTTTCTAAACCAGAACTACAGAACCACAAAAAAGAAGTCAATTATTCTTGTAGTAAACTGGCTCGAAGGCGAAATAAACCAAACTGACTTGTGTTCTTTTTCTTCAGTATTCAGGATACTCCACTTTTTCTGCCTGCCTTTTGTTTTTTATAATCAACCAAAAAGAGGAAGCTTTAATTCTCTGTAAATGTGATGTAAATCTCCTTCAATCCTGTCACGGTCTGCTTCAGATCGATTTGCATCACACGGCGTCCTCGTTTACTCTCCGGGGGCAGAACCGGCCGGTAAACCTCACTTCCACTCCGAACCGGTGCATCTGTTGCGTCTTCTGCAGTTGTTATTCTAGCTAACGGCCGCCGCTGAAAAACACAACGGCTCTTGTGTTTGACTGCGGGTTCGCTTGAATGCAAAACACGTGATCGAGAACGTAAACTCCGCTTTTCCCCCCGATACCGATTTAACCGCAATAAAACGTAAACGCAAACGCGGGTTGCAGCCTGAGCTGTGTTCTCATTCGTATCTCTTGGATCTTCCTCCTCGTTCATGAAGGTAGTTTTGTTTTTTTTTTCTTCTAAATTTCCACCTCTGTTTGTGTTTCTCATTGAGCAACGTCTGTCCTGCTTCCACCCCCCCCCTCTCCGTTTCCTTCTTTGGTCATCTCCTTTTCGGGGATTCTCCGCCGCCGTTGTGGCTTTTCATTTTTCACGTTTTGTCTGAATGTGCACTCGGGGAGTGGAGGGGGGGGGGGGGGATGAACCGCCTCTCATCCTTAAAGAGCAGCAGGTAATCCCGCATGCGAGCTCGTGCCATAAAAGGTTTGTTTCGTTATGATCTCTTCCTCCCGTCTCCGCTCGCTCCGTTTACACAGTGAAAACGAACAGTACGTTTCCGTTAACTCCGCTCTTTGCCAGCCGCGTCTTTCATCTGAATGACAGAGTGAAACCATATGTTGGTGTGGGACTCTGTGCGGCGGTGGCGGTGGTGGGTGGGTGGGTGGGTGGTGGTGGGGGGTAGGGGGGGGAGCCGCGTTCCCTCGAGGGCCTCGTGCCTGACCTTCTTTTCGGGCGGCGAAACAAGTCATGGAGCCGCTGAGGACGGTTTATCTCTGTGGGGTAAACAGTCGCTGAGTCGTCGCCATCCCCTGCATTTACAAATGCCGCTAATAGAGAGTGACAGAGGCTAAAGACACAGCAGTATCATCATCATCATCATCATCATCATCATCATCATGGACCCCGGCATATGGATGTCATCATTACATTAAACACACAAAGGGCAGCGCCTCGGGGATCAGCTGGAAAAAAAAAAAAAGCGACTGCACTCTTGACACCAGCGTCCCCGTCCTCTCGAGACGCCCTCCCCCGCAGCCCCCCCCCCCTTTTTTCTTCCAACAGTCTGCATCGCGTCAACAGGAAAGGAGCGGGTGAAACGATAGCGTGGGCCGATCCTCCCGTATTCAAAACACGCCAGGCGCTTATCTGCGCAGCATCTTTCTGAGCCACTGGGGAATGACGAAGAGAGGAAGAAGAAGAGGAGGGAGGCGGAGCGGAGGCCCCTTCTGGATTTAATCTCGGCGTCGCCGGGTTCATCGGCCGACACGGAAAAGAAGCTCGTGCTTGCGAGCCCGAAAAAAAAATCCCGCTTCGTGAGCTTTTGCATCACGTGCGATGAGCAATTGATTCTTTAGCAGCGAAGGCTAAATGCTGATGATGCCGTGTGACTATATTTTGCCCAGAGGTCACGACGTGTTCCGGGTGAGCCTGCAGGGAGTCACCGAGGTCACAAAACCAGACGGAGAGCCGAGACGCTCTGAAGGAAATATCGGAAAGTCGCGGTGCGTTTCGAACTTTCTGGAGCTCGTTTGGCTCGGCCGAGAGCATCTGCGAAAGTTCTCTGGCGTCCCCGCGTGCCTCGAACATAATCCGCCGATTCCCAGGTGATCGTTTTCCGTCCGTGAGACCAGACGTAGGAGTTATTTCTGATTTAAATTAGACTGTTCCTCGCCGCTCCAAAAGCTCCCTAAATGGCTCCTCTACGCCCCACACTCCACTCTTGAGAAACGCTGGACTTGCACAGTCCTGTGCGAGCAGACCGATGGAGGACTTCCTCCGTGCGGTGCGAGCGCTGGTGCATGGCAGGAATGCAGAAACCAGATGACCTCAAATGGAAACTCCAGGCCATCTCGTTTGCTCTAATAAACACTCCGACTCCCCCTCTGCAGCCTCTCTCTCTCTCTCTCTCTTTTTAAAACCGCTGGCCTCGGTTCGTCTCTACAACCTGACTTCGCGTCGCCTCCACCACGCCCCAGAAGTCGGTCCAGCTTCGGCCAAGGAGAACGACGACGTCATCCTTTTTTTTTTTTTTTTTAGTCCCAAAGTTATAATTTTCATGTTAATTACACAGAAGCCCAGATGGGCTAAATATACACATCTGGGGCTGCAGAGGAGGGGGAGTGTGGGAAGGGGGGGGTTAGGAGGGGGCTCATAGTGTGGCATAAATGCAAGCTTAGGATGGGGGGGAGGTAGGGGGTGCGGTGTGTGTGTGTGTGTGTGGGGGGGGGGGGTCTGCTGGAGCCCTGTGGTTTTCTGCTGCTTCTGAAAACAACCAGGAAAGAAAGAGAAGAGGAAAGGGGGGGGGGGGGGGAGGGGAGGCGGTCTCTTATTGCTGTGGAGCTCAGACGTGACGCTCTGATTGCTCCCAGCGGTTGGTGGTCAGTACAGAAGAGAAGGCGGGGAGGAGGGGGGGGGGGGGGTTACAGTGCAAGGAGAGAAGGGTTAGGCTTTTTGCCAGATGTCGTCATCGGGCCCCGATGTTGCTGCGGCCCCTCGGTAGATCCGCCGCACGCACACACACACACACACACACACACACACACACACACACACACATATATCAGCAGACAGTTGCATCGGTTCAACAGAAACCGCCGCCGAGTGAGTTTACCTGACGAAACTCCTCGGCAAGCCACCGTCCGCCTCCCTGCCCGACGGCCCGCGTGGCCAAAAACGCGCCGAGAAGACGTCGCACTTTTAGCCGGAACGGATCCGTTTGGATTCCCGGCGCCGAGTCGAGCTCTCGCGCAGCTCTCGACGCACGGAGGAGGACTTCCGGCTTAAAACCCGCGACGTATCGAAACTCCCCCCGTCACGGCGTCCGTCCCGAACCGTCTCACCCGGGGGGGGGGGGAGAATTGGGGGTGAAAGCCGATCCTGAACCTGTAAACGAGCTTAAAACGCCTCCGCTGTCGAACTCGTGTCCCTGCGGGGTTGTTGTTTGTTGTTTTTTTTTTCTCGATCAGCACCGAGGTGATGGGTAACGGGCGGCTGTGATTATTCCAGCCATACTAGCAGCTGGAGTTTAAATGACTTTCATGATTCCCCGACTTTCCTTCTCGCGCCAGAAGAAGCTAAATAATATCAAATGTTCTCGGTGAAACATCTTATCATATTGATCCTCTGACTTCTCCTGTGGGGTGCGAGTCACATTTATTGGTACCTTAAACGTTGACCCCCCCCTCCCCAACACGCATTTTTACCTAAAAAAACACTTTTTGGTCCCAAATTGGTTTTAATTCTTACAAACTTTACCTGCAAACATAGCGACATCATCACCAGCCTCTGCTGCGCTTTGTGTTTAATACCAGCAGACATTTTGGAGACGGATGTGTTAAAAGCTCCGCGCGTTTAAAAACAAAAACAAAAACGAAACCAATCAGGAAAAGCTGCGGTTTCGTCTTTTAGTTTAGTTTCAGGTCAGATTGTTTCATTGCGGATTTGACCTGAACGTGAAGAATGCTGTCGGCTGGAGGAGCCACTCCCCGCTAATTAGGTTAAAGTGGAGCAGCATCTCTCCACTTAGTGCGCTACAAGACATGTGTGTGTGTGTGTGTGTGTGTGTGTGTGTGTGTGTGTGTGTGTGTGTGTGTTGAGCTGTCTGTCCTTCACACACACACACACACACAGATTTTATCACATGATGCGATACGGCCTGGTCTCCCATGACTATGAGGCATGTTGAGGATATAACTGCAGGTTATGAAACGGGGTTAAACACACTCGCACGCATGTCTTAGAGCGTTTAATAATTCACGGTGTGTGTTGGTGGCCGGGAGAACGTCTTGTATCCGTCGCGCAGAAGTCTGAACCTTCATCATTATCAATGTGCTGCAGCGAAGTCGGTCAAGAAAGGCGGTTACAAAAGATAACGATAGAGCGGAGATGTATGGAAAGTGTAATCAGATCTCCGAGTAAACACGTGTCTCCTTCCTGCTCAACATCCTGACTCTGGTTTCTGCTTTA
Organism: Embiotoca jacksoni; assembly: GCF_022577435.1. Taxonomy (NCBI): domain Eukaryota; kingdom Metazoa; phylum Chordata; class Actinopteri; family Embiotocidae; genus Embiotoca; species Embiotoca jacksoni. The sequence goes on along the minus strand of NW_027185386.1, from coordinate 4,171,577 downwards.
GATCACTCTCTTCCCTCATTTTTGTTATTCTCGGTACCCCCCCCCCCCCCCCCCGCCCCCCTCCCCGGTGTTTGCTTTTCAACATCTGTCGACACCCCCCGCCCCCTCCATGTTCTCCATCCATTTTTTTTTTTTTTTTGTCGATGCTTGGCTGGCTGGCTGACTCATGTAGCCCACGTTCCCTTGTGGGGGATGCAGCAGCAGGAACACACCTACAATCCTGACTCGGCCAATAACAGCTTCTTTTTTTTTTGTGTTATAAATCTTATAAATCTAAAATGGCCCTTTTAAGCCTCTGAGCTGGTGGAGCAGCCAACATTGAGTGTGCAACACGTGTTTCCATTATCAATGACTTCGCCTGCTTTTTTTTGGGGGGGGGGGGGGGGGGGGGATTTATGAATGAATAAATCGGCCACGTAATCGTAAATTCCCGAAGCCCAATTTGACATCTTCAAATTGCTTTTGATTAAACATTAAGTCATGTTCATCGGCCGATGTTGGAGTTTGTTGATGTTCCTGACTTGTAGATTCCCCCTCCCCGCCCTCCCGACTGGTCCCAAACACATATATTTAATATTTAATTTACAACAAATACATAAATAACCAAATTCCCAGAAGCAGAAATCAGCATTTTTGCTTGATAAATAAGTTAAACAGTTTATTTATGATCAATGAAGTTGTTGCGTGTTAAATTATGGTCTGTGATTTTATGTCAATAATTAAGAGCATTTTGCGATTACAAATTGAGCTGAAGTGATGAGTCGACTGATTGATTTGTCAATCAACAATACAGTAACAGGCAAAAGACTGAAATGCTGTTTTATATTCCTAAAGTTCCTCCCAGGTTTTATTAGTTGTCTGTGATAGTAAGAACATTTTTTTTTTTTTGCTAGACAAAAAAAAGACACGGAGATGTTATCTTGTGTTTTTTCGTTGCTATTTTCTGACATTTTATGAAAAAAAAAAAAAAGAGAAATAATCAACCAGAATCTGAGCAAACTTGTCCTGGTGTTGTGGTGCAAAACGATGAAAAACAGAGACAGTAATCATCAGATTAACCATTAATGGAAGTAATTATTAACTGTGGGCGTCCAATGGCAGCGGAAACTTTGCACGTGCGCGCACACACACACACACACACACACACACACACACACACACACACACACACATTAGTAGGCACATGTAAAGAATGCATGCATAATGCGTTAACTTCCCGCAGAGGAACACAGTCAGGTGGGCTGCTTTAATCCTCTGGTCTGCAGAAGTGAGCCGTGCATTGTTGTTGTTGTATCTGGTCAGTCGTGGGGGGAGGGAGGGGTGCACGTAGGACCACCCAGCTCCCCCTCAGCTGTGGGTCGATGGGACATCTGACCCCTGCACATTTCGTCTCCGACTCCACCTGCCATCGTCTCCGGGGCTTCCAGGGGCTGTTTGCACCTGGGAGCCCCACAACAGGTGTGACCTCTCCGATCTCCATCCCGCTCTCCTCTTATCCATCAGTGACCGAATTACGACCACAGGTCGTAAGGTCAACGCCTTGCACCGGCTCACCCCGCACACACACACACACACACACACACACACACACACACACACACACACACACACACACGACCTCATAACACCTATTGTCGTAGATCTGTGCAGCTATACGTGTGCTGCCCTCCGCCCTTTTGCTCTCCACCCATCTGCCGTCAGACTCTGTGTCGCCGTCGCCCTCTAGTGTCCACTGGCTGGTAACTGCACCCCCGAGAGCTGCCAAATAGGCCTATAGCTTCTGTGCCATGGGGATTTACTGGAGATTAGGGTTAAAATTAACCTGCTTTGAACAGCCACATCCTTTCTTTTGTCTTTTTTTTTTTTTTTTCACCCAAGCTGCAGCTTTCAAAGAAATCCACTTTGACAGATTACTAATAATGTCTGTCTCGACGGAGTAATCGACTCGCTGATCAGCGGATCTATACAAGGAGCAGTTTGGAAAAGTGTCCAGTGTATAAAGTTATTTACTATTCTCTGATCAGATCATTCCTGATTTTAAACAGGGAACGTTTTCTAACTTTAGAGCACATCTAACACACACATTAGACAAAGTTTATGTGTTCATAACTTTAATGAGCAGTGAGACACAGAAGTCACAAAATGAATTTTATTTGTATTTGTACCGACACTCAAACGACCTCCACACATGCTCGCAGATTTTGCTTTGTATCTCCATAAAAAAGATTAAATTATGTAGTTTTACGATATTTCTGCAATATCTTTCATTTTTTTCCGCAGATTTATACATTTTACAAGGTTTTTGTTTTTTTTGTTTTTTACACTTCTACTTCTAAAAATACAGAGAATGTTTACAGTAAATATCAGTATTTTTGAAAAGAATTTATTTTACATGTGACCCCCCTCTCAAAGATTCAGCGTGAAAACTCATTTGAATTAAAAAAAAAAATGACAAAAGCAAAAATAAAACTATTTTTGGGGCGTAAATACGAAAGAAATGATGACTCTTTCACATCCGCCGCTCGTCTCATGACTTCAGCTCTCCACCGTCGACCCCTCTGGGAGGTTTCTGTGCATCACACATATTTTGAATCACTTATTAATTTAGACCAACAGTGTGATGACACAGATATTTCGCGTGGGTGCTGCTTCATCACCTCCGGCGCCACATGTTGAGTCAGCAGTGTCGGTGACCGTGTCACCAGTAGGGGGACCGGATTCACACTCTGAGCCTAGGACACTTTTCCTGAAGAGTTTCCACACTTCAGACTTGCAGTATTAGTAAAGTTCTCCTTCTCTATCTTGGCTTTATTGTATTTTTTTTTTTTTAAATTTATGAGTTTCATTGCGAGCATCAAACCCGGCCTGACCTTGGGCGACCTTCACTCTGTCCCGTCTCTTGAATGGTCTCGGCCCGTGTTTAGAGAAAACACCCCGCCGTTGCGTCTGCAGTCCGGTTTGTTTGCGACACGCCGACCGAGATCTCACTCCTCTGTTTCCTGTGCGCTTCCTGTCGAGCCCTCGGCTCGTTTCTCCCTCTCGCAGCTCCGCATTTTAATGTCTAGACGCAGCGTGAGGAGAAAAACTTTTGTTTTGTCTTGCGAGGAAGGGGAAGGAAAAAAAAAAAGGGTGGAGGGAAGCCTCCGTGTGTTAATCTGTTGGGCCTGCGGTCGTGTTATGAGCATGAAGGAGGATTTAAAATATATCGCTGAACTAATCTGCCCGGTACCTCCCTCCTCAGACATTTTCACGTTTCACTTTCCACTTGATGGGTTTGTTATCGGAGAGCAGCGGAAGGTCGGGCAGGAGGTGAAGCGCCATCGCTCCTCCGACATCAACAGCCTTTGATTTCCTGACTTCAGGAACTTCATGCTGGCAGGTTATTAAAAAAAAAAAAAAAAAAAAAAGAAACTTTCCTAATATGAAGTCTGGTCGTCTCCAGGGGGGCGTGTGTTTACTCAACAATCCCTCTCATGCAAGTCAGATAAGGAAGGTATGCTGCGACGATGTACATGAGGCCCAATGTGCTGGATATGATGGATGCGTATCCGTCGGCCTGCTCGGGCAGGTTTCAGCCTCGGCAGCAGACGGTGTGGGTCACCGGTCGGAGGCGTGTTATTGTCACGGCTCTTCACGTGTGTCCTTCGTGTAAACTGTAACTTGATGCCTTTTTTTGTTCATTTCTCGTCTTGGCTTTTTTTTTTTTTTTCCTCCTTGTTTTTGTTCAAGTCTCAGACGGATAGACAGACAGAGATCTTTTGTTTCCAAATTAGGCGTCTCCCCCCCCCCCCCCCCCTCCTCGGCAAAACTAGCTGGTATTGTTAACCCCCCCCCCCCCCCCCCCCCCCACACACACACACACACACACACACACACACACACCACCACCTCAGTGCTGCCATTGTGAACCGGAACGGTGGTGTGTTTCCAGATATTAAACCCCCTCGTCTGGCTCTCCACTAGAGATCCACCGGGTGTGGTCTCCTCTCTGCCCCCCCACCCCACCCCCCCACCCCCTCCCCCTCCCACCACCACTAGGGCCTGGAGGAGAGCTGGTCCTCCTCCTGGACCTCACGGTTCCGCCCGGTGGTGCGTCGAAACCCGGAGCTCTGGTCCGAACCGCAGAAGAGAAGAGAAACCCCCCCCACATAGCCAGAGCCTTATTCTGACTTTAAGAGGAACCATAATTACACAGCCGGGTGTATTTATACTCAGCTGTGACTCAGTGGGACATGTGGCATGTGTTTGTGTGAATGTGTGTGTGTGTGTGTGTGTGTGTGTGTGTGTGTGTTTGTGTGAATGTGTGTGTGTGTGCGCGCCGCGCGCGGGGGAAGCAGCCTTTGTGTTCACATGTGTGTGTGTGTGTTTGTGTGTATCAGTGAAAGTGCATGCTGACTCAATAAACTATTTAAACCGAAGGATGAAGAGGAGTGTAGAGCCACCTAGTCTGGTATGTTCGCAGAAACGGTTCTTTTAAAAGTGAGACCGTATGATGCTTGGGAAAAAAAAAAAAAATCAATAACTCGGTCTTCCTTTTGCAAAAGTAAAGTTTGATTTCGTAAGCGATAAAACACGTTTGCTGAAATCGATAGACTTCAGTGTTTTGGCATTTCAGCTCGGTCTGGTGTGACCAGTCGTTCGATAAATATTATATATAAATATTTTATCCAAATAAGATGTAAACGCACCTTTTCTTACCCGGGAGATGTGCTCATTTATCATCGATACACTCCATGAATGGAGAACATGACTGTTACTTGGACGTGGACTACTGTGTCGCATCCATGGGAAGTGTAAGATCTGGACTTCAGGGGGAACCTTAAAGGCGCTCGCCGTGTGTGTGTGTGTGTGTGTGTGTGTGTGTGTGTGTGTGTGTGTGTGTGAACGGGAGGCAAATTGTAAAACACTTTGCAACGTATCATCCCTTCTAGAGTTTATTTTCCGAGTACTTTCCATCCAGCCTTGTTTACATCTATGTTTACTAGCCTGTAATATCTGGCCACATTACCTCCCACCTGTATGAGCAGCGTCCTCCCCACACACGCTGCTAGATTACACACCGACTCGGCTCCACCGCACTCCGCAGACGTCCAACCCTCCACGGGGAACCTTTTAGAGTCAGGATATCTCCTACTCGTCTCCCTCCATTCATTTGTTTTTCTCTTTGTAATCTCTTTTAACTTTTCAGTCTCTTGCGAGTCGCAAGAAGAAAAGTGCAATATTGAAGCGCTGGAGGGCACCGAGGCGAATAACTGACTTCACAGAAGAAGGGAAAAAAAAAAACAAAAAAAAACAACAACTTCTTTTATCATATCTCGCTTGTAATTTTCTATTCTCTTATTATTGTTGTGTATTTCTTTTTAAACTGACAACCCACTATTACAAAAAGCCCGATATACCAAAAGTGTCACAAATTAGGTTAAATCCTGAGATGTGTGTATCTGATCTGAAAGAAACAGACTTAAAAAAATTTTTTTTTTTTAAATAAGTAGTTCATAAAACCATAAATCACTACTTTGTAATTGTGGATATTTACATTGTGTTTCATATCGATCTCTTGGGCTACTTTTATTTTATTTTATCACTTCCGTGATCGTGTGCGAACTATTCAGGCCTGCGAGAGTGTGTTTCTGCCTGCGACGTTGCAGCGTATCCAGAGGGTACGGACTCTCTCTCTGTGTGTGTGTGTGTGTGTGTGTGTGTGTGTGTGTGTGTGTGTGTGTGTGTGTGTGTGTGTGTGTGTGTGTGTGTGACGGCGGCGGCAGCAGCTCCTCTCTTCTCTGCAGTCGAGTTGCTACTTGCCCCGGCGCGCGGCAGGTGAAACCTGTCTAACCTCATCGGTAACGGATGTGTTAGCGGCGAGATGAGCGTCGGAGGGGGAGAGTCGTCGGCAGCAACATGGTCACCTGCCTGCCGCTCTCGCACGTCTCCTGGACGCCTGGCTGTTTGGTGAGAAACTCTCTGCCGGTGCGGGTTGGTGGGCGAGGTCACCTCTCTCTCGCTCTCTCTCCGAGTGTGTGTGTGTGTGTGTGTGTGTGTGTGTGTGTGTGTGTGTGTGTGTGGGAGTACGGGTTGGATAAAGAGGTCAAGTTGACATCCAGCAGCAGCCGTCTTTTTTTTGTTGTTGTTGTTGTTGTAATTTTCACGAGCGTCGCTCTCCGTCTCTTTCTTCTTCTTCTCCTCCTCCTCTGGATTTTTCCACGTTCTGTCATTATCATCCTCCCTCCTCTCCTCTACATTTTCCTCTCTTAAAGCAGAGAAGAAGAAAAAAAAAAAGGGAGGGAGGGAGGGAGGAAGGGAGGGAGGGGGGAGTGAAACAGGGAGAGTACAGCAGCAAACGCAAATGTTTTCTTTTTCTCTTTGTGCTTGAAATTGGCTTCTTTCTCGTTTTTTGTTTTTTTTGTGTGTGTGTGTTTTTTTGTTTGTTTTGTTTTGTTTGTCTCCTCTCTGAGTGTGTGTGGGTGGGGGGGGGTGGGTGGTGTGTGGGAGGTGGGGCGGGGAGGAAGGGGTGGAGGCAGGGCCTGGCTTTTGTAAAGTTTAGCGCCTGGGATCACAGCTTTGTCACTGTGTTTGTGTCGCTTACACACACACACACACACACACACACACACACACACACACACACACACACACACACACACACGCGCGCACACGCAGAGCACGTGCGGCCGCCAGGCTTCCTCTCCACGCAGCACGAGAGGGATCTACGGAGGATTTATAGCCTATCAGCAGGCGATATCTTCATCTGGACTGTGAACCGCTGCCGACGGGCCTCCTCTTCGTGTCTGGACCTCAGTGATGTTCAGTGTGGAGGTTTTTTTTTTGTTGTTGTTTTGGTTTTTTTCCCCGGAGTTCCGCTTTACAGTCGTTTATTTGTGGCTGATGGTCGGACCGGTTCGATGTGGAAGGAGTTAGATTGAGTTACAAAAACAAGAAAAGAAAGAAAGAGAAAGCAAACAAGAGAGAGAGAAAAAGGAGGGATGAAGTAACTGACGCCGGGAAGTGATGAAGACGGGTGTTTAGAGGTGAAGAGGGAGGTGAAGAGGGAGGGTAGAAGAAGAAAAGAGAGAGAGAGAGAGAGAGGGCGGTGGGAGGAGGGAGAGACGGACGATCCAGCCCTCTGGGACAGCGGCGTGTGTTTTTGGGATGTGGACAGAGTGGATTTGTATGCAGAGCAGCACCGGACACCGACGAGAGGGACGCTGTCAGTTGTTCTGTGTGTGTGTGTGTCTGTAGTGAAACCAGACCTACCTCCGATCCCTGTACCACACACACACACACACACACACACACACACACACACACACACACACACACACACACACACACACACTCTCCTCCATCTGCTGCCCGGGAGTGACGGGCCGTGATGTGGAACTCGTGGGATTAAATTTTTCTCGAAAACGCTCGGCGGCGGCGGCGGCGACGGCGATGGACGGCAGCCAGGAGACGAGGAGTTGAGCCTCTTCGAGCGAACGACCTGGAGGATCCCGGAGGGAAGCGTTTTCGCAGCTTAAACCCACCAACCAACCACCACCACCACCCCCCCCGCCCTCCTTATCGGCTCCGTGTCTCTGCGTCTGGACACTGTCCGCGGCTTCGGCGTCGGCAACCCGAGTGCCCGCGGCCCATGCTGGTGGCGAGCGATGCGGATGTGAGCGAACCCGGCGCCCCGATGCCCGCCGCTATGCTGCCATGCCCTGCGCCGGCCGGGTCTGACTGGAGTTTCCAGAACCCGGTGGGGGTGGACTGCAGCTCCCCCGAGCCTCGCTGCATTTGGCTGGCGGTTCTCCGTGGAACCACGGGCCCGCCGCCGCTGCCGCCGCCGCCCGCCATGCCCGCTGGGCAAAACCAGAGCTCTCGCCAGCCCAGGGTAAGGAGAGGTCACCCGTCCTCACCGGTCTGGTGGCCGAACATGGAGTCTGTGACTGTCGGTGGCTGCTGTTGATTTATTCTCGCTAACTCCACATTAAATGTTCTAGCTGGGTGACATACACACGATCTGATGAGGACAGTATTTATGAATGACCGAGGCAGGAAATAACCGTTTATTTTTTTTTTTTTTGATTCACTGATATAATTTTTGGTCTTGTAAAAAGTGTGTTTTACAAGTTAAAAAACCAGGGTTGAAGTTTTGTAAGCTACAAAAAAGGATTCTCACTTTTGGGCATTTTTTTATTTGTGTGTGACGCATTCGTGAAACCGGTCAATCGACATGATCAAGTATTGTTGAATCAATTTGTTTTCTAATAGTTTATGACAAGACAACGTGTTGAACACGAGCTGCTAAATCCTCCTGAGATTTAAAAAAAAAAAAAAAAATGGTATTGTTTGGTTCCCGTGGGAATTTTTACGTCGACAGCGTTTCTCCGTCGCCGTTGTTTGAAATCGGTTGACAGATTCTTCAACCTTTCGTTGTTCCTCCAGCTCAGAGTCGTGTTGCCTTCAGGCTCCTTTCTTCTGGCGCTCGCTGTTCAGACATTCTTGGAAACTTTTGCATCAGTGGATTTGATGCGTTTCAGTCGTTTAGCTACAGTTGGTCTGCAGAGCAATTATGAGTTAAATCTCTTATTCTGTTGGGAGTCTGCATGACTTTTTTTGTATTCTGGTTATTTGGAGTTTTCCAGATGTTTTTCTTTTTTTAGTGGGTGTTCAGCTGGTTTCCTCTGGAGAGCATGATTGGCGTCTTTAGTTCAGTCGGGGACGTCGTGGTAAACAAAGCTGTGTAAACAACGATCAGTTACCGTCAGAAAGTAAACAGCCACCTGTACATACAAAAAAAAAAAAAAAGTAAAATTCGAATATTTCTTTTAAGATTATTTCCTCGTACAGCTTTCATTATTTAAAATACCCTTTAAATATATATTTTATGAATAATGCATTGAAAAATTAAATCCAAACCCCTTTTTAGCCTGTGTAAATACCCATGAAAGGAAACTGGTGTTGATTCAGCCTCCACTACATCATGATCGGTATTTCTCTGCGCAGCCTTCGTCTTATTTTTGGACAGTTTACGCGTGTTTCAGTCTGCGGGACTCTTGAGCGCGTTGCGTATTGACCTTTTCCTTCCTAATTAGTGGCTAAAGAGTGGAGATGAAGGAGGCTGCTAAGTGCCACTTTTAGCGAGGTGCCGTGGAGGCGGGGGAGCTGTGGGAGCTCTGCGATAGTTCTCCCCCCCTCTCCCCCCTCTTCCTCCCTCCCAACTCAACCCCCCTCAGTATTCAGGGCATCGCATGATCTAATTTTAGTGTGGGCATTTATGTGGAATATTACGTCTCTCTTCTTTTCTTTTTTTTCCTCTTTGTTATCAACAACCCCCCCCCCCCCCCCCCCCCATCTGACTCACTGACACAGTTAAGAAATGACCCAATCAGGAATGCCAGTGTGTGTGTGGTGATGGTGGTGGTGGTGTGGGGGGTCTATGGACACAGCTTGGACAAATACAAACTGTACACGGTCTACATTTTAGGAGAGAGGTTTCTGTCAGACCTTTTTTTTTTTTGGAGGAGAGCCGGTTCGGAGGCGGAGCCTCGTTTTTAAACCAGGTCTTCCCATTTTTTGATAGAAGAAGAACCGACTCCCGGTTAGGTCCAGAACCAAGAACAGCTGATGTAATGACGTGGCTCTGAAGCCCATCCAGAGGTTAACCAGTTCTTGGAAAGGAAGTAACACCTTCCCAGAAACCTGAACTGGGTTTTACTGGATGGAAAGGTGGGACAGTCCGTTGTAATTTCACTGGAAGCAAAAGGAAAAGGAAAAGCAGTCCCACCGTCGCCATCTGCTACCGACGATGCCAAGTTTATCTGTGTCAGATCGTACGCCGGGGATTTTTGATTCGTGGTGATGTCGGTGAGATTTCCACCGTGTGTGAAGGGACCACAGGATGTGTTCCTCGTTCTTAACCTCATCGAGTCAAACAGATGCAAGCGTCACAATATGTAGAAGCTTCCTCGGATGAAAAGAAAATCTATTTTATTTCATGTCGGAAGGTGATAAAGTGTGGAAGGAAAAAAAAAAAGGAAGGTCAACACACATCAATCATAGTCTGATGTGCTTTTTGTGGCTTTTTTTTTCCTCAAAAGTTAAAAGTGGAGACAAGAGGGATAAAAAAAAGTCCCTGGTCAGATTGAAATCCACTTCAAACGCTGACTGCATGCCACGTGCTTCTGCCCACTGGGCTACCGAGTCACGCTGTGGAAGTTCTTCTCTCCTCCTGGAAATGCTTTGGTGCCGAATCCAAACGGCCCCAAAAATTTTTTTTTAGCATCATCACTGGCAGCGAGACGGGTTTCAGTCAGAGCGGAAGCAACAATACGTTTTACTGTTCGAGTAGAAAACCCAGTTTAACCGACATTGCATCATCACCTGTTGGCCTGGTTGAACTGACGCTGTGGGGTCGGACTGGTTTTTGTGCACACACACACATTCATACTGACACAGAGGTGCGTGCAAACACAAACACACACACACACACACGCACACACACAGTCAGGCCCGCGTGTACGGCTCATAAAAACATCTTGTTATGTAAATTACAGAGGGATGTGCAGTGTTTGAGCTGCTCTTTGTTGTTGAGGGCACATTGTGTGTCAAGAGCTCAACGGGATACTCAAGACGCACGTCATGCGTCTGGTCTGCTCCTCGAGTCGTAGGATGCATTTGGACCTGCAGAGGTGGTGGAGCGCGCCCTCTGTGTGGCCGGTGAGTCCAGCAGGACTCATCAGGATGAGATGAGTTTGGGGTTGTTGTTTTTTTTTTTTTTTTTTTTGCCCCCGCTCCCTCCATCCCTCCCGTTCCCTCTTGGCAGCTCAGCAGCAGTGCCGCGGGCGTAGACAGCCGTTGGGATTAAAGGCTCGTCAGCATTTGTAACGGCCCCGTAAAGCTCCCACTTTTCAAACAGGTTGCAGCTCTCAGCTGTTTAGAAGGGGGCATTATTGTTCTGTCCTGCTGGGGCGTTAGCAGGAGCCGGGCTACCCCCCCCCCCACCCCTCTCCGAACGGCCTGTTGCATTCCTCCGCGCTGCTTTTACCTCCCGGATGGAGCGAGGACGAGAGTTTGTGGGTGCTCGCCAACACGTACGCTGCTCCTGGCGATCAGGACCGCCAGCTTTACCATATTTTCACGCCCTAAAAAAAAAAAAAAAAAAGCCTCTTATGAGCAGAAAATCCTTTTAACTGGAATTTTTTTCTTTTTTTTTTCTAAAAGATTATCATTGATAGTGTTTATTTTTTTTTTAGCATCTTTATATTTCAAACGTCCAAAATGTGTGCAGAACGTTATAGATGCGATAGATGCTGCGCTCTTTTCTTTTTATCTTAATGATATGCACCTTAATTGAGGAGGAGAAATATCCACAGGGAAGAGCTTGCTGCTGCTGCTGCTGCTGCTGTGTGTGTGTGTGTGTGTGTGTGTGTGTGTGTGTGTGTGTGTTGCCAGCACACACCACTTTACCCACTAAACACCCACTCAAAAGCAGGAAGCTGTGGTGTGGCATTACAAGCCGCTCTGCATATTCAATTGTTTCCAGTAGAGCTTTTTGTGTGTTTAATGACATCATGTTCAGGTGGTAACAGGATCTCTGAGGGCTCAGTAGCATCTCATGGACACTCAACAGTTTATATTTGTTATTTTATTTGGCTTCAGCAGAAAATTTCAGCCCCCCCCCTCCCCCCTCCGCCAAGAAAAAACCAGCCAGTGTTAAGCTGTTGAAATTCCCACTTAAAAAAAAACAACCCAAATGTCTTCTTTCCTCAGCAAAACAATTGCGAGGTCCCCCCCCCCCTCCCTCCGTCTATGTCTTCAAGCCTGCGTGGGAAGTCGGGATTTAGACTGAGAAAAACCGCAGGGAGAATTTTCCGAGTGCCTTGTTGGCAAAACTGAGCGTCCAGTCCGGGAGATGGCCGGAGCATGTCAGCAAGTTTGAGTTGTTTTTTTTTTTGGGGGGGGGGGTTTGTCGTGGCTGATCAAATCGAGGTGCGAGGACACATGTGAGGTGTTTAAAAAGACATCTAAGACTGCAGGTTGAGAAGAAAAAAAAAAAAAAAAAAAGTCCACGGCAGCCGAGTGGGAAAACGGTCCCGGCTCCCAGACCCAGTCAGACCCTGTGTGTTTTGGGTAATCACAGGGTTTTGGTATTCCCGAGCACAGGGAGGGGCCATGCGGTCGAAACCGGCGTGCCGGAGCCTGCCCCTCGCTGGGGCCCAATACTCCTCCTCTTCCTCGTCCTCCTCCTCTCCATCCTTCTCCCCTCATTCACTCTCTCTCTCTCTCTCTCTCTCTCTCTGTGCTCCCTCCCCTCCTTACGCCAAAGTTGCAGTGTGTGTTTCAACATGTCCCGACCCAAACCGCTCCCTCTGAGGAATTTGCTCTGTCTTTTTCCTCCTTTCACCCCCTTCGCTCTTTCATTTCCTCTTTTTTTTTTTTTTACTCTCTCTCTCTCTCTCTCTCTTTATCATTTTAATTTGACACTCCTCGGCCTTCCTCACGCACTTCTTTGTGCTGCTCTTGTGCCACATAATGGACCTTCGCCGCTCGCCTCTTTGAGAAAATAACAGGGGTTACTTTACATTGTTTAGACTGCCAGACTTAAGATCAGGCTTTTCAGGATCAAGTAGATTTATGTATCTCAAGATACACTTTGGGACTCTTGGAGAAAAAAAAAAAAAAACCCAGAAAGAAATCTATATGTGCAAACTTATGTTTTTCTCTCTCTGTGGAATGTAAAAGTCGAGGAAAAGAAAACGTGCGGTTAAAAAGTCAGCGCCGCAGGATTTCAAATCGCACGTATACATGTGGCGAGTGAGGAAGACGAGGTGGAAGGAAGGAGACGGACGGAGGAGTGAAGGAGTTCTACCCCACTTCCTGCCTCCGGCCTGCCACTTCCTGTTGTTGTGTGGCCGCCGGGTCAAGTGTGTGCGTCTGTGTTTGTGTGTAAAAAGCATATGGGTTCGGTGTGCGTTTGTGTGTAGAAGGGGCGACAGGAAGTGAAATGTGGGGTGTCCATCTTTTTGAGGGTTCGGGGTGGTGGTGGTGGTGGTGGGGGGGGGGGGAGGAGGGGTGGTTGATGTTGTGGTCTAGACGTGTTCACCTCTGACCCACTAACATGAAAACAAACACGCACACACATTCTCACACTGAAAACAAAACTGCACAATCTGAAGAAAGGAGGTTCAGGAGTTTCAAAAACTTTAATGGCTCTCGTACATCTAATGTGGTTCGATTTAATATTATATATATATTTATATTTTTTTCAGCTGTACTGTGCAGGTGAGAAACCTGCCATTTAAAGTGACAAACCACACATTTACCGCCGTAGTCATACAAATCCGAGGACTTTGTTTGTTTGCTGATATGTAGCTCGGGTGAATACAAATGATGGCAGCCTATCCTCTGTGCAGCTCGTGCAGCTGCTGTGAGGGTCACCAGAATATCTTTTTTAAATTAAAACAGCATTTTTTTTTTTTGTCACAGGAAAGATTCGAGACATTCACTGAAAGACTTGACTTAACCGGACCATTATCTGCACCCAGTTTAACCTGAACAGGGTCACCGGGCGCTGGAGCCCCTCCCACTTTGGGCGAAGGCACCCTGGACGGGTCATTTATTGATAAATCATTTGGTACGTCGCATGTCAGAAAGAAAACCATTCAAAGTATTCACGTTGATGCTGAAAAGAAAAATAGAAATGTTTTCTCAAGATTTAATACTTACTGGAGCCGTCAAAACCTTTGTTTAAAAGATTTCCTCTTTTCTGTTGGGCAGTTCATCGCGGTGAACTTGTAATTTAATGCAGTTTTTGACTAAACTTCATTTTGTGAACTCATGCAGCGATCATGCAGCACTCGATCACTAAACCCCAGAGGACTTGACTTCAGACCTGACAGTGACACCCCCCTCCCTCCCTCCTTACCTCCCTCCTCTTCCTCCTTCCCGCTCACCGCCTGTTTGGTCAGGTGATTGTGTTTGACTGACAGATGTGGGTCGTTGGGGCAACAGGAGGGTGATAGTTCTCACGTGTGCGTGTCAGCTGAGCTCGCTGGGTTTATTTACTCGGCAGCAGGAATGAGATATTTAGAGAGCAGGTGGAAATCGAACTTTATTTGGGACTCCCTGGACCTTTACTAACTATCACAGGACCAAGGTCAGTCCCACAGTCCCCCTGTGGCCTCGTCTAGACGGGGGGGGGGGGGGGGCCTTCCTGGTTGTCGACCTCCCCTCACCCCCCCCCATTATGTTTATGGCCTATTGTTCTGAGGCTCGCTGGCATGTAGAGCTGACCGGACTTCGAGCCGTTCTCATGAGGAAGCTGCTCATGTTCAGCCCAGCAGTCGAGGGGTTAATGTCACCTTGCACTTCTTCCAGGGATTCAGAAAGGTTGTTGCATCTAAAAAAAAAAAAAAAAAAAAAAAAAGCGCACATTTCTACATTTTGTAGATCTTAATGGAATAAATCCATGTCTGTAGTTCTTTTTACGCCATAAATAACACTGAAATCACATATTCCAAATCTCCAATTTGTTATTCATTCCTTCCTTTATTCCTTCTCTGCTTGTTGGGAAACGACGTTTACCGCCGGTGATAATTTCTCGACCTGACTCTCTTCGTCTGTGTTTCCAGGCTAAGGGGCGGAGGGATGGTCTCTCCTCGGCCGGCGACAACCCTCGGCCGCCGATGGCGACCCGGCCGGGAAGGGAGGGGGTCGGCGTGGGCTGGAAGGGTCCCCGGACGCTGGTCCTCCATAAGAACTCCCAGGGTTTCGGTTTCACGCTGCGCCACTTCATCGTTTACCCTCCAGAGTCGGCCCTGCACACCAACCTCAAGGTGAGACTGAATTGAGTTTCAAGATGTTGAAAGGTATTAAATTATGTTTCAAATATTATTATTTTTGATCAAGCGTTAAGTGTCACAAACCCCATTTCTTTTTTTTTCCAACTTCCGTGTTTATTTTTACGGCACACATGGTCTCTATTTCAGCCCAGTTGGCATTTAAAAGGGTTTCCGAAAGCCTTTCGTTTAACTTTCTGAACTCTGGACAGAGCCAATTTGAGCTGGGAGATCAAGCCAATCATACTGCAGCCGAGGGTCAGCCAGGTTGAGCTGAGCCAAATGAACATCCAGACAAAGAGAGAAATCCAGCTTAGCTGATTAGAGACAAACAGACTGAACAAGCTGAAAGCTGTTAAAGAGTCTGTTAAAGGAGGAGAAACCCAAGACTTGGAGACAAAATACAGATACGGGCTCCGATTTTTAACGTTTTGACGATTATACAGTGAAAACGCTCCTCTATATACAACAAACTGGACTGAAAAGTGTTCCTCCTGTTTATTTCACGGGCCTTTTTTTTTTTCTTTCTGCCTTCGGTGAATTTAAGATTGTTTTGGAACGAGCGTCTGTGAGCGAGTGGTTATTTAGCTCTTTGAGGTGTAAGGGAGGGGTGTGGGGCAAATGTCTCCAGATGTGACATTGAAGGATACGGAGGCAGGGGTGGGGTGAGCCGGCTGAAACAAGGCCTCTCTTATTTTTTTTTTTCCACCACCCCACCATCCAGCAGCTGCAGATAGGAGCACCAGATTGAATGAGATCTGTTGTCTTAGCCTGGTACCACTCGCTGGCAGGCAGGCCGTACCAGGCCGGGTCTGAACAATAGGCCCACTGCTGGCCTTTGGCCCCCGGTTCTGTCCTCGTCTGCACCGCCTCACAGGGGCCGGGGGTCACGTGGTGTTTTTTTGTACAATCGGTCTCACAGAGCCCCGAAGAGGCTTCGTGGAAGTCGCCCAAGTTACCCCTCACGGTGTCCGGCTATCAGAGGCCGACCGGGCGTGTGACTCCATCGGGGTTCATATTTCAGGGTGTCTGCGGGTCCTGCAAGTCTTCAAGACTCTTTAGTTATACTTTCAAAAGCATAAATCAAACCCCTCTCGTGTGGTGGTCCCAACAGTTCTCTGTTTTCAAAAACCTTCGGAGATGAACTGTTTGTCAAACGCGCTCGCTCACAAATATCGAATCTGCAACCTCTTGACACTCAACAGTTATTAGGATTTTATTTTAATTGTTTATTATGCAGGAAATAAGCTTCCAAATGAATGTGAAAGTGAAGATGACAGAAAATTAATTGTGAAGGCATAAGGATACAAAATTTGGTTGTGTTTATATTGTAATATCATTATATTATAAATCTGCACAATGGGTTCAACTACTGCTGGCATCAAAAAGCTTCTTGTAATGAAGAGATATTTTCCTGAATATGTGGATGCAAGTTTTAATTAACAAAACTAAATGAATATTGTTCAGCTTCAACAATTGAATTTCTGTTTAAGCTGAAGGATATTTTACACTAGAATATTCATATTTCATATTAAGTTTTAAAGGTCTTTTAGATGTGTCAGTTTCACTGTGAACTGCTCAGAGTAAGACTTTTTTTTTTTGTCTTTCAACAAGCGAAACTGGTTTTGAAATATTACAAAAAGATGTTACAATGCATCACATCAAACTTATATCGAATCTGGGAGAGCTGATTTCATGGTTATAATTGTGGCGTCTTTATTAATAATGTCCCAGTGTCGGGTATCTGCAGTGTCAGGTCCCCAGACTCCCCCCCCCCCCCACCATCTCCTCCTTGGTTTCCGGATGTGCTGAGATTGGGACCGAGCGGTGGCCGAGCATCCCCGGGCTCCAAGTTCTATTCGGGGGTCGGCAGAGGTCCTTTCTCTGCCTCTAAACCCCCCACCATTGTCTGCAGAGCCCTGGAATGAGCCCACTCAGCGCAGCATAAAGCCACGCAGCCGTCAGCCCACCGTGCCCCTAACCCCAAACTGTCCACTCAGCTCAGTGTGTGTGTGTGTGTAGGTGATCAGACACGGCTATCAAATCTCGCCCACCAACCGCCGTTCTCTCTGCCACACACACACACACGCACACACACACACACACACACACACACACACCTTTGTTTTGTGTGTTCGCTGCAGTGTGTGTGTGTGTGTGATGTCACGAGTCTAACCTGAAAAGTCGGTCTCTGCGTTGGACCTGAAACTCCGACATTAAAAAGCTCATGAAAAAAATAACAACAACAAACAAACAGATCTGTCGCAGGTGTCTGGGAAGTTCCCGGCATCTGGAGGAGACTTGCCAACAGTTACTGGTGGCGATGCAGCTATAACGACCTCGCTCCGCTTGAGTCACCTTATTTTTGATATTAAAGTCTATTTCCTTCCTTCACAACTCCATAGACAGTCAGTTTTTGCTTTTGCATTAAAACTATGTCATTATTAACAGATTTTTTTTCCACATTTTCTTAAGAGCAAAAATAAGCTCTAGAGGCCATATTACATGCTTACAGTCTTCATGTGTGTGCGTGGGACAGTTTATCCGCTCACTGTCATCTCACTTTTAAATCCCAGCTCAAGACCTTCATTACAATTGTGTTAAGAGTTATAATTATAACAATCAAAGTCGACACAAACTGACTTGATTTGAATGTGAATAGTAATTCTGCCTCCGTCTGTCCTGCAGGATGAGGAGAACGGAAATGGAAAGGGTAAGTCGTTTCTATCTTTCTCTCTCTCTGTGTGTGTGTGTGTGTGTGTGTGTGTGTGTCACTCTTTCATCAGGCCACTAATTAAACTTTACAGCAGTGGGGATGAGGGTGACGTAATGAGCAGGGACCTCCTGCGTTTCCTGCTGTCACCTCTGCTCTGCAGCCTCTCTGCACCACCTACAGGACACCATGCAGCACTACAGCTACAGTAGTCATGAGAACAACACACGTGTTCAGTAATGATATATTCTGAAGGTCGAAAGAGTCATAAACAGAAACGCTTTTAAGCAGAAAACGTCTCATCTTTAAACAGCATTCGGTGTCACAATTCAACAGTTACAGTCCCTGATTTTTTTGGGATTTCTTCTTTACCTTTTGTCACGCAGGGTATCAGAAAGGTCGACTGGAGCCGATGGACACCATATTTGTGAAGAACGTGAGAGAAAAAGGTCCGGCCCACCAGGCGGGCCTGTGCACAGGTAAAAGGAGCGCATGTGGTGGAGGAGCGTGAACATCGCGATTTGCATTTGCAAATCAGTCAAGGTTTGGGGTGGTGGGGGTGGAGGGGGAGCGACGGTCATGTGACGCTGCACACGTGAGGAGTTGTGAACTAATGCGGAGAAGGGCAAGTTAGCCGGGAATTAAAAACAAAAATATGTTCTCATTGTTAGAAATAGCAGGTTTTTTTGTCGGCGACACGGTGCCAATACCAGAACGGCAGCTCAACGTCTCGCAGCGTATTTGACTGTAACGGAGCTACCGAGGACTTCCTGTTGCGTCTCGCTGCCTGAGCAGATCTGCAGTCAAACCAAACTGGGAAAAGCAGCAGAACAATTCAAACGCAGGCTGTCACATTTAGAAAGTCACATGCTGCCTTGAATATTATGCAAATACACACACACACACACACACACACACACACACACAGAGAGCACTTTGTATATGTATTTGCTTGAAGTCACCGTGAATGCATGCAAACTTTGAACACACACATGTAGTTCTCTAACAGCTGTCCCGGTCACAAAAAGGTAATCTGTGGTGACATACCTGCTTTTTTTTTTTTTTTGTATTATTGTCGTGCGACAGCTTTGTAGATCTGCTTGTTACATATGTTTATATTTGATTGATATTATTAACTTTTCCAAAAATGTGCTTTCAAGACGCGCCGGAGTAAATGTACCTGAAGTTTTTACTATAATAATAACAAGTATCAGATTAAATTAGAATTGGTTTCGTCCTTCATGCCGCACTTCGCCGTCCTCCCATTCTAAACACGGATAATAAGGAGAATGTTTTGCCCGCATGCTTTTGGTTTAGTTGAGATTAAACACACCTTAGTCACTGGAACGTAAATAGAAAAAAAAAAAATCCAAATATGGAAGCGAATGAGAATACAACTCTTGTTTTGATGCCTCAGGGGAAATAAATCCCTTCTCGGTGTCTTCGTTGGGTGTTTTCTTTATCATCGTGTTTGGGTTTCTACCTGCCTTAAAGGTCAAAGGTCACCATAAGAAGATATAATATGTTGAAATGTCTGTGTTCTGCAGGGGATCGACTGGTGAAAGTGAACGGAGAGAGCGTTCTAGGAAAGACGTACTCGCAGGTGATCGCCCTCATTCAGAACAGGTAAGACCTGCCGTCCGTCAGACTAGTGTTGATTTATTCAAACGTCTGTTTTTTTTTTTTTCTTTGCCAGCTTACCGAAGAGATGACATGCAGCGAGTCGGTAGTATAAATCTGACCTACTTTAAAAAAAATAAAAAGTCTACCCTGAAGCGGTGTGCTCCACACACCCGCATGTCTACGTGATTCCAAATCCAAATACTGTGGTGCTCCAAAGGGGGAAATTAGTGACTTGACAAGAATGATGCTGGACTCGTGTTTTAACCCTCCCGTTGTCCTCGGGTCAAAATGACCCGCAGCTGTGTTCAACCGTGTTCTATTTTATTTCTATATTTTTATATTTTTAGGGATCATTGGTCATCATTCTTTAAAGAAACCCTCACAGCCTCCTTGTCACCAATGACCCCCAAAAAATATGAAAATAAAATAGAACTTGGTTGAACACAGCTGCGGGTCATTTTGACCCGAGGACAACAGGAGGGTTAAGACCAGTAAAGTACGTTAACATCGATAAAGTTGCTGGTTTTGAATCAAAAAGAATTCCACCCAAAATACAATTTTGTAGGCCTTTCTTGGTTTTGGTTTGATTCTGAAACCTGATTTTGTATATCATATTTACCCGCCTGAGTTGCTGACCTTCTGTTAGACCCCAAAATCCACAGAGGTCTCCATAGCAACCAAAACACCTTTTATATTGATATGAGGCATTTGTTGTGGGTCTAAAAACAGAGTGTACAGTGAAGTGAAAGGATGATGCAACAACTCGGTGAAAATCACTTACCGACTGTGGACTTCAGCGAGACAGACGTTTCACTGAAATTAAACTCTATAGTTATTATTCTTTTATTTGTAATAATAGCAAGCACACAGGTGTACATTTTTTTATGTGAAGTCATTTCCTTCTTGTGTAATTTGGCCTCTCGCCGAGTCTATTTTTCATCTCTATCTCTTGTGTACCTTTATTCCCGCGGCCCTCCCTCTCCCTGAACGTGTCCTGCAGCGAGAGTGTGTTGGAGCTCTCCATTATGCCAAAAGATGAAGACGTGCTTCAGTTGGTAAGTGTGAGTACGAGATTTTTGTTTTTGTGCACTTTTTTTTTTTACTCCTCTCACCCCCCCCCCCCCCCCTCCCCGGCCCCCCAACCAAACAAAACAAACAAAACAAACCCACACACTTCAGGAATTACACACTTCCATATATTTATCCCAGGACAAGCGTGTATTCTGCGGCGCTCGTCGGCCGGGTTGAACCAAGATTCGCCCCGTCATTGTCCAAGAATGTAGAGATTCTGTTAGAATGGCTGCCGAATGACTCACCGGCTCTCCGCTCTGTGTTTAGATTACAACACGCGTTCTTTAAAAGCCGCTGGTATCTCCACTCTTGGGAGTTTACGTAAAAAAAAAATTAAAAAAAACTCACAACTCGCTGCTCGTTCACACGCCCGTGTACAGAACATCACATTTTTTTTGTCGCTCCACAGGTTGCTCCACGCTCGCTCGCATGATCCGACATGCATCGTTCCCCCAGCCCCTCCCACTTTTTACCCCGAGCGACATGTCAACACGCAAACACCACACCGCCACATTTAAGCGATTCTCTTATCGCGCACATGCAGAAGCGTCCGACCGAAAGAGCACCCAAAAATGTGCCTTCCGTTTTTTTGTTTTTTTTTAAATATCCTGCCATGTCTTAACATTATAAACCCACTGCTCTGTCCTCACGCTCCTCCTCCTCGCTGCTACGCCTCTATCTGCTGCATTCCTCGCATGACATCACCAGTGCTGCGCCTCCTTCCACACTCCCACAGGGTGGAGTAAGGCAGAGAATGAGAGGGAGGGAGAGAGGGAGTTTGGAAAGGATCTGAGAGAGCAGGAAAAAAAAAATAACACGAACGATCAGCAGATAGAAAGAAAAATCACCAAAAGAAAGTAAAAAGAAGCGAAGTGAAGTGGATTTTTCCGGCTGCTGAGTATGAAGGACGGCCGGTTTTAAGCAGCGGGAGGGGTCGTGTCGGGAGTGTTGGTGAGAATAAGTCTGCTCTTCCTCCTCTTGGGTTTGTTTGTGGTGACTACAAGTTTAACACACAAGCTGTGGGAAGACTCCGGCTTCTGCTGGACGGCCTAAACGATTAGGTAAACCTTTCAAAATGTGCCAAAGACGTTGAAAAATGACCTGTTTGTTTTTGTTCCTCCCAGAAATTCAAGTCGTAATTGACGCTTTGAATGTGACACCGCGGCTAATTGATAAAGCAATCGCTTGTTCACGAGCTTGTTATTTGCAGGAGGTACTGTTAAAGCAGCGGGAGCGTGTGTATGTATTTCCTGTATTTGTGTACGCAACGTTGCCGGGGACATGTATTTGCAGCTGGCTGCTGTGCAGTGTGTGTTGTGGCTTTTGCTCGAGGGACTTCTTGCAGTTTGCTCGCCAGCATGTGTTTTCGTCGAGCGTTGAGGCCCCCGGGGACGAACTGTGGCAGAAGGGGTTGAGCTGGAAGATCCTTCCACTTTAAGGCCTGCTGTGTAATATTGAGCGATACGACTCCGTCTTTAGTTCTGGTTGTCGTGTCTTGTCGTCCAACTTGTTTACACATTTTTGATTTGAGGTCGTGACTGCTGCACACGCTCCCTCCTTCCCGTCGCGTCCTTTTCTCACCTCTCCTCTGACTGTCCTCCCTCCTCCAGGCGTACTCCCAGGATGCCTACCTGACGGGGAACGAACCCTACGCCGGGGGAGCCGAGAACCTCCCGCCACCGCCTCCCCTCTGTTACCCGCGCACCAAGACCACGCCACTGGCCGGAGCTCCCCTGGCCGCGTCCATGGGCCAGAACCAGCTGGACAACTGGAGTCGCTGGCCAGGCTCTCCCAGCCCCTCATCGCCTCTGGACAACCGCTCTGCCGTGGGCAGCCCCGCCAGCTGGCAGGAGGGGCGGGCGGGCGAGCCCGGCGGCGTGGGTCACAGCAGTCCGGCCCACCGCACGGAGGAGATCCAGTACGGTATGACCAGCCAGCAGCCTCAGGGCCAGACCAGGGGACGCTCCTACTCTTCATCTTCCTCTTCAGGAGGCCCTTTGTCCAGCCCCCTGCAAGTCCACTACCCCAACCACCACGGTGCCGGCTCCTCGCAGGCTCAGCCGCGCAAGTCCAGCTCGGCCTGGACCAGCCCCCCCCCGCAGCAGGTCGGCCACTGCCGCACCGAGCGCTGCCAGCAGGCCCTCTCTGACTGGTACTACAACCAGCTGCCCGAACGCCCGGGACGCAGCATGCAGACCCGACATCGCAGCTACTCCCAAGACCGACTCAGCGAAACCAGGCGGCAGCAGCAGCGGACGGGCGGCTGGCCGCACAGCGCCTCCCAGGACACGCTGCTCTTACTGCAGCAGTCGGGCCCCGGACCTCACGGTGAGCCCTACTGGTCCTACGAAGACTGGGAGGGGGGTCCGGGTCGGGGCCCGTCCGGCTCTAACTACACACGAACACGCTCTGAAAACCTGCTGGCCGAGTACGATCGGCACGGCCGCTCGTTGGAGATGTTGGACCGAGCAGCAGCTGGACTGGTGTCGCCTCGGTTCGAGAGGCCTTCGTGGCTCCAGCAGGCTCCGCAGCCGCCCCCCAGGACCGACGTGTACACCAGGCCGGGGAGTCATTTCACTGCAGCGCCAGCTCCTCCGGCGCCCCGACACCCGCAGTCGCAGTCCAAACCCCACCCGCAGACCCAGGCCCCCCCCCCAGCCCCAGCCCCAGCCCCAGCCCCAACAGGCGGCCCCCCAGAGCAGGCGGCTTCCTACCGGGCAGAGCATGGACGACCAGCCGGTGGGCTACCGTAGCTACAGCCCCTCGTTTTACCGCAAGACGGGTCGCATCATGCAGCAAGCCCACTCTTTCAGGGACCCTTCGTACTCCGGCCCCCACTTGAACTGGAACCCGGCGCCGAAAACCAGCCCACCAGAGGCCACGTCGGCCCCCCTCGCCGCGTCCCCGCTCGCCTCCGCGTCCCCCGAATCCCAGGACAGAGCGTACAGGCCGACGAACCACGAGAGGGAACGAGGGGCGGCGGAAGCGCAGGCGGAGCTGGTGGCGCAGACCCAGGAAGTGGTGCTGAGGCAGAAGCCCCCCACCGGGCGGAGGAACGCACACGGCATGCGACACCCCCACTACGCCCTGCCCATGGACGGGCTAGAACCCTCTTTGTTTTCTCCCGATCCCAAAGACTCGGCGCCCGCAGGAGACGCGGCACCGCGCAAACCAAACGGCAACCTCGCCCCCCTCCCCATAGAGGACGACTCTCTGGCCTCCATCCCCTTCATAGGTACGTAGGCAGCTTCTCGCCTCCATCCCGTGTCCCTTTCCCTCCAAAAAAAAAACAACTAACAAAAACAAAAACAACCTCCGACTGACCTTCAGGTTTCATCACTTCTCTTCTCAAATTTAATCCCCATTGATTGTTTATTAGATGTTAGTGAAAGCTTAACGGGAGGAAATGCAAAACCCGTAATTCAGAATGAAACGATGAGTTTGGGGAATGTGTGTGTTTCCTTTATTTCCTTCTTGTCTGTCTGTTCGGGCTCCAGGCGAGGTTTCCATCATCTGACTGTGATGCTGCTGCTGGTGTGTGTGTGTGTGTGTGTGTGTGTGTGTGTGTGTGTGTGTGTGTGTGTGTGTGTGTGTGTGTGTGCTCGCGTTGGGTAATACTGGGACTTACCAGGGTCTTACAAACAGCATTAGTTGTATAATTGAATCATATCTGATGGGAGTTTTTGAATCCGGTTGCCTTGAAGGTCACCGCACCGCGCCAAGGAAATGAGGTGGAGGTCTTAACTTCCTGAATAATTTTTTTTTTTTTGTCTGTGCGTGAGCGAGAGAGTGATGGAGATTTATGTCATTTTAGCCCGGTATAGCAAAAAAACAACAAAAAAAAAATGGACATTCAAATTAGGAACTTGTAGCCTAAAGAGGCGTCTAAACTTAACAGTGAATGTTCGTACCAATAATAATAATAATAATCTGTCGTAGCTGTTGTTCGTGCAGGATATGCAGGTTTCTTTTTTCTGCATGAATGTGTTCGTACTGTAGAGTTATGGCCTATAGCTGGTGTCGGTGGGAGGTGACTGCGATCGTGTCCTGGCTTGCTTCTCGCTGTGCAAAGACTGAAAAGAGACGGAGCCCCGCAGGCTTCAGGTCGGCTTCTATCGCCTCGACGTGGACGGCGGCCGCGGAGTCAAATGAAGCCGGTCGGGCGAGACGAGCCGTGCCTCCGTCCTGAAGGGGACGAGCACGGCCGGCGCTCACCCTGACGACCGACAGATTTAAATCGGCTGACCGACGAAGCTCCGGCCCGATCTCAGAGTGACCGTCGAACGTTTGAGCACCCGGACGGTCGTTTTTAAAAGAGAGAAAAATCCAGGCGAATCCAGCAAACCGGCGGAGGCATCGCTCTGCCTCTGTCAGTCTGTCTGTCAGAGTCACATTCTTGCCTTCACCTGAATCAAACGAAACCGAGCAGTCGGCGCTGCAGGCCGGGACACGTTTTAATGGCCACGGACTGAAACTAGGCTAGTTTCTCCCCATAGACGAGAAGAGGGAGCTTTTCTCCTCCTGCTCCCTTTCTTCCTTTCTTTCCTCATCTCTTTATCTCTCTGACACAGATGCCGATACGATCTGGGACTGTTTGAGAACATGCGATTTCACAGGCTGTTGTTTTTCTTGAGATTTAAAAAAAAAAAAAAAAAAAAAAAAAGAAGTACAAAGGCAGGGCTGTTGTCTGAAGGCAAAAATGCTTTTTATGACATCTTGTGTGTTAAGACGCTGAAAGATTTCCGAACTTTGATCAATATTTTCTGTTTCTTTTTTTTCTCGTAGCTCATGCAAAGTGAAATTGAAAATGATGTAAGCAGCTGTAGTGTTTTACTCTGCGCCCACTTAGTGTCTTTCAACATGAATCTAAGCTGTAAATTACCAGGAGGTTTTTGTGGTCCTTGTGGGGAACAGTAGGGGCCCGTACTCTCAGCTCCCGCCTTCAATGCTGCTATTGTGCTGCTCTGCTAGATGACGGGGTTTGTGGGTGTGTTGGGGGTTCAGTCTGTGACTGTCTTTACTAGCTGCACCCTGGAAACTGACAGACCAGGACGGAGACTTCCTTGTCTGGGTTTCCTGTGCCCTCCGTGTTGTCTTACAGGCACTAACATTCTTTTCTTTCTTTTTTTTTTTTCTTCTTTTCTTTTTTTTCTGCTCTCAAGTTCAATCTTTCTCTTTTTCATTGTTTTGTTTCCTACATTTCTGTTTTTAATCTTTTTTGGCACAGACCAAAATGCATCCGATATGCTGACTGCTGAAAACTATCAAGTCCCAAAAGTTGTCATCGGCTCCTCGGACAGATTTATAGTCCTGTTTACACAGCTGGAACAGAACATTAATCAATTATTCAATCAACTCATAATCCTCAACAGGCAAATTAACTATTTAAAGTAATTTGTCAAGTTGAAGCGGTGAATATGATCTCGTTCCAGCAGTTTACTTTTAGAATTTGCACCTTTTTTTTTTTGTCGAATATCTTTTTGACTGTTGGCCAAAAGCAAAACAAGCAAACTGAAGTCCTCACCGCCATGATTATTAAAGTAATAAAATAATCTGCAGTTATTTTTCTAGGGTAATTGTTAGTTATCTTATCTGTCAGACTTTAATGGATTTAAATAAGACATTTGACATTTTAATTTAAAAACCAATGAAGGTGCTGAAAGTGTTCGGTTGCTTTTCCCCCAACCTCCCAACATTTTAAATATAAATTTCAAGTAGAGTAAGTAAAGACAGCCTCACTATATGCTTAGCAGCGGCGTAGTTTTTTTTTTTTTTTTTTGAAGTAATCCAACGGGGTTTTTGAAGGAGGTTTAAAAGGAATTAACCTCAGAGTATCGTGTAATCCTTTGTATAATTTATCTCTTCTCTCTTCACCTTTGTTCCCACAGAGCTCTAATCTCTGAGTCCCTCGAGCTCCACATCATATGTTATAGGATGTACGGTGGAGTCGGGACACAGTGTGCTGCTCCCCTCTGCTGGCCCGTCTCTCTTCCCCCTCTGAGCTCACTCTCTGGCTGCCTGTTAATGATGGCCTTTGTTAAACCCACAGCCCGGCTATTTCTGGGCCCTGCTGTAAACAGGCAGATTCCTCATCCCAGATTGGGAATGTTTTCCGTCCTTATGTCGGGGCACTAATATGCACAAGGAGGGCGGCGTAGAAAAAGCAAAAGGGCGGGAGGTGGAAAGAGAAGAACGAGGAGAGGTGGAGGACGGTTATATCACGAGGAGGCAAAGAGGTTAAGAAAAGATGAATCCGGTCAGATGGAAAAAAAAAAAATAAAAAAATCGTACATTTTTTTTTGTTTTAAATATGAAACCATAGCAAGAATTCTTTTAAACAGACTTGCGGTGGTCTGACCGGGTGGCGCACGCCCGAGTCCGTCCGGTCCGCAGGGTTGTGCTGCCCTCTGCTGCCATCCACAGGGAGCAGGCCTGCGCCTCGCAGCTGCTCGGTCCCGACAGTTGAAGACATCACCGGCAAATCTAGCTTCTCCTCGCTTTATGCAAATGTGGTGCCGGTGTCTCTAATCCTCTTCGTCAGTCAGGAAGTGTGTGTGTGTGTGTGTGTGTGTGTTACGGTTTCATATCCCTTTACTTACGTCTTCATGTCAACTGAAACTGTTTAGGACTATTTCTCCTGCGTGGCCTATAAAACAGCTTTATTTCTGTGCGTTCTTTGAACACTGCAGGCTTCAGTCAATAATGTAAAAATACCCCTGAATATTTACATTCATTCACCCTCACGGTATTTTCTACTCGTTGGACATTTTCTCCTGCATGTGTTAGATCGTACACTACTTTAGATTTCATAAAGAACTGAAACCTGGACCTGGTAAATCTCTTTTACAAACCGACCTCTGTGAGCAAATGAAAAGCTCTTCCCATGGCAACTGAAGACTCAGGTACTGTACTCTATGTCGGCTATTTGCCTTTTTCTCCATGCGGGACTTTTTCTTCTTCTTCTCTTTAGGCAGGTTGCAGTCATGTGGATTCATTCCTGAGACGAGCAGCACAGGTTTCAGTGCCTTTGGCCTCTTCTGTGGTTTTGTAGATGACCGTCGTTGTATTTGTATTTCGTGTCTGTGTATCTTTCGGATACTTCCCTGTTGGAGTCTGGAGGGGCCGTGTGTTCCAGCGCGACAGCTGTACATGTTGATTTTACAGTTAAAAGAATGATATTGGGGTTTCCTGCGCCCTATGTGTTGTGTTACAGGCAACGGCCTTTCTTTTTACTCCGTTATCCGCTCTGCGGCTCTTTCTTTTCACCTTTTCCTGTTCTTGGCCCAAAACATTTTTTGACACCAACAAAAATGCATCCAATACACTCCTCGGTCAGATTTGTAGTCCTGTTTACAGAGCTGCAACAGTACAATAATTCATTAATAGGACAAGCAGATAATCCTCAACAGACTAACTAACTATTCAAAGGAATTTATTTCAGTAAAATCGGTGAATATTAGCTTCTACCAGCTGTTTACTTATTAGCTTTTTTTCTTTTTTTGTCTTGCGTGATAATAAGCTAAATATCTTTTGACATCTACTGGCCAAAAAAAAAAACCAAGAAAAGCTGTGTGAAGTCTCACCTACGGAGATTGTGATCTGCAACTCGTGATGCACAGATTTCTGTGGATTTGTAAATGACTGTCGGTGTTTGTGTTCGTGCTGCCGTCTGCTGTTGGTTCCAGCTGTACATGTTGTTTATGCAGTTAAAGGGATGACATCGAAGGATGAGGTGGAAACCTTGAAATGCACTTCTCTCCTTCAGTATCTCCGATGGTAACCCTTCGGCTCCTCGTCCGTCCTCTCCCTCGAAACCTCTCTTTTCCTTACCCTCTCCTGCTCTTAACCCCTAATTCCCCCCCGCCCCCCTTTCTGACCTTTTTCTCTAACACCTAACCCTGCCCTCCCTTTTCTCCTCTTCCTCCCTCCTTCCTCTTTTAACCCTGCCTCCCCTCCACCCTCCCACAGACGAGCCGACCAGCCCCGGCGCTGACTTGCGCGCCCGCCACGTGCCGGCGTCCTCCGTGGTGTCCAGCGGCATGACTTCGGCGCCCGCCGTGGTCACCGGCCCCGCCTCCCCCACCTTCACCTTCCCCCTCACTAGGCTCTTCTCACACGACTGCAGTGAGTTGCCCCCCCCCCCCCCTCCCCGCCCCTCTGCCTCTCTTCCTCGCCACTGCATGCAGCAAAAAAAAATGAGATCTGTGGTTCCTCTTTTTATTTCCAACATGGATTTACGAGGCTTGCATGAGATTCCAAAAACCTGCTTGGTTTGTTGGACCCAGTTTTACATTGTAAAGAGCCTCTTTGGGTTCTTCACTGCAATAATTTCCATCTTATCAAACGTTTTTGTCTTAAGTCCTTAAGGTCTTATTTTCTGAAAAAGAAATCAGACAATTTCAACCTGTTTCTAATAAAAAACTCACTTGTTTAAATATTTTACTGACATAAAGTGTCATTTTCCATAATTCAAGTGCAGCATTTTTCACCTGATAATGCCGTTTTCATTCACAGTCCTGACAAATCATTTCTGCATAATTCATGAAACAAGTCACTTTTTTTTTTTATTGAAAACAGTTTGAAATAATCTCACCGAACGACAAGACATCACTTTTAGTGTTCAACAACAGACTGAAAGGACTCGACGAGAGGAAGTTTTCAGCAGTGCCATTGAAGTGTTTGCATGTCGGATTTGTAGAAACGTTTGTTCAGAGTGGTTTTGGTTATTTATTTATTTTATATCCGTGCATGAAGCCCAAAAAAAAAAAATCTTTTTTTTAAAATGTAATCTCTGGTCTGGTTTAAAGCGGAGATCTGCATGATACGTCTCCTTGAAGCACAAACGCATGTCCGTCTGTACTCACAGGGACTTTACCTGCATGCTAGTGGTGAGCAAGCAGTCCGGAGGAAATGTAATCTAACCCACTGCTCTAGGTCACGTCCCCACCGTGAACATCGCAACCACGTCACCTGTTCCCCTCGCCACTGAAACACCCTCGCTCCCCCTTCCCCCACCTCCCGCTTTCCTCCCTCACTGTCCCCATCTCCCAATCCATCACCCTCCACTCTGGTGATTGGCATTACATCAACAGTCTGTCTTTCTCTCTGTCTCTTTTCTTTTCCTTTTCTCTCTCTCTTTCTCTCTCTCTCTCTCTCTCCGCTCATTCATCCTTTCACCGAGCAGGCAGTATTAAATCCAGTCGCCGTTCCTCCTATCTTCTAGCCATCACCACCGAGCGCTCCAAGTCATGCGACGAAGGACTCAACACGTTCAGAGAGGAAGGACGAGTCTTGTGAGTACAGCGGAGCGGAGACAGCTGGCTGTTATTGGATGAAAAAAAAAAAAAAGCTTTATTTTATATGTTGTGTCTGGCAGGCATTTTGACCTTTAACCCTTTGTTGTGTTGTTGTTTTCCACAGGAGGCTACCAAAGAGAGTGAAGAGTTTCTTCACAGATGGGGTGAGTTCTTCACCTTTTACTTATTTACATGAAGCAGCACATTTTTTTTGGGGTGCTTTGCAGCTCTTCTGTGGGAGCACAGAAAGTGTAATTTAAATGAATTCACTCGGTCGGTCGACTATTAGTTACATGTTATAATGGTGTAAAATTCAAACCAAAAAGACGCAAACAAACGAGGACATCATACAGTTAAAAATACCAAATTTACCAAACTTGCATTGAATTAAAAATCTATAACTTGTGACTCTCTACAGAATTCAGTCACACAAACGTGATATTTCAAAGAAATGTTCCACGTCGTTGGTCAAAAAATTGCAAACAAGTGATCTGTGTAAAATGCTGCCTGAGGTTTGGAGGGAGTTTAAATTCACCTCTTGTTGCCACGGTTACCAGATGACAACCTTGAATTTTCTTTCCTTTTTCTTTTCCTCTTGAAAATTAAGTCACTTTTTGAGTTGAACTTTTCTCATAAAATCATTGAGATGTTTACCTGTGACATGCTAAAATGTAGCAGAGCAGAACAGAAGAGTCATACAGTCAGTGAAATGACATAATGATGTCATTTATAGTGGTACGTTTTGGCCTAATATTACCAATATTAGTGATTATTAGCCAACATGAGCTGCTGGTCACACCAGACCAGGAAAGGCTGCTAGTAACAAAAAAAATGTGTGCATTTTATTGATTCAACTTTTTTTTTTTTGGAGGACAAAAAAATGTATTTCTCACTTATGTTCTATAAGTTTTTAAGGTAATATTCAGCCATATACAAAAAGCACAGAGATGTCAGATAGACGTTTTTTTCTGAACTGGTGGCACTTCAGTTGCAAAATGCTAAAATGTAACAAGAGTAGAAAAGTCATGACATAATGTGCCAATTAAAAGATTGGAAAACCCCTTTGACTGTGACACAAGTGTTTAAACTGACTCCAAACTTATTGACTTATTGGATTTTGAAAAAAATCACACGGTTGCATATAGATAAGAATTTTTATTTTAATTGTTTTTTTAATTTGAATTTATTATCAGAAATGGGATGCCTTTTTTTTTAATTAATTTATTTTTTATCATACCTTTTGATTACCACACTGAAATAAAAGTGGAAAAAGTCTGATTTAATGGTGTTTATTTTCAGGCGTAAAGACAACAATGGGTAGAGGATTTAAAAAGGCTGACATGTCAACAAATACTCTGAACACGCTCCTGTCTGTGTTTCAGTCTCTGGACAACCTCGGCACCGCAGAGGAGGTCCGTTCCAAACGTCACTCCACCTCAGAGCTGGGAAACATCACTTACAGCGACGTACGGCGGGAAGGATGGCTGCACTTCAAACAAATCCTCACAGAGAAGGGCAAGGTGGGCGGACCTGAGCTCGACCGGAGGATAACGAAGGCAGGAAATCGTTGACAAGGATTCACTCGCATCACATCGCATCTCTTCTTCACTCCGCAGAAGGTGGGCAGCGGCATGCGTCCCTGGAAGCGGGTCTTTTCGGTCTTCCGCTCCCATTCGCTGTTCCTCTACAAGGACAAGAGGGAGGCGGTGCTGCGCGGGGCCACCATCGGAGGCGGGGCCGAGGACGAGCAGCCGATCAGCATCCGCGGCTGCCTGGTGGACATCGCGTACAGCGAGACCAAGCGGAAGCACGCCCTGCGGCTGACCACGCAGGACTTCTGCGAGTACCTGCTGCAGGCGGAGGACCGGGAGGACATGCTGGACTGGATCAAGGTCATCAGGGAGAACAGCAAGACGGACAGCGAGGTCAGAGGACGCACCTTTACCGATCAGATCTTCACGTGTTCAGTGTAGTGTGTTTTCACTGGAGCAGAGCATCACGGAGTCATCATGAAGATGTGTTTGTTGTTGCAGGAGCTCGGCGTCTCCAGACAGGCCCTCATCAATAAGAAGCTTAATGACTACAGAAAACAAAGGTGAGTCAGCTGAGGACCTGAAATAACCTTAAAATCGGGTTGCAATAATTAGCAACTCCAAAAAAAAAGTTTGAATGTGAGTGTAAATGGTTTTTCAGGATGCATCAGCTCCTGACCCCCTCAGCAGATATACAGTAGATCGTTGTCAATGGAAGACATTCAGCTGGACTTACAGCCGTCTCTCTGTCTCCCCCTGCAGTCCCACAGCCAGCAAGCCGGACTCGTCTCCCAGGTTGCCCCGCATGAAGCCTCCCTTCCTGCTCAATAAGCAGGAGAACGCTGCCGGAGCGCCGCGATCCCCGAAATCAGACGGCAAAGGTCAGTGTCGGGGGGGAAAGAACCGTCGATGTCGCTCAGTGGCATTTTTAGAGGGGACCTGGGGTCAATTTAACAAAATAATAACATTAAAAATAATTTTCGAGTTGCTACTTGTAAATTTGATCTCTACAAAGTTGTGGAAACCGCATCGTTTAGTCGTTCAAATTCACTCTTCTTCTAAAGGTGCCATTTGGTGAATTGTTGACAGAGCACACCTCCAAAACTGGCAACTGTTTTACATTTGTTTTTATTAAAATATCAGAAGTTATTAAGACTCATTTTCACCTGTAAGCTTTTTCACTGTTGGCATTAGCTATGGGTAATTCAGTTTTATATGACGAAAGAGAAATAAATCGATGAATTTGTTATTCTGCTTATAGCTAATAATTTTACGCTAAAACAGGACATTTTTTTTCAGTGTTTTTGACCATATTTTAACCATATTATGCTTTTTAACATGAACACTAAACAAAAATAAAAACAAGACTGACTTAGAACCAAAGTCAATATTTCTATGGCGCATATGCTGTAAACAGAACATGGAATAACCAAAGATAAGGCAGCATAGTGTCAAAGTAAGTAATACAGAAATAAAAATAAGATGATAACTTTTATTTGTATTTTTAATTCTTTACATCAAGATGTATAAGTCTTGTAGAAATCCTTTTACATCATTCTACAGGTATTAATTCTAATATCTGCTCATGCAGTCCCATATTTCCAGCATTGAGGCTCTGTGTCGAGCTCCAAAATCTAATGTAGTGTTCGATCCGTCCCCAGATGAGAGCAGCCCTCCCAAGTCTCCGTGGGGAATCAACATCATGAAGAAGACGAAGAAGACCGGACCCAAAGCTTTCGGCGTGAGGTTGGAGGACTGTCAGCCCGGCGTCGATAACAAGGTCGGCCGCTTCAACCTCCGTCTCCACCTGAACGCGTTGGAGCTGATTTTATTTTTTATTTTTTTCTCTTAATGCTCTGTGTTTACATCCGTCGTCCTTCTTCCCTCTCAGTTCATCCCGCTGATCGTGGAGATCTGCTGTGGTCTGGTGGAGGACATGGGGCTGGAATACACCGGCATCTACCGAGTACCAGGGAATAACGCCATGGTGTCGTCGCTCCAGGACCAGCTCAACAAGGGCGTGGAGATCAACCCCGCGGAGGAGGTGAGGGCGACGGGAAATAAACCGTCAAACCGGGCGGGTTTGCTTCGACTTTATTCAACAACACGGTCTCAGTCGTGTGCGGAAGGTGAAATATTTCCGTCCTCTGTCGCCCGCAGAAATGGCAAGACCTCAACGTCGTCAGCAGTTTACTCAAATCCTTCTTCAGGAAACTCCCAGAGCCGCTTTTCACCAACGGTGAGTCCAAAACACGACGTGACACCTCATGCTGCCACGCCGTCTCGCCTTTTGCACGCGTTTTAATATTTCTTACATCTTAACAGACAAGTACAACGACTTCATCGACGCCAATCGG
Source organism: Embiotoca jacksoni (assembly GCF_022577435.1). NCBI lineage: Eukaryota > Metazoa > Chordata > Actinopteri > Embiotocidae > Embiotoca > Embiotoca jacksoni. Next base: position 4,138,163 of record NW_027185386.1, on the reverse strand, counting down.
ATGGAAAACGCGTCGGACAGACTGAAGACCATGAAGAAGCTGGTTCGTCCGTGTTTGTTTTGTGTTCACGAGTTCAGTGGAACAGCATCATTTACCCTCCTGGTTAAAGTGTGTGTGTGTGCAGAAGTCCTGCAGGTTAAACAGGTTTATCATCGGTGTCGTTTGTCTCTCCGGCAGATCCGAGACCTCCCGGATTATTATTACCACACGCTGAAGTTCCTGGTTGGTCACCTGAAGACTGTGGCCGACAGCTCCGATAAAAACAAGGTGCGTCGGATGAGATTTTCTATTCAAATGAATCGTGTTTCCATGTAAAGTCCCTGGTATTAATGTCACCTGACCTCTGCTGGGCGCGTTCAGATGGAGCCTCGTAACCTGGCTCTGGTGTTCGGGCCGACGCTGGTCCGGACGTCTGAGGACAACATGAAAGACATGGTCACGCACATGCCTGACCGCTACAAGATAGTGGAGACGCTCATCCAACATGTGAGAGATGTGACGCCCACACACACACACACACACGCACACGCATGCATACACATAAACACTTAGTAAAATGGCTTTTCGTGCTAAATGTCTGTTTCTCTCTGTGACTCTTGTAGTGCACCTGGTTTTTCACAGACGAGCTGGACAAAGATGAAAAGGTTTGTGTCTTTATTGTGGGGAGCAGAAGACTTTAGAAAATGAAGAGTACAACAGGTGGTTTAAAAAAATGCAACAGGAAACATGCAGCAGCAGCTTTGAAAACTACAAGTCAGAGTGTAGCTTATTTTTTTTGGTTTTTTTTGCAGCCTTAACTGCAACATTAACTGCATCTATTTTTTATTAGCAGGTCACAACAAAAATGCAACCATATAAACAACGATCTAATAATAATTTGACACGCTCTGTAATAAGAGTCAGCTTTTAACAAACCCTGACATGTACTTCACTGGCTTATATTTGTAGCAGCTGTTTGACTTTGTATATTTAGTTTTTTGCCATATCGTGTGTTGTTACAAGATGGTGACAGTAAAAAAAACAACAACCTTTAATAAATGGGATGTTTTTAATGTTGAAGAAAAATACAAACTAAGGGGTTAATTATTTTTCATCATGTCATGGAGTCGTTGATCAAACCAATAAGTCACTGCTGTTTGATTGAGTGTGATCTTATTGTAGTATAGTATAACTATGACTGTTGGTGCTTCCGGCAAATATTTACACTGGGATTTTTTTTTTTATAGATAATGAACAGAAATGTGGACATTATGACAGCTGGAACAGTCTTTAATTCAAGAAATGACCAATTACTGTAATTCAGCCTTTAAAACCAGGAAAAGATATATATGCAATATTATGATGTTATGATTATCCAGAATCTAAGATAGCATCTAGTCTTATATCACAATGTCGATATAATATGGATATATTGCCCAGCCGCACTTAATCACTAAAAATATAGGTTTTAAGATGCTAAACACATTACAAAGTCCTGACATCTCTCTACTACCTGTAATAAATAATAACAATCCCCAGGGATATCTTAAAAAAAAAAAAAAAAAAACTCATTAAACATTAGACTCATCAATTTAGCAACACTTTACGGTTTATGGATGAGCTGCTTCAGTTCTCGCTGTGAGTGCCAGCCTCTGACGCTGTCGGCCTCGTGTCTGTCCCCGCAGACGCCGGTGGACACGGAGGACGTGCAGCCCGCCCCCAACATCGACCACCTGCTCCCCAACATCGGCAGGACCACTTTCCTCGGGGAGGCCTCAGGTGAGCGCAGCGTCCACGGCTCTCTGCCTTTCACTCACCGAGCCGACCGGTAGATTTGAAATTGCCCACCAACCCCCCCCACCCCACCCCAAAATGAATGCTGCTTTTCATTTAAAGCTGGAAGTAGGAAATTCCCCTCCACTAGTGTGCGAGTCCGGGTACTTTTCACACTCGAGTCAACAAATCTGCCAAGCTTCACGATAAAATGTAGGAGATGCAGTTCTTAGGTTTTAAAAGCATGTCAAGTGTAAATCCCCTCAAGTGTCTTCTGGCGTGAAGTCCGACGGCTCCATTCCTCCCGTGACTTGAGAGTCCAGCTTGGGAAGTTTGTCCCACTTTAAAGCCAGAATTTCCTACTTTTCCAACGGAACTGGAACGCAGCAAGAAGAATTGGAAAGTGTTGCGCTCGTTATCACGCGGGAGTGTTTCTGTGTTTGATAGCGTGCCTTTTACTTCTCTCCTCTCTGCTGACCTCTAAGATTTCTCCGCCTCCACGTTGCTCATCTTTCACTCTCTCTGTACGTTTCTGCATTTCCTTTCTCTTAGCTGAGCCTGTGGAGCAGCCACTGCGGTAGGATGGGAACTCCCCTGGCAATATGTGTGTGTGTGTGTGTGTGTGTGTGCGTGCGCGTGCAACTGCGTCAGTGCATCATATTGTGAAAGTGACATAATGGGTGTGTGCTTAGACGGAGTGTGTTAACGGTGGTGATGGTTTGTGTCGTCTCCATAGCCTCCATTACCCTCCTGAAAGTCGTGCGTCTCCCTCTCGGTGTCGGTAAAAAAACAACAACAACAACAACAACAATATGTCACTTCGCTGTCGCCCCGGTCTGACTAATGAATTAATGGATGACTGGATGCCCTTCTTGCCTGTTAACGCTGCTGTCTGTGACACTGGGGGTGTAAAACTGCCGTCTGTCACCGGGAGACGCCTCCCTCACTGGTGACCGAGCGCCGCTCCGCGATCATCCTACGGGGGGGGGGGGGGGGGGGACGGACGGTTGGTTTTAAAACCTGTGCAGCTCCACTCATCGGGCTCCGAAACTCCACTTGTACCTCTGGAGGGACTCTAGGTGGTGCCGTTTCTGACCCGTGATGTCAGTGCTTATTTACTTTTAGAATAAAATATGTTGTGCAAAGCGTCTTGATTGACATGATGATGATGATGAGACATAACAGACAATCTTTTCAGGTGATGTGAAGTAAGAATACGGAGCGTTAACACCACCAGAACAGGGCGTACACAAGAATAGCACGTACTGTAATATCCTCAACCTCATAAAATGTGCGTAAAATGGAACCGTACCTCAAATAATCTTGAATATTATAAGTAGCTATCTATAACTGAGTGAGGTATCACCATGGTTATTGAGCCTGTGGTCCATTGATGAAGAGCTTTTTGTATTTGCAGGGTTACAAACTGAACATTCAATGGGGACTTTCTCAGGAAAAAACCACACGCGGAAGCGCAGTTAGTGAAAAACTAACAGATTGGATTTCTGGGAAGTGAAGTGAAATCTAAAAACACAGCTGCATTTACCGCTTATCGCCATAGGGGGCGCCAAAGAGAACGAAATGGAGATTTTGAGTATTGAGTAATGTTGCACATTCGCTGAGAAACGTTAAAGGTAAAGATTAGTGTGCTGCAGAACTGTATATAGATTATTGTATGGAGTGAACGTCTTTATTTGACCCCTCAAGTTCATGTTTAATATTTGTAATATATTAGTAACAATCAGCAGATAATTTAATAGGAAAAATTACTTTTCCTTGAAGCTCAGAAAATAGTTGAAAAGGTCCAAGGCGAGTTTCAAGTGTCATCAGAAAGTGTCTTTTCACAATATTTTCAATTAGCAACATATCCTCACATTAGAGGAGCTGGAACCAAACATAGTTGTCCAGTTTTGATTGCAAACTCGTCAAAATGGCTGACCTAAGGACTTCCTTTTGGTGGGTCAACGATACAAAGACAAAAGATGAACCGTGAAGGCCAAAATCTCCAAGCTGGGCACAAAATGAAGGGATATTAACCACCGATGTCATCGGCACATCAGAAATGGCTCCTCCTCGAACCCCCCCCCCCTCCCGGAGATTTCATACGACATGTGAAAGAAAAACAAACCAGCCGCATCGGTGTGTTTGTGAGGGAATGTGTGTCTTTTCACTCTCTTGATTATTTCTGCTTCCTTCACCGACTGATGTCGTCAGTGTTTTTTTTGTTTGTTTTTGTTTGGTGATGTCATCGGTGTGTGCCGTGGTTTCCTAATGCCGTTTCACCTCCCCAACACCAACCCCCCCACCCCCGCCCCCACCCCCGCTTCCCCCCTCCAATCACTGTTTTGTTTTTTTTCCTCCACACACTGCAGTGTCTACATCTTTTCTCTTAGGGGGGTAGGGGGGGGGGGGGGCGTCATGATCGGAGGGCACGGAGGGAGACCCTCACAAAGGTCCTCACATGTCGTCAAAGGGATTTGTACTTTATTTTTGTAATCAGTCAGAAAGAGGACCCAAAACTGCAGCTGCACTGCTCACGACAACAGAAGCGTACAAGTATGTTGTGATGATGTCACAGCAGGTGTTTTCCTCTTTACAGCTGATGGAAATCTCTCCCCCTCCCCCCCCTCCCCCCCCACCGCTCCACGGTAATATCAAGCCTCGAACACAGAGAGCAGTGCAGGAGCAGTTTTTTGTGATTTATTGTCCCTTCACGGCCTCCGTGTCCTCCACCAATGACTGTTCTGGCCTTCTGTTGACTTCCACCGTTCTGACCCGCTGATGTCTTTGTTTCTTTTTCCCCCAGACTCAACCAACAGTGACTCAGCGAAATCTAAGGTAACGTCTTTTTCACACGGTGCGAGGTTATTGTTCAACATCGTGTAGCATAGAAGATGTGCCGGCGCTAAAGTGACGTCTCCTCCTCCTCCTCTCAGGGGTCGTGGGGGTCAAAGAAGGACCTCAGAGCCAAGGACTTCCTGACTCTGTCCATCATGTCCGCCGTCACGGGCCGCAAACGCAGGAAGCGCCACAACGGCCGGCGCGTGGGCAGCAGCACCGACGACGACTCCGAGCACGAGCCGACCAAAGCCGGGCACCCGGGGGCGGAGGAGGAAGAGGAGGCGGAGTCGCCGGTGGCAGACAGTGCTCCTCGAGCAGAGGGAGAGGAGGACGACGACGAAGAGGAAGAAGAAGAAGAGGAAGAAGAGGAGGAGAACGATGAGGAAGTTGCAGAAAGCCGAGCGAAAGAGGAGGTAGAAGAGGAGGCGGCGGAGGTCGTTCCCAGTCGGCCGTGCCGCAAGGAGGAAGAGGAGGCGGGAGGAAGGCAGGCGGCCTTGTTGTTGCAGGAGGAGGAGGTGCAGGCGGAGGCGAAGGGGCCGCCGTGGCGAGCGCCGGAGGACGCCCGCTCCATCGTGTCCGGTTACTCCACGCTCTCCACGTTAGGGCGGAGCTTGGGGTCGGAGGGGCGGGGCGACGACGCGGACGACGAGCACAGCGAGCTGGTGAGCGAGACGGACAACGAGAGCGGCTTCGCGTCGCGCTCGCTCACCCAGGAGAGGCCCGACAAACACCCGACGATGCCCGACAAACACCCGACGACGCCCGACAAACACCCGACGACGCCCGACAAACACCCGACGACGCCCGACAAACACACGACGACGCCCGACAAACACCCGACGGCGGCCGCCAGCACGCAGCCGGCGGCGCCGCAGCCGCGCAGCTTCCTCTACACACACTACAAACCCCCCGTTCTCTCGCCCACGAACCTTCTGGCCCCGCCCACTGCCCTCACACACACGCCAGACTCGGCGGAGAGGAGCGAAGGAGGGGCGCGCTCCACCACGCCCTCGTCCTCCTCCTCCTCCACCACTCACAGACTGCACTCGCGGCCCTCCTTCAACTCCCACAAGCTGATCCAGTGCGACACTCTGGCCAGGAAGAAGCTGAAGTCGGAGAAGTCCAAGGCTCGCTCGCTGGACCTGCTGGAGCTGTCCGGGGGCGCCGGCGCCGGCTCGGGCTCCGGCTCCGGGCCGGAAGGCGCGCCCAGAGTCAAGAGGGAGACCTCCAGAACCAACCCTTCGTCGGGCAGCAGCCAGGAGAGCCTGCGCCCGGCCCGACCCAAACCGGCCCTGCCGCCCAGCGAGGCCGCCTCCTTCACGCCGACCGGCCCGGGCGGCAGGTCGCTGCACGAGCACGTCTGCGCCCGGCTGCTCGGCTCGGCCGACGACCTGCGCATCGTGGGCCTGCGCAAGCCGCTGTCGCCGGAGACGCGCCGGAAGAGACGGGCCTGGCGCAGACACACCGTGGTGGCCTCCCCGACCGAGACGTCCGAGAAGAGACCCCCGCTGAACGTCAACGACTTCCCCTTGTCTCCCATCAACCAGAACCAGGTCAAAGCGCAGGGGCCGCCCCGGGACGCGGACGGGCTCGACCAAGGACCGGCCGCACGTCAGGCGCCCACCTCTCGGTTCCACCAGTACCTGTGAGCCTGCTTGGTTGGTTTCCAGGTGAACCGTCAGCAGCAGCAGCAGCACCCTTTATTCTTTTCGATGAGCTCCGTTTGCATGACGAGGGGCGTTCCAGTGTTGCCAAAGCTTTTTTTTGTGTGTTTTTTTTTCCGTTTCCTCTACGTGTGCTTTTATAGAAACGACACAGGGACACAAACAGACCTCAACCACCAAATCCACGTCGCAGCCAAGAATTCTCTTCCCCGCCGGGCATCCTTTCCGGGTCGTCTTCTCTTCCCTTCCTTCCCGGCCTCGACTCGCAAGACGACACAAATCAAAGGGTTTGAATCCCTTCGGGTGGCCGGAGGAAGATGCTTGAAACGCGGCCTTTCCTCCGGCTCCCCGAGAAAAGAAATGGTGCTTTTCTTGTCGCAGCGGGGTTTTAACTGTATCGCAAAAAATGTTTCCGAACCCACGTTCAGTGATCCGCGAGAGACGGCCACGAGAACACAAATTTAAAAGTCGTTTTAAAACCATTTCAAGAGGGAGATCAGCTGATTTTTTTTTTTTTTTTTTTCATATCAGTCTTCCTAATCTGTTCCTCCTCCTCCTCCTCCTCCTCCTCCTCCGACCACAGACACTGTAACTCTCTCGCTTCCCCTCACGGGAGATCCGTTCGGTCGCCGACACGCTCGGTTACAGTCGCCTCTCTCTACTTGTTAATAATGTTTATGTGTGTTTGCGCAACAATATTCGTGATCATGTCCGAGCGTGCAGGTGTTTGAGTTGAGCAAAAAAAAAAAAAAAAAAAATACATTTTTTTGTAACATTTGTACAAAGCCTTGTTAAGTTAACCTTTTGTAAATATAAATATTATCATATTTGTTTTTACTTTTTTTTTTTTTAATGGTTTACAAAAAGTGCGTACAAAGTGCACAGTCGTTTCCTTCAAGATGTTACTTGAAATGTTTCCCTTAATATATTCTTTTTTTTGTTTGTTTTTGTTTTGTTTTATATTCAATATATATATATTATATATATATATTTTGTATTAAAGTTAAAAAATAAATAAAAAAAAGTACTTTTATTGTGATTTCACCTCTCGGGCGTTACCTGTTCGACGGAGACGAGATGAACGCGACTCCGACTGTTCCTTATTTCCTCATCGATGGCCTTTTCTCTCTCCGATTCGCAGCACTGTGCAGGAAACCTTTTATCTCACCAGGCGTCGTCTTAATACTCCCGATCGCTGCGCGAAAACTCTCCAGTAACTGCAACGCAGCCAGCGATGAAACGTAAATCCGGTTAAATTATCAGGTGGCACTCGCGACGGCTGACCTCGTCGTTCCCTCGGTTACTCGTGTCCGGGATTACCGAGCGGTCGCCCCCGCAGATCCGCTCGCACTCACTGAGCCGGAGACGAAGTACGAAGCCCCGACGGTGTCTCGACAGACTGCTGCGTCTCTCGGCGTACTTGTTACCTCGGGTGGGGGGGTGGGTGGGGGGGGTTACGTGACGAGTTTGTTTTTTCCTCCCATCGGGTCAGGTTGTGATAAATCCTCCCCCGGCTGAGGAGGTGGGGAGGGGGGGGGGGAATGGTACATTGCAGGAAATGAAAGCAAGAATGTCGTAAAATGTTCTATTGTTTCTTGAGCGTGGATCCAATTTGCCACCAGAGAAGAAAAAAAAAAACCCAACAACAAAAACAGGAGGTGCAGCTCGAGGAGTCGCCAGAGACTCGCCTTGTTTCCATCTGACCAAATAACCTGGTGAAGAAGAGTAGCAGTGATGATGATAATAATAAATAAGTTCTAGTCTTGTCTTACCTCAAGATTTTTTTCTACAAGTGCCTGATTTCTGGAATGTGTTTTTTTTTTGTTTTTTTTTTTTGTTCTGCAGTGCCATGCTCGCTTCTCATCTTCCCGTTTCCCTCGTCGTTATTTCTGGGTTCTCGCTCCCTCCTCTGCTGTGGCTGACGGTATAAACTAAGGCACGGACCCCAAAGATGTGTACATTAATTACAAGTGATATAACTGAGAGAAAAAGAAGAAGAAAAAAAAAAGAAGAAGCACACTTCAAGCCAAGGACACGTCTATGCACTTCTCTTTGCCTTTCAAACGGAGGCATTAACAGCTATTTACCGATGCTGCTTAAGAGGGGGAGAAAAAAAAAAGAAAAAAGGCGTATTATTCTCTCAGCTGCTTTTTCTTAACAAACTGAGGTCATCTCTCTTTTGCCTCGTAACCCACCGTGTGTGAATATGGTACACCTAACAAGCCCTACCCCCCACCCCCTCCCCGCCCCTTTCCCCTCCCTTAAACTGCATTAGGTCATGCCAGACAACATCCAGTTTCCTCCAGATGAAGCAGCCCATCGTGACTTCATCGAAAAAGGAAACCTCAACAGTTGGTGTGTGTTGTCTGAAATGTGATTTTTACCTAATGTCCCATTGTTGTATTTTCAAATCTTTTTTTTTTTTTTTTTTTTTTGTACATACTATCTTAATATGTAACATATTGTATTGTGTACATTTGGAATTGCTTTCGAGTATAACTAATATGAAAATGAACTGGACTTAAAAAAAACAAATTTAAATAAAAAGGTTGTCCGCCTGAAATCATTTCCCCTCACGGCTGTGTGCTTTAAAGCGAGGTTATATGATGTAAATAAACAGAACTATGTTTAAGAAAGAAAAGAAAAAAAAAGGCTTCACGTGCGTTTGATTTTGAGATGTCTTTTTGTTGTTTTTGTTTTTTTTTGCAAGACACACACTTCACAGGAAGCTCTTGTGGCTTTTGCAGCGCAGGCAATTTATAAATAGGAGCTGAATGTCGCCCCCTGGAGGCCGCAGACTGGAAATGTCCCTCCAGGCCTCCGGGCACAGATTGCCTCTCTGCACGAGGGAAAACTTACTCTAAACCACTGAGGCTCGTATTTTTAACTTGTATATTTATGCATTCTGTAAACATCGGCTGTAACACTGGAAATCTGTTTAAACGGATTATCCTAAAAAGAAAAAAAAAAAGCTTTATTAGCACAATTTTCTGCTGATTATTTTTTTGGAGGGGGGTGGTGGGAGGGGGAGGAGGCTTTTCACGTGACCACACTTCTCCAGATTTGATCAGAAAGAAGGGCAGTAAAAACCCATTTTTGCATTTCTTCCTGCCTCACAGATTTAGCTGTGAGTGGGTTCTCCTTCATAAAAAGCAGCATCTCCTCCACCTCCTCCACCTCCTCCCCCCCCCCCCCCTCCTCCGCGTCTTCTTCCTATTCAGAGCCCACTCGTGTCGTGTGTCTGGCCCTGTCCGGGATCCTCGCAAGAAAAAAAAATAAATAATAAAAAAAGATTAGGGATTATAATCTGACAAAAGCCACGGACAGTAGTTCCTCACTGCAGCTTTTATTAACCGCTTCCTGTTGTTTGGTTGTTATTTTTTTGAGCAGGCTTTTACAACACATGACAGCTTGAAATCAGAACTTCAATATATATATTTTTTTATTATTATTATTGGAACTAATGTTAACACACAACTGTTAAAATGTTCACTCTGGAGTTTACTGCTGCAAAACAAATAAAAAATAAAAATAAAAAAAGCAGTCTTTGCAGGCTGGCCAGATTAGCTGGAATTTCTTTTTTTTTTTTTTAAGTTTCTGGGAGGAAATGCCACATACAATGTTTGTTTTCTTTAAAAATTACAAATGAAACGGCATATGTCAGTGGACACCAACTGAGTTGACCGGGAAAACAAACAAAATATTCTGGTGTTGTTAAATACCTTCTCTTTATAAAAAAAAAAAAAAAAAAAAAAAAAAAAAAAAATCTTAATTTTGAAATATTTACATTTCTTCTTGAAAAACAAATTTGATCAGGACACCTTAATAGAAAAGAAACGTCAAGTATTGCATCGCAATGCAAGGACTTCATTGTCCAGATGACAAAGTGATTACACAAAACGGATGACAATTTGGTTGTTTTTTTGTTTTTTTAAATGCAGTAGTCCCATGTTGTTGTTGTTGTTGTTGTTGTTTTACCTTATTCCAATGGTTTTTCCCTACTTGACATGTGTCCTTTAATTTGTAGCGACCTGCCCCCTGTCCTTGCTGGGCTGGCTCTGCAGGAGCAGCTCCGTGTTTTGGGCTCTCAGTCTCTCCAGCTCCCTCTCCATCTCTCCGACCCGGACCTGGGAGATCTCCACGGTCAGACCGCCGGGCTGCACGGCGCGCCTCAGCCGGTTGTTCTCCTCCTCCAGCCGGGACATGCACTTCTCCAGCTCCAGGTACTCCTGCACCAGTTCCTGCTTGGTCATGTTCTGCAGGCTCTCGACGTGGTACATCTCGTAGGTCTCGGAAAAGTCTCTCTGGAGAAACTCCCCACCTGCGTTGCCGGGCCTCCCGATGCCGTCGCTGCCTCCTCCGCCGCCGCCGCCGCCGCTGCCGTCGTCGTCGTCGTCCTCCTCGTTGTCGAAGAACTCCTCCTCGCTGCCGGTGTCCTCCATGCGGGCGCCGACCCCCAGAGGCCGCCTGACCCCGGTCTCGGTGTTGAGGTCGGGCTCCTCTCGGTCGTGCTCGTCCATCAGGAACTGGGTGGTGTTATAGGGGGCCACCGGGAGCCCTTTGGCGAACATCTCCTCTCTCATCCGCGAAGCCCTGGCCGTCTCTCTCTCTTCCAGGGCTTTCTTTTCCTCCCAGGAAAGTTTGTTGTAAGGCTTCCAGTTGCGCTTCTTCCTGGAGGTCCTGCGCCTGTGCCTCTTCTTGCCCAGGCGCACATCCAAGCCGGTGTCGGAGTCGACGTGCAAACTCTCCTGCACCTGGTTCAAAGTCTCCTGCAGCGGTCTGTCTTCGCCGTTTTTCCCTTGCGAGGTGTGATTACCGTCGCTCGCCGAAAGAACACCGGCTTTTTGCTGAGGCTGAGATGCAGCGGGGCACTTCGGGTGCTGGTTTCCGGATGCTAAGGCAGGGCACACCTCCCTCTGTCCGCCTTTCGTTTGCCATAACTTGTCTGTGTTGATAGCCCCACAGTTCTCCGCCCGCCGCTGCTGCTGCTGCTGCTGCTTCTGCTCTCTCTGTCGCCCCCTGTCGCCGTTCAGCGGTCTACCATGGTTGCTGGCCGGGAGATGCTCCAAACCGTCTCCGCTGCTCCCACCTGATGGCCTGCCTGAAGTTTTCAGGTGATGGGTCTGCTCCACCGGCTCCGTCATCCCGATGATCCGCTCCGATGGCTCCGCTTTTCTCTTTTTCTTTTTTTTTTTCTTCTTCTTCTTTTTTTTTTTTTTTTTTTTTTTTTTCCTAGCACATTTTAGATGACGTTCATGCCCTTCGAGGCTTGAGCTTCAAAGTTCGTGAAAAGACGTTCAACTTAATCCGAACCAAAATAAACTTATTCCAAAAAAAAAAAAAAAAAAAAAAAAAAAAAAAAAAAAAAAAAATTACAATGAACCGAAATTGATAAAGAAAGTTTTTTTTGTTGTTGTTTTTTTTTTTTTTTTTTTTTTTTGGACGTTTTCAAAACAAAACTCTCGCAAAGTAAAAGTACACTTCCGAACAGTAAACACTTGTTACTCCTCCAAAGGGTTTGTCAGAGCAACTGTCGCTAACTACCATTAACCGTTTCGATGCTGTCAGAACTACCGCTCACCGGGAGACTACGTTCTACCGTCACAACAGTGTCCCGTGTGCTTCTCAAGAAGAGGGAGCTCGTATTTATATAGCAGCTCCGCCTCTGGCCGCGCGCATGCTACTGCTTGTAACGCCTAATGAATTGTGGGGCATGTGGTTTTAATTCCAGCCGATCATTGGCGGAGAGCTCCCCACCGAACTACATGTACCACAAGTCTACGATAACTGACGAGCATTTCGACCAATCGCATGTCAGGATCTTGAGCCCGATAAACCCCGTCCTTCTCTTTTTTGATTGGACAAGAGAGCAACTTTACTGTTGCTAAGCTTAAGGTATTTTGTGATTGGACGGTCTAACGGTCAATCAAAAGTGCGTAATCCTCACCAAGAAAGCAGTCCCGGGCATTTTTTATGGACGCTACTATTTACAAATTAAGGGGGGCACGATTAAAAGTTACGATATACAAGGTCGCTTAATCTCCTTAGAATGACATAATATCGAAGCGAGAGCAAATAAGAAGTGTTTATATTTACGACAATAGGGTTTATTTTCTTATTTACTGATCAAATAGTCCAAACTGGAGTCAACAATACATTGTACGCCTCCTGTATTTTTTAGCAAAATGAAGAAAACCTCGTGCGGGAACTAGTCCGCTTTTCAACGTTCACGTTAGAAAACGAGTAAAATACCGCTCCTTCTCAAAATGGAGCTGCTCTTCACGACCGGCGGCATTAAAAAAAAACCCGCGTCGTTCCGGTGCCAGCTGGGTAAAACAAAACGTTTCGGTCTCGGTAGTCTTGCGTTGTGCGGAGGGATATGTTTGTTGGGCAGCGGCTCGGAGGAGGAGAAGGAGGGAGGAGGGAGGAGGAGGAGGAGGTGAAGTCTGGAATCAGCGTAAACAAATGACATTTATTGTGAAGCCGCCGCTGCGTTCACAGTCCGAAGGGAGGGTCAGGCGACTCGTTAAATAATCCTGTTACCGGTCGACGGGAGTTGGTGTAGATTAACTTTTTTTTTTTTTTGGAGTGTTTACACAGTTTTTATTTTATTATTATTATTTTATTATATTTTTTTAAAAACCGCTAAGAGTAAACGAGCTCGTAGCCAAACGTTAGCTAGCCAATACGGAGCTGCGTTGGTTCGTCGCTCCCCACAAAAATATTAAAAAAAAAAATAAAAACACTGCATCGTTTCTCCGCAAAAATGTGAAGCCATACGCACCAAAAACCAAAATAAAATAATAATAAACCTTTAAAAAGTTTTAATCGTTCACCAGTAAAAACGGTCCGGGGTGACGATGACCGCCATGAAGCTAGGCTAGCTAGCATCACATAATAATAATAATAATAAAAGTTGATAAACCACGAATGGTCGAGCAGTTTCAAAGAATATATTTTTATTAAAAAAAAAAAAAATCCGTCGATATAAATGCAGCGAGCACGCAACGGAAATAAAACAATTCACTTTAAAAAAAATAAAAAATAAAAGATAACGTTAGCAGAGTTGCTAACTAGGCCGACGTGTCCGTGAGGGACCCGCGTACTTCCTGGACTGTAATATTTCGTGTGCGCGTTTCCTCTCAGTATTGCGATTAAATTTGATCGTTACGTTTTAAGTTTGAGCCAGAAACGGTGGAGGAAACAACAACAACAACAACAACACAAGCGGAGTGAAAACACCCCGCGTGAGATCTTCGATTTAACTGTCTTAGTTTCAGGAAGTAGACGGCGCCCGGATCCTGCAAAAAAAAAAAAAAAAAAAAACAGGTAGCACTGGAGCTTTCATGTAGTTTTTGTTTTTGTTTTGTCTTTATAGTTTGTTTTTGGAAGTCTTCTCATCACAATGCACAACGTCCTTTTCTTTCAAGCTTGTGTAAGAATATACAGTTTAAAAAATAAAAAAAAAGATAAGTGGAAAAGGAAAGCTTTTTTTTTTTAATTTAACAACAAAAAATTTTTTTTTAGTGCACATCTGAATTATTGGTTCTGTATTGTTTTTGGTCTATTTGTTCAAGTCTTTGCATTCACATACAGGAAATATTAAGACAGACTGGAAGCGTTGCTGTCAATCAGTCAAGTGTGCATCTTTAACTGTACACACACACACACACATATATATATATGTAGTTTCTTCAGTTTTCTCTTCCATTAATGGAAGAATTAGGTTATTCAGTCTGTGACCTCTGACGGTGGCTGACTGCTTTCTGTCTCTCTCCTAAGACTTGAGGGGGGGTGGGGGGGGGTATCCACTGGCTGCAAACAACACAGGCCGACTGTTTCTACTAATAGAAGCAGGCAAGAGTTTCAGCTCAGTGGCAAAATAAGGGAGCTGAAACTGGGAATCCTTTTTTTTTTTTTTGAGGGGAGAGGTGGTGAGACGTCCTAGTTCGTATATCGGTAAGGGTGGTGGTGGTGGTGGTGGTGGAGGGAGGGGTAGGGGTGGGGGGGGGGGTTCCCATGTTCTGGAATCAAGGAGCTGGTGCAGCCACAGAAAACCCAAAGCTGCTCCTGCATAGATCAGAGCTTGTGAGGATTAGCAGGCATGACTTAATCTCTCACCCTGTCTAATGTTGGTTGTTGCTGCCCATTGAGAGGAGATGAAAGATTAAAATTTAAAAAATAAATAAATAAAATTGTGTATAGTGTGATTGCACGGTCTTGGAAGTGTACATTTTAGGCAGTGGCTAATATCCGTCTGAGCACAGTTGGAGACTTCCTGCAGGTCCAAATGGGTGTTTTTTAAAAAAAAAAATTGGGGGGGAAAATGTAACAGAAAAACATGAGATACAGCCGCCGCAATAAATGACTGAGTTAAAGAAACATTTCACCTTAACATCTCTCCACCCAAACCTACCAAACCTGCTTCTTTGTGTGTGTCTGTGTGTAAATATGTGTGCTCTTTGAATGGCTGTGGATCAGGAGAAGATCACATTTTTTTGCTCTTCCGTTGGCAGCTCCTGCTCCAGCTGAGGTCTGGTCCCTCTGTTCTCTGTTATAACTCCATTACAAAGATTTAATTAAGTTTGCAGCCATTGCTTTGGTACTGTGAGCACCATCTACTTACACACACACACACACACACACACAAAGATTACAGTCTGTTATTTGTCTTTCATAAAGTACCATTCAAATCCACTCAGACATCATGCACGTACAGGCTGCACAAGATGAATTTGGCATTATAGAATTGATTGTTGTTGAGATCTTATTAGGTGCTTTAAACAACCAACAGGGGGCGCTGCTTCCTTATCCACGGACATAACGATTTGGATCAGCAGTAGGTTTTTTTTGTGGTTTTTTTTCTTAAAGTAAATAAATTCCCCCCCCCCCTGCTTTTATTCTGTAACCCCCGCAGAGAAAGACAATTCAGATTTATTCTAATGTTGGTTTTTCAAACTTTTTTCAAACAAGGACCAGCTCACCTGTAGGAAAAGAGTTCAGCTGATTAGATGGACCATGATGCAACAGCAGGCGAAAAAAATATATATATATGTCACCATACTTCCTGGCAGTGGAAGTCAATATACTTGTAAGTACACTTTTTTTTTTTCGATGAGAAGTTAGTTGCAACATAGGCCTGTAAATCATGGTGCAGTTTTTTATTATTATGAGCCCACGTACAGTGTGCAATTCTATTTTATATTATCAAACAAAATTAGGATAATCAAAACCAGAATATACGAATCATTTCAGGACACTTAGTGAAATCACGTAAAAACATATCCATGTCTGGCTTTGTATATTTTCGTGCTAGTGAAAAAAAAAAGTTCATAAAATCTTTATTTAAAACTTCTTAAGCCTTAAAAGAAAAGAAAAAGTGACCTTTGTGATCCGGTCTCACCCTCGTAAACAACTGGTGTGTTCTCAGGAAAGCTTTAAAAAGCACATAATAAATGTATGCATGGTTGTGTGTGTGTTGGGAGCGGGAGGAGTGGGGGGGAGGGAGGGAGAGGGGACTTGACCGTTTTGTCTGTGTTGGGACAGGAGGAGGAGGAGGGGGAGGAGGTGGTGGTGGTGGTGGTGAGGGCGCCCGAAGTGTGCGCCTTGGTTTGGAGTCATGTTACGCACAGGCATGGAGAGCAGCGCCGGGGAGGGACTTTATACTACATGTGGAAAAGGAATAAACTGTTGCGCGCGGCCGCGTCTGTCTGCTCTCGGGGTCCTTGTGGGGCAGCTCAGCGACACCTGCAACCCTCAGACGCAGCGCCCCGGAGGAAACTGTCCCGAGCGCTGGTAGGAAAGTTGCAGCCCGCCGGTTTCCAGCATGTTGGGCGGCGGCAAGGCACCGAGCACCGGTCACCGGGAGCAGAGGAGCAAAGGGGCCGAGAGGACCACGGACCCCATTAGAAGGCTCGGTAAGGAAATCTCTAAACTTGAGCTGCTCCTTTGGCACGTAGTTAACAGCCTGAAGCACAAGTCAGTGCAAGTATTTGGTATGAAGGTATATGAGGTTGCAGTGATATTTGAATTAGTTTCACATATCAGCTGGAACTGGAGTTTTTTTTTTTTTTTTTTTTTTTTTTTTTAATCAATCAAATATATGACATTTTGTGTTATCAATACCATTTCTGTCACAGTTATTTAAGCACTTTGATTTGCACACTTTTGAAAAGATGATTGGATTATTCACCACTGACTTCATCTGGAGATTATTTGGTACAATTGTAAAGCCTCTTCTCCGATTCGTTTTTGCTCCTTCATTTTGCACGCGACCCCGTTTTTCCTCCCATTTCACCCCGAGTTCAGAGATCAAGTTGATTTCGATCAGTTCAAACAGCGTACGACTGATGTGCAACAGCACTTATAGAAAATTACTGCATTTTTGCTGGCAATCAGCAGATGACGGCGGCAGGATGCCACTGACACATCAAAGATGAGCTGAAATTGGGAGTGTTGTGTGGGTGTAGTTGAAGGGATCATGTGTTTGTGAGGCGCTGAGCTGCTCACTGGTCCGCTGCTGTGATTCGGCCTCCTCACCGTTCCCGTCCACCGGTCTACTCCCTACACACACACACACACGCACGTACGCACACACACACACACACACACGCACGTACGCACACACACACACACACACACACACACACACACACACACACACACACACACACACACACACACACAAGCAAGCCTTCTTAAGCAACCTCGGCCCCTAAAATAGACACCTGCTGAGCAGCGATAGAGCACCTGTCAGAATCTGGACCACTGTTCAAGCTGCGGTGCCATTTGACCCATTTATTCCATACAAATGCAAAAAAGATTGTGCTCAGAGCACAAGTCTTAAAAATCATCCAAGGGCTCTTTGGCAGGTTTTGCAACATTTAGCTAAAAGCACGACATGTAAGGTGTATTGGGGGACATGTTTAAGTACGTGCTGCGCACATAATTTCGCTATAAAACACACCGAAATCCTCCCAGAAATCGAAGAAAAAAAAAAAAAGTGGTATCTTGAATAACTTTTTGTTCAGTTCCTGCTCTAAAATGCTTCATTTTGTGTTCATTTTCATGTTTGTGCAGCAGTGTTGTGTGCACAGGGATCCGGACCTTCGTCACCGACACACCAGACTATGTTGAAACTCTGGCACCATGCAGACCCTCGTTTCGGTATTACTGACGCTTGCGTTATGAACCCGTATCTGTGTCTGAAATTGTAAGACGCAACTGTCAGCGCTATATTTGAACGTCCTGCTAATACTACATAATGAAGCCAATGAACCCCCCCCCCCTCTGACCCCTTTTTACCAGCATGTGTCATCATAAATCAGTCAGGTGGCCTTCACCTTCCGCAAGCAGCCTGTTAATCCTCACTTTCATCTCACAGAAAACAGGCACACAGTTCTGTCATCTGCAGACCAGAATGAGTCGAGTCGAGAGGTTTTTTTTTCTTGGTGTCTCGGGACTAAACTCTGGCCTCCCTGCTCAGAGATTTCTCACCTGCTTTTCCTCGCGGACGGAGCGATGAATGATGAATGCGGCCCCGTGAGGCGCAGATTTTTGCTTCGTTCTCAGATAATCTGCGTTTGCATCAGACAAGTGCACACGCGGATAAATGTATTCGTCGCCCCAGACAGCCTCGGGTGGGGTGGGCGGTTGGATTTGATCTGAGGGACAGAGTCCGAGGTTGTCGCCTGTGCTGTTAACTGCGGGACGAAAGCAGTTAGACGCTTGTGAGAACAAACAGCCTGCACAGCATAAACCCAGGAAATAAAATGGATTTTCATATGTTTTATATCTATGATTGGCAGTAACAACACTTTCCATGCAGCACCAAGCCTCCCAAATCCCAAATATATCTTCATCTTTTGTTGTCTGTTGTTGGAGTTTGATGTGTTTATGATGAGGGATTTAACATCTGTGGGATCCTGACTGAGCTCAAACACGCAGTAGTATTCTGATAGTATATGCAGCGTCCCATAAAAGTCATTTATTCTGAATCACTTTATGGCATTTTTTTGGTGTTTATTTAAAGGATTTTAGGATAATGAAAATGTTTCATGCTCGTTTCTTACCTTTATCAAATGTGTCGGCTCAGTTTGTAGCAAAATAAATTGTTACTGCATCTGTACTTTTCCGCGTGTTGAAAGAAAACGAATAAACATTTTAAGGAAGACGTGATTTTTGAAATGTCGTTGCACAAAAGTAAAGTAATCTCTTTGTTTCTCAAGGACCTGCAGGATCTTGTGAAATTATTCTTTTTGAAAAGGTTTTTCTTTATTACATTTAGAGAAATTCAGAAGAAATACGGATTAAATGGTGAACTTTGTCCTATTTTTCTGGCTTTTGAGGCAAATTTAGCAAACTTAAACATGTCAAAATCAAACAACCATCACAGTTGTAATGTTTTATATACCTGAATATTTAGATAGTCCTTGTACGCCCTGTCCAAAAGAAAATTTCATATTTCATATTTCCCCTCTAAAAAACCCACACAGCTCAATCAGTCTTGTGTCCTCCTGCCAACATCAGAGGAAAAAAAAAAAATCCCAACGACAGAAGATCTTTGGCTTCCAGATGAGGGCAGATGGAATTCATAATTCAGGGATTTATCGTTGTGAAGACACATATATTTCCTTAATTTCTGTTTTCTCAGGAAATTCGACCAATTTTTAAAGTAAAATGCAGATTTCTTGTTAACCCCCATGAATATTTCACAGCACTCCAGATATTAAAGTTTGTGATGGCCGTTCGGAGCGAAGCTGTGAAGCCCGCTCACGTTACATCCTCCTCACTGTGTGGTCATAGCTTGCTTATTAATGAGCAAACGAATGATGTTTCATTCATTATGGAAGACAAAGAGAATGTTTAACTGAAAGCTGCTTATTTTCAGCTGAACACAAAGAGGGCTGCGTGGCTTTCATGTTCAGCTCTTGTGCTCTCCAAAGAAACATTGGCAGTAGTTCTGCATTTCCAAATAACACTCAGTTTGATTCTAATCCTTTTTTTTTTTTCTAGGGGGAGGAGGCGGGGGGGGGGGGGGGGGTAACTGTTTTCAGATTAGCCTGATGATGCTGAGAGTCTCAACTCTTAAGTATTTTTTTGTTTGTTTGTTGAGATCATCTGCTGTCGTTCTTGAACCTCGTATTTAGAGACGCTGACTGGACGTCCGTACTTTGCCCTCTGACCACCGCAGCTGTGGGACCGAATGGAGAAACTCCAATTGGCCCTCGTATCATACCTAACCTGTCTATCTTTATGCAAGTGTAGGATCTTTGCTAGCTGGCCCTCATGACAGTTGTTATGCTGAGAGAAACGTGAACCGTGCCCTGGGGGGGAGCTGGTATGTGCAGAATCATGCAGACTTATACTGACCAGCTGATATAGTTTGTTTTTTTGTTTTTTATCCTCCTCCACTGCTGCTCACAGCGTCCGTGCACCGTTGGAGAAATGCTCCTGATGGGATTCATTTAAAAGTTTATTGTTTGTTTTTTTTCATTGCTGTTCAAACAGGAGGTTTTTTTTTCTTTTTTCTTTTTTGGGTTTTCACCAGTTGTTCACACATGCAGCTGAAAGTTTTCAGTCAACAGATTTTTTGTGTTTTTAAAGACGGTAATGTCAGTATATCTGTCAACCACTTTGGTCCAGAAGTATCTTTACAACTATTGGGTGAATTCTTCCACAGACGATGACGTCCTACTGACTTTCATGAGCCTTCCATTTTTTATTTTTTTTGCCAACTCTGCCATGAGGTGCCATTTATGCATTTAGGAAAAGTGTCTCAACGACTGTTGGATGGGCCATGATGAAATTTGCTAATACATATTTATGGATCTTATGTGATAAATTGTTTATGGATCCCTTCACTTTCCATATTGCATCATCTTTAAAATCACTACTTTAATCTGTGTGGTACTTTTGGTTTATGACGAAATACCTGCAAAAAAAACTCCCATATAGCCTCCGCTGTGTATGTCGTGTTTACAGCTAATAGCAAAAGTTAGCTAACGTGCTAAATTTAGATGGTAGCCCCCCCCCCCCCCCCCCTCCCCATCTGTGCCGTGTTGAGATGTTTGCGTTGAAATACCTCAGCAGGGTTGCGAAACAGATGCCATGCAGGGATTTTAACCAGCTGATGAAGTGGATGTCAGACAGATTTTCTGCAGGAGGCGACAAAAAGAAAACACAATTCAGCTCTCTGGGTCTGAAGAATCAGGCCCATCAGTGGGGTTGACGTGCTTATAAAGAAGCCATACAGTGTTTCAACACATGAATGAGCTCCGTGTTTAAAACGGTGTCTCGGCCAACACTTGTAGACTTGAGCTCAGCTGCGGGGGCGATGTGGAAATGATGCAGGTAGGAAAGTAAGAATGTGGTTTTTACAAAAGTTGAGACAGAGCCAGTTAAGGTTGTTTGGGCAGCTTAACGTGGTCAATGACCTGCAGTTAATCAGGTCCTTGCGCTCCGCTTTGTGGTCATGCCTCGTATGTGGTAACTGCTTGGAAAAACAGGCTTGTTATGGATTGAGGTCCTGCAGGGGGGGGGGGGGGGGGGGGGGTTCTTTGTGTTCGAACCTGATGGGAAGAAATCTGTAGTTGCACCCAGTTTGTTTTTAGTTGGGAGTGGGGGAGGAGGGGGGAGGGATTCGAGAGCAGTTTCTGTGCTGCAGCTTCAGGGGCCCTTTGAGAAACTCTTTCAGCCATTTGGCACCGACAGTACGGGGACTGTGATTTAAGGGGAAGAGAGGGAGAATGCATGCCAACTGTGTCTGGACGAATCTTTAGAGGTGAGCAGGAGAGACTAAAGCCTGAAGAATAATTTGATGAGCTTGTTTGCGCTGCTTCTTTGAACGGTACTGAAAGAGGAGCGCTCTGTGAGAGGTCCCATTTATCTGTGCAAGAGAAGCACTGAAGCATGCAGTCGAATGTCCTTCAACACTTGCGCTGTAAAGCGTTTGCTGCGTTGTTCTTGATTTAATAAGATAAAGCAGTTTGCAGTCACCAGATTTTGAACTAAACTTTTACATCTAGCTGTTAATCTTGTCGCAGATGTATTCCTGTTTGGCAAATTATACATTTCCATTTGGCAAAACCTTCAAACCAGATTTGAGTCTGAATCTCTTTGACTCTTTTTGTAACTTCTGCACAAAAAAAACGTCCCCAAGAGGAATCAGTAAATATGGCCCCTGATAACCAAACATTTATCCAAATGAGGAATTGAATAAGAAAATAGCTGCTTTTTTAAAAGGATTTAATGGAAAAAACAAACATTCCCTGTTGGTATAAAACAAATAATTTATTAGGTATTCACAATATAGTGAATAAATCTTACATAACCTTAAATTTAAGTTATGTAAAAATATCCACTTCACAGGATTGGATCGCACTCGGGATCTGCTGTGTCTTTGAAATGAGTCAGGGAAACAACTGTGTAAACACTCTTGTGAACTTGGGCCTTGCGGTCTGAAATCATCACAAGTTTCCCACCGCAGCTTCTGCTAATGATTTTGTTCATCGTTGAGTAATCTGCCAATTATTGTCGCCATGTTTAATTAAAAAGTCAGAAAAGTGTAAAAAAAAAAAAAAAGTGTGACATCTTTCAGGTTGCTTGTTTTGTCCAAATAAAAGTCCAAAACTCCAAATATATTTGGTGTACAACAACAAAAAAAGAAGAAGGGGGAAAATCCTCTCGATTGCAAAGCTGAAAATAGACCATGTTTGGCTTTTTTTTTATTTTTTTTTTATTTTTTTTTTTTACCGATAATCAAAACAGTTTCAGCCCAACCATACAAGTTACTTAAATAAGATTTCATCAAAACCAGTTCATGTAAAATGGCCCTTTAAATTAACAATGAATGTATCTTTACTTCTAACAAGACCTGAGTCATTCTTGATTCATTTATGGTGCTGTAATGGCCATAAAGCACTAGTATAAACGATACAGCCAGAAAAACACTTTGCAATTTTTCCATACGGTAACTGTTATAACAGCCTCCTTTCCCGCTGCCTGCTGGCGTGCTCCGAACCCAGGGAAAAATAAATCTACAAATTATCATGACTCAATTACATCGCACCAATAAATTTTTCTCTGCTTTCTTTTGAACTTGCAGTATGTTCCTCATGTTTTCTGAAGTCTCGACTGGAAGAAAACGCACAGAGAAACGTTACTTTATTATAAGTCTCTTTTTTTTTTTCAAAACCGTCCCGGTCAGCTTCACTTATCCGAAGCACTCAAAGGTCATTTGCTCCGAGGTTTGTATATAAAACACAACCTGAGGTTTGGGGTATAAGCAAGAAAGTGTTGTCAACATTTTTGAGGTCAGCTTCAGGAGTACAAGCTTGGTTTTCAGGGAAATTAAGTTTGACTTAAACCTACTGAGGGGTCTCTCAAAAATCTCTAAAAATAGTGACATAATTGTGGAGTTTGGTGAAGTGCCACTTAAATAAAACAGATATGCAACTGACTTCAAGACAAAGTCACAATTTCTCAAAAAGATGTTATGATGTCTCTATACTCAGGAGTAAGACTTATAAATCATGTTGTACTTCACAATATTCTTGATATTATCATACTCTTAAAGGGAAATTGGAAACGTTTTACAGATTTTCGTGACTCCCAGAGGATGAATCCCAACGATTTTTGTCATTTCTTAACTTTTCATCTGGCTCTACCAGAAAGTCAGATTTTTGAAATATCTCAACATGTGTTAGATGGACTGACCTTGTGTTAGATGCTGGTTTCGCAATGACTACTTTTTTTTTTTAATAATATTTCCGGCTTTGTACTGTCTCAGACTTCTTATTTCCCTCAGGATGAATTCTGATTACCTCTGTGATCCCTTAGCTTTTCATCCAGTTCTGTCATCAGCTCAAATGTTTCTGACCTTTTTCAATATTTTGGCTTATGAAGAAAAATACCTCCAAAACTGATGACTGATTCCCATCAGCCACAGCTGATGATGCCCTCAACATTTCTTTAATAATTATTCAAGATTAGCGTGTCGGCATTTTAAACTAAGATAGTGAACATGGTAAAAAATGGTACTCTAAACTGTCGTAATGAGCCTAACAACAGGATTCTTAAGAAAACTTCTGATGTTATTGTTCTTTTTACTACCGGTTGATTTCTCAGAACCTCCAGAATCCTTTTTCATGACTTTATTTGTTTCGGGGAAGGTTTGAAGGTTTGAACTCATGCAAAAAGTTAAAAAAAAAAAAAAAAAAAAAAAAAATCAAACTCAACGTGCTGATGACGCAGTGATACGATGTGAAACATTGAGTCATTTTTACATTGGACTCATTTTGCTCGTGTGGCTTCCTTCAGGGCTGCTGGACAACGAGGACGTCCGTGTGATGATGCAGGGCTCCAACATGGTGAAAATTCGCTCTTCGAGGTGGCAGAAGAGCCGAAACCTGCGGCTGCTGGAGGACGGACTCACCGTGTGGTGTGAGTCCACCAAGAGCTCCCGCAAAGCCAAGGCCCAGCAGACGTGTAAGGAGAGCTAAGTGTGTGTGTGTGTGTGTGTGTGTGTGTGTGTGTGTGTGTGTGTGTGTGTGTGTGTGTGGGCCTGGTTTCAACCAAGAGGAAAAGGGAGTTAGTTATGGGAAGGGAGGAGGGCCGGGGAGGAACTAGAGCTCTGAAAAGTGAGCGCGCTCATGAAAAGGATTCGTTCTTTTACTACAAAAACAAAAGGAACCCCAATCAATATTAGATTAGGGGAAAAGTGGAAGGAAACTTATCTCCAGGGAAGTATTGTAGCAGACCTTTCGCCAGTCCAGTTCAAACTGGGATGTGAGTCAATGCGCTCATTCAGCCCGCGCATTGTTCGGAGCTGTTGAGCTGTTTTATCTTGGCTCTATCTCACGGCGTCTCCTCCACTTTCCCTCATTAAAAGGGATTGCTTGTTAAAAGGGAGGCTAATCATGGACTCTGCAATGTGGCTATCTAATGAACGCGGTAGTCTTGCACGTACCGAGACCTCTGGCTCACTTCTGCGTTTGTGAGACAAAAGCGTACAGATCAGATGAAGCTGGCACGAGCTCACTAATGATATCAGTTTAGAAGCAACAAAAAATGACCTAAAAGTATGTGTATGGTCAGAGATTTTGTGTGTGTGTGTGTGTGCGTGTGTGTGCGCGTGTGTGTGTGTGTGTGTAACCGATCCTTTAAAGAGGACCAATTATGTTTTTCCATGTTTTCTGTCACATATTTAATATTATCCCTGTGACCCTGTTCGGGATAAAGAGGGTACGGATAATGGGTGGATGGATATTTAATGTTATTGGATAATCTAGCACCACCTCTGGATGCTTCCTGGAAAGTGACCAATCAGAAAGAAAGTGGGCCTCTGAGGAGGTTGGCCTTAAAGAGACAGGAACTAAAACAGCTTGTTTCAGACAGAAAATGGACATAAAGGGCCGCCATAAGAATATTAAGGCTTATTTTTTTTACACACAAATCATGTAAAGCTTCCTCAGCGGAGTCCCAGCAGGTAACAAGAATGTGAAACTAAAATTAGGCAGAAACATAGACTCCTGTACATTCAGCCTACAAGTCCCAGGAGGTTATTTACAAGATGAAAACCTAGATTAGTTTTTCTTCGATTGAATTTGCATGCTGTTTATGGGTTGTTTTGTTAAAAGCAAGTCAGATTTTGTCATTGAAAATGTTTTATTTTAGAGATTTAATATCACCCCTCTTGGAGTATTTAAATAATCATTTGTGGGAGAAATAATTAAACTCTAAAAGCAAAGTTTTATTCTCAGTAAGGAAGCGGAAGAGAAAGAGCAAATTATACTTCATTTCAGGGCTCATCCATTATGTTAAAATGCTTTCATTTTCAACCGTTGTTTTAAAAGACCAATCAAGCTATAACGGCACGTTGTGTCAACTCTAGAGGAAGCTACTAATGTCTGTGATCAAACAGTTTTTAATACACATATCTTATTAGAGATTTTCTTACTGACTTTTTTAATAATCGACTCTCTGAATTAAATGAACACAAACACCTGGAATGAATCAATGAAACTAAAGGACAGACTCTTCACACTAAATCAGGTGGGTGTAAGTAAGAGAAGATGGTCGTTTAAGAGGAAAACACGAGCTTGTTTTCTTATTGACAACAGAGGTGCAGAAGGTGCAGTAGCATTTATTTAATCTTCCAATACTCTCGAGGTGTTTTTCGGTCATTTCTTTTCTCCTGAAAGATTTTTTTATCTTTACACAGCCGTGCAGCTCAAGGTGAAAAGGTGTCAGCTGATGGGATTGAGATCAAGTTCCCTCTCTTTTATTTTTCTTCCCTCGTGGCCTGACCTTTGTCTCTGCCACCTCTGTTTGTTCTCTCTCTCTCTCTCTCTCTCTCTCTCCGTCCTGATGCTGGTGTGCAGTTTAACGCTGACCCCCCCTGCTGGACCTACGGAGCGGGCGGGCGGGCGGGCGAGTTGGTGGATCAGCGCTCGGTGAAGGCCGCCTTGATTGTGGTGCAGTCGAAGCCGGAAATAGAAACAGAGCGGTTGAGTTGCAGCGTGAAACGCTTCTTATGACAATGACAACAAGCCGTGTCGGAGCAGGGTGGCCACTTCAGCGGACAGATACTGATAATGCCTCACTGGCAGGCCAAATCTGTGTGTGTGTGTGTGTGTGTGTGTGTGTGTGTGTGTGTGTGTGTGTGTGTGAGTGAGGCCAGGATGGTTTGGCTCGGTTCCTCTTTTCCGAGCTCCAGGCGCTTCTCCAGGTCCTGTTTGATCTGACGCCTGCAGTTCAGTGTTGTATCTTCACGCTCAAAAGCACTACAAGACACCACTTTAAACTTCTGCTGTTGCTACCCACCACACACACACACACACACACACACACACACACACACACACACACACACACACACACACACACACACACAGACACACATAGATGTCACTTTTGCCATGTCTCTGGGACAACCACAAAGGAGGAATGTGGAGTCATTTCGAAGAGGTGGCCAGCGGAGGCTTTTACGACCTCCAGTGCAGAGAATGAGGCTATTGTCGGGACAGACATTGCTTTTTGCCAAGCTGAGTGATCACCACACTGCAGGCAGAAATACCAGCTTCTGTGCTGAATAAAGTTCTTGTGCTAGAATCAGCTAGGAGCCGTTGTATGTTTGTCGAAGGCTGTTTCGTTTTTGTTTTTCTGGCTTTACTCTGCCGCTTTGGAAATATGATGTTTAGAGATGATTTATAGCGAATTGAATTTATAGTAAATCTGGACCTTTTTGACCTTTGACCCCTCTGACTAAACGATGCAGTGAGAATGTGCAGTGCCCACCGAAATGATGTTAACAGTACAGTCAAACTGATCAACTCACAGAATTCAAATTTCAAATGAAAAAAATCTGAAAATATCTTATATTTATATACCATTGACATTTTTTTTTTAAAGCTGAGCTCAGCATGGACTGATCTCACAAGAGGGGGGGAGGGCACTGTTCAAGAGAAACGGGGCCCTAAGGGCAAAAGCACAATCCCTTTTGGATTTGCCGAGGGTTGCAGGGTATACCTCAAACTTTATTTATTCATTTTTATTTATTTATATAGCACTTTTCGTACAGTTCGGACCAGTTCGAAGTGCTTAATAGATGATTGAAAGGCCAATAATGAGACAGACATTTGTAGACCGGGAAATGATGAGAATTTAAGACCTAGACTTGGAATAGGTCCAAGTCGTATGACAGTGCAAGATGAGATAGAGCCTTGTGAGCAGTTTTTAAAAATCCATTCTGTGTTAGCATGCCAATACTTTCCTTGAGCACACACAGCCTTTATCCCATGTTGGCAGCCAACAGAATAACTAACATAAAACTCATAAGAAGGCCCGGCGCTTCAACTGTCAGCACACAGATAGCAAAGTGAAGGTCCAGCTTCTCACTTGTGTGTCACTGTGTCACTGTGTGTGCGTGTGTGTGTGTGTGCGTGCGTGCGTGTGCGTGGGTGTTGAGGGCTTGTCATATTTTACAATCTCATTGCTATGTCAGTGTTCGCGGTGGGATTTATGGCTCCCTAAAAACACCTCACACTTGACCTTTAGCCGCTCCATGTGTTGTTATGATTTACTCATCAACACGACCCCTTTTTGGTTTTTTTCTCTCCCGCTCCTCTCTCCCAGTCGCAGTGACGGAGGTGGAGTGCGTGCGCGAGGGCTGCCAGTCGGAGGCGCTGCGGCGGCTGTCCGGGTCGGTGCCGGAGAACCGCTGCTTCACGGTGGTCTTCAGAGGGGCCAGGAAGAGCCTGGACCTGCTGTGCCGCTGCGAGGATGAAGCCCAACGCTGGGTGCGAGGGATCCGCACTTTAAAGGAGAGCGTGGCCAACATGACTCAGAAAGAAAAACTGGACCAATATCCTGCCCCACTTCTAATATGCATGAGTACATATAGTGTAGCCGAGGCAGCATTGCTATGGTGACTGTGTGCCACAGCTAAGGTGAGCAGTAATGACTCGATAAAAAAAAAAAAAAAAAAAAAAAAAAAAAAAGCCCTGTCTAATTATAGTCCGACACATCACAGTTAATTACAATCCCTCATAGCCAGAGGATAATATGAGTGAAGGTATCAGGTAGAGTTGAAGATAATCCCTGTTGATCTGTTTATTTCCCCCTTTTCTTCTTCTCCACGTTAATCAATGTTGACATTGAGAAAAAGCACCAATTTGCATTATGCTTTTCACTCTATGTGGTTAAATTGTTTACAGAGAATAATCAGTTCATGAACACTGAAACGCTCAGCAGGTGAAAATTTGAACCCAAATTTTAGAAAGCTTAAATGTGGGTCAGTTGAAGTTTATTGTCTGTATTAGCACACATTAAAAGATAATCTGTTTTAATGCTGTCTGGAAAAACACAAAAACAAAGTGAATTTCATTCTAAAAAGGATAATATTTTGGAAGATAAGATCTTCATTTGGCTAAATAGGTCTGCTGAAGCGTCATATTACTTTCAGATGGAATTTACTGATTGTGGACTTTGTCCCCCTTTTCTTCCATTACAATTACGCTGTGAATATAACTTCCTGGCTAGCATGGAGCGGAGGAGTAACTACAGTGACTTTAAGTGCAAGAGTTATATTAACGTAGATTTCAAAAACCTCTCAGATAATCAGGGGAGTAATAAAAACAAAGGAAACCATGAGAGGGATGACAAAAGACAGAAACCCCTTCTGGAAAAAGAAGTGAAAAAAAAAACTGCAATATGACTTGACAGATCCACATTAGGATGTTTGATCCAGACAAATATATCAGAGTCCAGAAAGTGCCCTGACTGTTTGACTCTCTGTTTTAGTCTGGTTTTATTCCTTAACTCTCTACACTTGGATCCGAGGCTACCTGAGGCGAGCGGATCAGAACCAGGACGGCAAGATGAGCTACGACGAGGTCAAGCGGCTGTTGCAGATGATCAACATTGACCTGAGCGAGCAGTATGCCCGCTCTTTATTCAAGGTCAGAGTCACGTGAGCAACCCGCGTTGGGTCGGTAGAAATAAGTTGACGCGAGCTGAATTCAGTCAGCGCCGAGTGGAAGAAGTGAAGTAGTAGTTGGTGAGAGCGACTCGGGCTGGTATCATTTTTCCTCTGACACCCCGGAGTCCAGAGTCTGTGTTCAATTACCAAACCCAGCGGCGAGCCAGCCCCCCCCCCCCCCCCCCCCCCCCCCCACACACACACACTTATCTTCATCCCCTCCCTCTCTTCTTCCCCCACAACAAATCAAGAGCCATTTATGTGGTTATCGTGGGGGATTACTGCCCGCTATGTCCCTCAGCTCTCCATTACAGCCCAATCCGTGGTTTTATGCTCCTTCTCCGTACAATTTCCAACACCAACCCTCCTCAGAGAAGCATGTTTTTGAATGTAAGTGAGCACAGCTGGGCTGAATTACTATGAAGATGCTTTCCCCACAGGGAACATGAAGCACTGCCCAAAATAAAAGCACACTGCGTTTGATATTTGTCTATTTTCCTCTCTGTGTGTGGGATTGCTCATCCTTTTTGATAAAAAAAAAAAAAAAAAGTGTTTTAACTGACCCCTCTCTCCCCTCGCATCCCCAGAGGTGCGACCGATCCGGCGATGGCCGCCTGGACCACATAGAAATTGAAGAGTTCTGCAGGGAGCTGCTGCGGCGGCCCGAGCTGGACGCCGTGTTCAGACACTACTCGAGCAACGGTTGCGTGCTCTCCACCGCCGAGCTGCGTGACTTCCTGGGAGACCAAGGGGAAGACGCCTCGCTGAACCACGCTCAGAGCCTCATACTCACCTATGAGCTGAATGACTGGGGTAGGTCCTCCAAGCACTCATCACAGGATTTAAAGGAAGAACACGCAATGTTTTCATATAAACAGGACGTCAATGCGTCTTTGAGCGTCTCCTGACTCACAAAAAAACAGTGATTTAGTTAAACACCATAAACAGTTTGAGAAAAATCCTGCTGTTGCACAAAAAGAGATCCATTTTCTTTCTAGCAGCGAGTGGTTTGTTTTAAGGAGTCTTTAAGTAGTTCACATTAGCCGCCATGGTTGAAATGAAAGAGAACAAATGCAACCAACGATAGTCACAGTGACGATTGTGTACTTTATATATAAAGTGTATGACATAAAAAAATTATAAAAATGATGAACTCAATTTTAAAGTATTTTTAAAACACGCTCTGTAAAGAAGGCTACGGCTCTTTTGCTGAACTCGCGACATGCAATGTGACATTTATGAGTTAATGCTAAACGTGTTTTTAGTATTTAGATAAAATATTTGTCTTTATTCTAACAGCAGCAGAGCGGAGAAGAGTCATTGAACTGCTTCAGTAATGCTCCCCTATACAGCAACATTTCACTGAAGTTAGCGAGCATTTGCCACCAAGCGGTACTTGGTCGTACCATCAGCGAAGCACCCGAGTGGAATGAAACGGACAATGGTGCCTTTTGATTTTTATAAATTCAACTCTTTCATTTATAGGTGCAAAAATATTTTATTTTTTCTCTCAAAAGTTACTTAGGAAAGACATAATTCTAACTAACAGGGTAAGAGTTTGAAAATAAAAACAATATTTTGAGGAGTTCAATCAATTGCATCCTGTATATTAAAATGTGATATATTTAGTGAGCAATGTACTTTTAACTTTATTTCAAAACTGCTAAATGAACCGCAGTGCAGATACACTACAACAACAAGAGCTTATAATATATGAGGTCAAAATTTTTTTATTATACTGTATCTGCTCCCGGGACTTTTTAGCTTGATTTCTTTGAGACAAAAGATTTGTTTTAAACCTGTCGTGTCTTTGCTTGTCTTCCATGTACACCAGCTGTCTTTTATGTTGTTCAAACCCCTTAATGAAACTGCCTAAACCCACTGAAAGATAACAACTTGATGGAAAGACCCTACCGTCTATTACAGCCGAGAAGAACCAGTTCATGACACAGAATGGTTTCACCATGTACATGCTCTCCCGGGAGAATGACGTCTTTAACCCTGACCATGCCAGAGTCTCCCAGGACATGAGCCGCCCCATGGCCCACTACTTCATCTCCTCGTCGCACAACACTTATCTCACCAAGGACCAAGTCACCAGCGCCAGCAGCACCGAGCCATACATCAGGTACTCGGGCGGAGACCGACGACGCATCGTCGAACAGCACAATTTTTTTAAACCACGGTCATCGACTCCGACCAGAAATCCACCTCCTGTGATGTTCCTGTGGTTTTAAAATGAGTTATCTGTCCGTCACTGTCAGGGCTCTGATTCAGGGCTGCCGCTGTGTGGAGCTGGACTGCTGGGACGGAGATAAAGGCGAACCCGTCATTTACCACGGCCACACTCTCACCTCCAAAGTGCCCTTTAAGGAGGTCATCGAAACCATCGCCCAGTACGCCTCTTTAAGGTATGAGACACTCAATTTGGCGGCTTTTGAATGGTGTAAATCCTCCGCCGTGACACCACGCTCGCTGCTCCTCCTCCCTGCTAATGAAATAAGGGAGCAGTCAGTCAGTAAACAATTCCACATCAATCTTTGTTTCGCAACCAACTGCACTTCATCTGGTGTGCGTGCTTAGCTCTGAGGGAGCCCTGTGACATTTTGGTTTTGACACAGTATAGTATTACAGTATTGGGTTTTAGATTACATTATCTGATTGAATTTTAATGGCTCAGGATAAGAGGTTTCCCGTGTCTCCCCCCCCCCCCAACATCACTCATGCAGGCGTCCCTGTACCCTCTGATCCTGTCCTTGGAGAACCACTGCTCTGTGGAGCAGCAGGCCGTCATGGCCAAACATCTTCGCACCATCCTGGGCAGAAAACTGCTCACCAAGCCTCTCAGCGAGCGGCCTCTGAAAGAGCTGCCTTCCCCTGAAGTACAAAACACACACACACACACACACGCACACACACACACACACACACACACACACACACACACACACACACACACACACACACACACACACACACACACACACACACACACACACACACAGCTGAAGAGACCGCTGGCTGTCTGGTTTTCTAATGAAGCCGCTTGTTCCCCCCGCAGGAGCTCAAGGGTTGTATTCTGGTGAAAGGGAAGAAGCAGACTCCTCACCTGGGTCAACTGGGCAAGAACGGGAGCTCGGCCAGCTTCTCCTCGAGCTCCGACGACGACCTAACGAGCAGCAATAAGAACACACCCAAGAAGACTCCTGTAAGGATCAGTTCAAAAACAATTGCCATCAATCCTGGAAAGCTGTTACCGCGAACGATTTAGCTAATCGAAAGATGCGCTTGACTTTGCCAGGTCTGTTCTAAACTGAGCCCCGAGCTGTCTGAGCTGGTGGTGTACTGCAGGAGCGTCCGCTTCCGTGGCTTTGAAAATGTGTCTGAAATACCACCGAACGAAATGTCTTCCTTCTCTGAAAGCGATGCCCTTCGGCTCATCAAAGACTCGGGTACACCAGCGGGAGTAATTGCATCTTGACATTGCAGAGAGAGAAAGTCACAAAGATTTCAAATTTCATCTCTGTTTTATTTTTGTGCAGCGAGTTCTACAGAAATATATAATCAGCCTCCGATGTATGGTGGCATGTGGTTTTCCCTCTTTTCATTTGCAGGGAAGCTTTTTGTAAGACACAACAGCAGGCAGCTGAGCCGAATCTACCCCTCTGGCCAGCGCCTCCAATCATCCAACTACGATCCTCAGGAAATGTGGAACGGCGGCTGCCAGATGGGTTGGTACTCCAGACTAGAAGCTAGGATGTTGTTTTAGTGGCAGCAAAGAAAGGAAATTTATTTTGAAAGAAATGTGGTCAGTAAGCAACAAAGAAAAATTGCCGCCACATCACAACACATGCAGAATTGACTGTAATTCTTTGTCCCCTCATGGTGAAATGTCTGCTGGTGCGACATGACTCCACTCTCCTCCTTTGTGCTGTGCAGTGGCTCTGAACTTCCAGACACCCGGGGAGCAGATGGACCTGAACCAGGGTCGCTTCTTCCCCAACGGCCGCTGCGGATACGTCCTCAAACCCAGCTTCTTGTGCAGCCCCACGTCCAACTTCAACCCGGAGAACACGGGAGGAGGCCCCGGTCACATCCCCACGCAGCTGACTATACGAGTGAGCTGAGACTGCCACAGAATTGTGATGAGATGACACAAATCCAGGATAAATACTCCTCTTATATGTTTGCACTATATTCACATAATACTGTGTTGTTATGCTGTTTCTCTATAATGTCATTTCACTGTTGTTATTACACGGAAAACGGAACCTGGTTCTGTTGCTCCTCCGAATATTTCTTAATCTGATAATAAGGGTTTCCTGGGAAGTTTTTCCATTTCCCCGACATGATGTTGTGTGTTACACAGATTGTAAAGTCCCGTTAGGGAAATGTGCATTTTTGGGCTTTTAGTAACAGTGTAACTAGAAGGAGGAACCGAATGCACAATACAAGAGGCAGGAGATTGAAACCAAAAGACGAGCGTCACGTCTAGATTATTACAGAACTATAACAGGAACAGGAAGATAGTGATGCACAAGAAACTGCAGCAAACTCACAGATAAGAGTAAGAGCAAGTATGAACTGGCAATCATTGGGGAAGTGAGAGCAGATGAGGTGGGCGGGCGTGGCAGGTGGGAGGTGGGAGGAAGAAAGACAGGGAAGGACAGAAGGGCGAGAGACAAGGAAGAGGGAAACAAAAGCTGAAAGACAACTGAGGTCAAGACCCTTTTCGAGATATGCAGAATTACATTTCTACATTTTTAATGTGAATTTGATTTGCAAACTGATCAATTACTGTCCATTTTTCCAGATAATATCTGCACAGCAGCTGCCAAAAATCAACACAGACAAAGTGAGCTCCATTGTGGATCCACAGGTGTGGGTGGAAATTCATGGGGTGGCTATTGATAATGCAAGAGACAAAACCCACCGCATTGACAACAACGGTAACGCCGAGATTCTTTTTTTTTTTTTTTTTTTTTTTTTTTTAATAAAGTCACAATAAAGCATTAATCAGCCCTGTGTCTTTAGCACCATGGCACTTTTAAACAGAGAGACAACACCTTTATTCTTCATGCATACTTAATTATTTAATGTTTAGTGCAATCATTTACTGTAAAATCATCATGTAAAGATTCGTTTTCAATATTGTCTTATCTCAATATGATACACAAAGGCAGTAGTCAACGAATCATATCAATAAACGCCTTAATACCTGTACAGAGCAGTTTGACCTGTTTTTGTTGGAGCCTTTCCCTGTCCAACACCATGATTAGTTAGTTTGAAAGGTACACCACCACACGATGTATTTACAGCTCTCCTGCGCCCCCTACAGGTTTCAACCCACACTGGGACTGCACGCTGAGCTTCCAGCTGCAGGTCCCTGACCTGGCCCTGGTGCGCTTCATGGTGGAGGATCACGATCACACCGCCAAAAACGACTTAGTGGGGCAGTTCACTTTACCGTTCACAAGCCTCCGCACAGGTGAAGATTCAACCCGCACGTCAAGTCATGCATCCAGTCGTCAGTCGGGGCATGTTGTTTTATTAACGTGCGTGTGATCCACTCTTTCTTCTCAGGCTACCGACACGTTCACCTACTGAGGGCAGATGGCTCCAGTCTGTCCCCCGCCACCCTCTTTATCCATGTAAAAGTGACCCGCAAAGGAGTTCCTGTCAAAACTGTGTCCGAGCGTATGGCCATTGCCAAATGACAAGTGACACGCGTCCGAAGCAGATGGAAGGCTGAATTTCTTGACAACAAAGGGCTTTGGATGAAGGAGCTCTGGATGTGAGGAGAGAGAAAAGAGAGAGCGAGAGAGAGATGCTGCTGCTAGCCGGTCTCCCAGTCCAGACCTCAAGTGGTCCAATTTATACTCAGCCGCTTCCAAATGCAGGAAGAAAGATGGTGTTTATCAGAGATGAAGAAGCACTTTGGCTCTCATACACAGAGAGAGTATCTGGTCTATTCAGATCTCAGTGCAGTAGAAACAAAGCAGCGATGATTGCGGCTCATGAAACTCTAAAAAAAGATTTTAATATTGTTAACTTGCAAATACTTCCATATAAAGTAAATAGGTTTTATGTGATCACTATTTAGTTTTATTGGGATATTTTAACATTTTATACTTAAATATTTTGGTTTTAACTTAAACAATTACATTAGTTTAACTAAAAAAAAATAGCACTTACTTAACGGAGGCTATACCAAAAGTGCTATAAGTAGGAAAGCAGGTATAATTAGCTGTGATTAAAAAAATGATGAATCACTGTTTAGTTCAGCAGTGATGTAATAAGGATGTAATTATGTCTCAGTCATTGCCACGGGTTGTGTTGTTGTCCATGAACAGTTCGTCTTACTTACTTACTTACTCACTTCAGATACTTTGGCACTCTTAATTTCCCTCTGGGAGACAAACTACAGGATATATTTCCACAACTTTCAAATCAACTTGAAACAGAGACCGTATTTACTTACAGATAGATGTTTACGTGTGCTCCTTAAAAATTCATCATTTCACACACGTCAAATGAAGGTTTTTGGTCAAGTCATGTTTGAGATATTTGCGTGTCGGCTACTGGACTATATTTTTGTTGTTCTTGTCAGTTCTTGTCCTTAAATTCAGATTAAAAAAAAAAGTGGTTCAACACTAATTGCAATAATCTAATACAACCACCAATTACTGCAGGCTACAGTGAATCATTTAATACTCTTACAAGGGGCGTTCACGGATGATAAAATGGTTCAGTAATGGAAGGTGATGCACAGAGATTGCTGTAATTACAGTTTATATAATCAAGATGGGTTTCAGGAGATGGAATTTACAGTGAGTGAAGTAAGACTTTGCAGTGTTAAAGTTTATAGCTGACGTTGTGTGAATGTGAATTTGTATATTGTACGCAAGAGAAAATGCTGTTTTTATAAAGCACTAATAACACATTGCCGTGTGTGACTCTTTTTTTCTGTTTTGTTGCTGTGGATATGATGTCACGGGAGACCGTGTGTGTACATAAGTTGCAGACAGATCAGTCACAGGCATACATCTCTGTTTGGTTCGGATTTAACAGCTATTTCTCCTCAGAACAGCTAAAACCTGCAGACGACTAAAGAACTGCATGTGGACCGCGGACAAAATAATGCAGTTGGTTGGTCTTAAAGCAGGCTGTTTAAATCCAATGGCTTTATTAATGTTTATTAATCAAGTTTTAGGTTGTTACAAACCTCAATCATCTCATTATTGCCTTTGTATAGGCTGTTACTCTTTCTATTTTATCATAGAGAATTTTTTTAATTCAGTTTAGGTATTATATCACAGTTCTATCAGTCTGTCAGTCCTTTGATACATCTAGTGTTAAAAGATAAAGCTGACAATATGCTATATTTTCAAACAGGCAACCAATCCAATGAAAGCATCAAAACTTAATGAAGTCTGTCTGTCAACACTTTCAGCTCCTACTGATAATGTAACTGTAAAACTGGGTCACTGTAGTTATTAGCAAACGTTACCAAAGTGAACTCATTACGGGCTGTTAAGTAGCGGATTAATACTCAGGGTTTGGTGCTTTGGTGCATATTAATAACAACCACTACAGTGCCCATGTGCATAATAACAAAGTGCATCACCGTGACCAAGTGATCACTTTCTGTTTCACATGTTGAACTAGTCTTTGTTTTCGTTTTGTGTCTATTTGTGGATCTTTTTTGTGTTTTTTTTTGTTGTAGTTTCGAGGTAGTTTTGTGTCTCTGGTTACTTTTGTCTTTAAATTAAGGTCTTTGACAAACAAGTAATATAACAGGTCTTTCCATAAAGAGGGCACAAACCTCAGGGGACTATGGTCCATTAGGTTATTCCAGTAATCAATCATCACTGCATCCCTTTGCAATATTAACATATTCATTTTTTTTTCTTATTATTTTGCATCCTGTACAATTTTTTTTTTTTTTTTTTTGAAGCTCTCGCGTGTTTCCAGTTAAACACGTCACTGTCATAATTTGATTTGAAGCTTGAATACAGGTCACGTGGTTTTAATGTCCGCGTGAGGAAAAAAAAAAAAAACAAGAAATTAAATTTTAAAAAAAATGTCTCAAATTATGACCGGAGTCGTGGGGAATTTAAAATATGGGCTTCAAAATTTTTTTTAAAAATAAATAAAAATATTTTGCCTTTCATTTATTGTAAATGTTTTTGAAAACAGTCGCTAAAAAGACGGCAGCGAAGGAGACTTTCATCACCCGCTCCCAGCCAATAGGATCGAGGCAGGTTTAAAGGCGTCGAGGGCACGCGGTTGGCTTCCTCACTTCCTGGTTGAAGATGGCGGATGAGAATGAGACAGCACCGATGCCGGAGAAAGAAGACGCAGAGGACCACGGGCACTGCAGCGACTGCGAAAACGAAGAGCATCACTTTGACGACGGGTAAGAAGGCAGGCTCGCCCGCGCGGCTGTGTAAAACGCGTCACGTCGCCGTACGCGTTCAGCAAAGCGAGCGGCAAACTAAAGCCTCGGCGAGCGGTCCGGGATGGACAGCCATCGCTGAATTGTTTGTCCGGCCCACTTTTGGCTTTTAATCCTATTGGTTAGAAACGGCTGTCGCCAGGCGGTTCTTTGCCGTGATTGGCTGAGGAAGCGGTCGGTTGCAAATGTGGGCGGGTCTTAAGCGTCCGGTTTTTTTTTTGCTTTTAGCTCTGATAGCAACGCGTAGTACGGGAGGAGGAGGAGGAGGAGGAAGGGGGGGAGAAGAGAAACCAAAGTGTGCCTGAAAGCTCATGATCTTAACAAAACACAGCATTTTCTATCGCTTATTTAAGCCACAGGGAAAAAAAAATCTGTCTTTTTTTTTTATCAAGCTGACAGTTTAATATGTCGCCCGCGCGCCGAAGCGAATTCACGTCAACTCCAGCTGACGTTTAGCACCGTTTAGCTCCCGGTGCTAACGGAGCTGTCAAACCTCCCCCCCCCCCCTTTTTGTCTTTGCGCGGAGGCTTTCGG
The DNA here is from genome assembly GCF_022577435.1 of Embiotoca jacksoni. Lineage (NCBI taxonomy): Eukaryota > Metazoa > Chordata > Actinopteri > Embiotocidae > Embiotoca > Embiotoca jacksoni. Next base: position 4,100,434 of record NW_027185386.1, on the reverse strand, counting down.
TGCCAAATCTGAAGCGAATACGAGCCGAACCGTGCTAACGATATTAACCTCCAGCGTGGAGCTTTTTTTTGTTGTTTTAAAATCACAGAAATATGCAAGAATCCCGAAGATCCTGAAAATAGGCTTTTTTTTGATGGAGATCCTGCTTTTCGCTTGGCGTCGGGTTGTCCTCATGTTTACCAAAGTGGCGACACGCCTGCAAGTTTACACAAGTGTGCAAAAGTTTGAGGCTGCCCGCTTTGTGCATTATTGGAGAATATTATATGCTTTTTATTTTATTTATTATTATTTTTTTAAAGCAGCCTTTTTCAGTCCTTCTCCATTTATGAGGTCATGAGTTGCAAGTTTGACCTCCCCAGAGAGAATTTTACCTTTTTCTTAGACTGCTTTAACTTGAAGGATTTTTTTTTTTAATATATTTCCCAAAAAGCTGAACAAGGACAGAATTTTTTTTATTTTTTATTTTTTTATTTTTTTTTAAAGAATAAATAAACCTAATATCATGCAACAAGGTGTTGAACGTGATGTTTATTATTTGAAGTGAAACAAGTGTGAACTTTTTTTTTCTGAGTAGCACATGCACCCCCACCTCCACCTCCACCTCCACCCCCCCCACTGCACCCAAACGCCCAAACAAAGACTGGTTCTGGCGTTCAGCCGCTCTGTCCGGGTTGAAATGGAAGCCCGGAGAACAAACTATTGAATGTTTTGTCGTCCATTGTCCCAGCCACTCGCTGACCTCTTGCGCACACGTATGTACACACGCATAGATACCGCACACTCTTCTTTCCTGAGGTCATGCGAGTCGCCATCTGCGCTGGCGTTACAAATACGGGGCCGACGCTTTGGCCTCTCTCCTCTCTCTCTCTCGGACACTAATGAGATTAACCTCTGTAAGTATGCTGTCTTTCTAAGGCCACAGGATGGGATAGATGGGTGGCTTCTCAGGTTTGAACTGATCACGGAGGGGGGGGGGGGGATTATGGAGAGGGACACGGTGCCCATGTGTTTTTTAGCACTTTACCTTATAACTGCCCTGCCAGTGACTTACGTTTTTGTTTTTTTTTAGCTCGTGTGGTTGTTTACTCATCTGCCTCAGAGCTCCAACTGCCCCTGTCAGTTTAAAAAAAAACAAAAAAAAACTAGTGTCGCTTTTCCATTTCATTTTATGACTCAACTCGACTCTACCCGCTTTTATTCCCGGCTACTTTTTTTGTTGGGGGGGGGTTTGATTTCCACTACACATTACTAACCCCTTCAGTGGAGCTGGGCGTCATAGCGACGCTGCGTAAGCCTACCATCATGTAATCTTCAACTGGACACACACACACACACACACACACACACACACACACACACACACACAAACAACGCGCTGAATCCGGCAAACGAACGGAGAAACTTCTCCTCGGTTGACGACTGTGTTGTTTTTGTGAGTTGCCATTTAATCAAGTGAATTAATAAATTGCAGGCTCGATCGAAGGCGGCCCTGATGACGCGGTTATGATTCTAGTGACCATTTTCCCTGATTAATCAGTGGCCTCCGCGGGGAGTTACAATTATTGCTTATTTTCTGGAACGTTAACATCCAGGATTCTTGTCCATGGAGCTGAAATGATTCAAAAATGAGTTGTTCTGATAATTGATTCAAGCGGAAACACTGAATGTTTTCTCAATCCAGCTTCTCTACTGAGTGCATTTACTGATTTCTCTGTCTTACATGAGTGCAAACTGGAAATCTTTGGGTTTTGAACTGTTCGGACAAAACAAGACATTTGAAGACGTCGGCTTAAACTCTGGAGCCAATTATTAACATTTACTGGACCACAAGATTGATCGAGAAAATAATTGAGAGTTGCTCCCTCTGGCATATCATATTTTAAATGCATTAATGTTGCTCTTTTGCATAATAACAATGGGTCTTATTTGAACACAGAAGTGAGAATAATACAGCTTTAATCCTCTTGGGTCTTGTGTTTGCATATCGCAGTAGATTTTGGAGCAGACTTTTTGACCAGGACATTGTTTTCCTCGGGGATGGTAGTTTAATAAGGATGCCGTCTATTTCTGTCCCGTTGCAGTGACAGGGGTCTGGGTGACGACACTGGCGCCAAGAAGAAGAAAAAGAAGCAGAAAAAGAAGAAGAAATCTGGTGCCACAGAAGCAGCCCAGGACCCCCTTGCCAAGGCACGAAGTTACTCATTAACTGAAGTAACAGACTTTAACCTTTTAGAGTCAGATCATCTTTCACCAAAAATTACAGTTGTTTTACTTTAGGATGGAAAACATCACAACAAAACTGTTAGAGCACAATAATGGTTTCGTTTGTTCTCTTTTAAAAAAAAAAATTTAAATTTTTTTTTTTTTTAATTAAATGCTTCTTAACTTCCCAAACAGGTGAATTCATTGCCAGCTGATAAGCTACAGGAGATCCAAAAGGCCATCGAACTGTTCTCTGTTGGTCAAGGTCCAGCCAAAACCATGGAGGAGGCAACTCGGAGGAGTTACCAGTTCTGGGACACGCAGCCTGTTCCCAAGCTAGGTACGACACACACACACACACACACACACACACACACAGACACACAGACAGAGTGTTGTGTACCGCAGGCTTTGCTGCTTCACTTCACAAACATTTTTTTTTTTTTTTTTTTTTTTTTTCTCGCTTTCCTTCAGGGGAGACGGTGACATCACACGGCTCCATCGAACCTGACAAAGACAACATTCGAGAGGAGCCTTACAGCCTCCCACAGGGCTTCATCTGGGACACCCTCGACCTGGGGGACCCTGGTGTGGTAAGAGAGTGGAGAATATTTATCTTCGGCATCGTTTAAGGAATGTTGCGTTCTAATTAAATCTGCTTTCTCACCATTGATCTGTTACATCACTTTGTTAGTAATGTCATGACTTTGTCTCTAATTCTTTGTTTTGCCTCTAAAACCAGCTCAAGGAGCTTTACACCCTTCTCAATGAGAACTACGTGGAGGACGATGACAACATGTTCAGATTTGACTACTCTCCTGAGTTCCTGCTCTGGTAACTTCTTCATAATTACATTTTTCACTTTTACAGCTGGTGAGACTGTTACATTGAAATACTGTTATCAAAATATAGGGTACAGGAAATAGTTTATTTTATTTAGCGTCGGTACAAGTGAGGGTGACCCAGTAATATGTTGCGTTTGACTGACTTGTGTCCTCCTCAGGGCCCTCCGGCCCCCTGGCTGGTTGCCCCCAGTGGCATTGTGGAGTGAGAGTTAACTCCAACCAGAAGCTGGTTGGCTTCATCAGTGCCATTCCTGCCACCATCCACATCTATGACATGTAAGTAAACAAAAAAAAGTGCAAAGCGGAGGAAAAATCTCTATTGGCCGAATTGTCCGGTTTATGTCATGAAATCTGGTCACGAAGATTTATCTCCTTTTTATGAAATTTTCTTCTCCGGCTAGAAAATAAGAAGTTGTATAAAATGTAAAAAGTCTTCACAATTTATCCTTAAATTATGAAACGGCTGGAATTTTTTTCTCACATCAGTATCTTTAGTTGAATTTTATAGAAGCAAAACGTCATTATTAGTAACTCTAATGTAAATCGTACCAAGTACTGTAATTTCATTATTTTTCTCACATAATTAATTCATTGTTTTTCAGAGAAAAGAAAATGGTTGAGATCAATTTCCTCTGCGTCCACAAGAAGCTCCGCTCCAAACGAGTCGCTCCGGTTCTGATCCGAGAGATCACCAGACGGGTGAACCTGCAGGGCATCTTCCAGGCGGTGTACACTGCCGGCGTGGTACTCCCCCAAACCTGTGGGCACATGCAGGTGGGTCTGACAGAAGAACTCTTCTCCTCCTTCTGTGGCAGCGTTAATTATCACTTACTTCATGATATCTACTGTTTGTTTTTTGTTTTTGTTGTGGGTTTTTTTTCCGTGCAGGTACTGGCATCGCTCTTTGAACCCCCGGAAACTAATCGAAGTGAAGTTCTCCCATCTGAGCAGGAACATGACTATGCAGCGCACCATGAAGTTGTACCGCTTGCCTGAGGTTGATGGAAACGAAACACATTTTGCAGCGACAACCTCCTTTTTCCAGCATGTGTTTACTCTCCTCGTCTCTTTCTTGTCCCCCTCAGGCCCCGAAGACGTCCGGTCTGCGGTCGATGACCAAGAAGGACATCCCGGTGGTGCACCGCCTCCTCCGCGAGTACCTGAGCCAGTTCAACCTGGTGCCCGTCATGAACCAGGAAGAGGTGGCCCACTGGCTGCTGCCCAGGGAGAACATTATCGACACTTACCTGGTGGAGGTAAGGAGACAAATGTTTTCTATCTCTGAATAGCCGTCCTGCTGGCGGTCGTTGTAAGCGTCGTCTTGTTCTCGTGACAGAACGACGGCAAAGTGACGGATTTCCTGAGTTTCTACACGCTGCCCTCCACCATCATGAACCACCCGGTGCACCGCAGCCTAAAAGCAGCGTACTCCTTCTACAACGTGCACACCACCACCCCCCTGCTGGACCTGATGTCCGACGCCCTCATCCTGGCCAAATCGGTGCGTGCTCCTGCTTTTCAGAACCTTTCTGTGTCGCCTGAACGTTTACTCGCAGTCAGCTAATTAGTCTTTTTTTTTTGTTTTTTTTGTTTTTCCGTCTCTCTATCCAGAAAGGGTTTGATGTCTTTAATGCACTGGATCTAATGGAAAACAAGACTTTCTTGGACAAGCTGAAGTTCGGCATCGGTGATGGAAACCTACAGTATTATCTGTACAATTGGAAGTGTCCCAACATGGGTTCAGATAAGGTACCTTGTTTTTTTTGTTGATGATGTCACTTTCATAACTTTGAGGTGTCTGCAGGGTCTTGCATTGAAATAAGTGTCCTCCAAAAAGGCTTTGAAAGGCATTAAAACATCTTCAATTGAATTATTAATACAAAAGTCTTGAATATTTTTTCTTTAGCCTGTTGTGGGCAGTATGGGCGTTAATAAAATGTTCTGGAATATGATTGTATGCAGTCGAAGCTTACAGGAGGCTGTTCAGTCTGGTTAGCACCATCAGACAGATGAAGCACCGTCATCAACCTTAAAGAAACGCATCATTTTTCATTGTTTAGTCTCTCTGTCAGTTTTCTTTCGACTTACTGTAGTTATATTATTGGCAAATATTGTTATATGCGGCTGGAAAATGTTGAGAAATGGCCTAATATGTGGAATAAATATTATTCTTGGCCATGTTTTTACTGCAAGTTTTCTGTATTTTCATCCTTTGGTCGGTTATTTGTAACTAGAAATGTCTCTAATTTAACCTGCAGGAACGCCCGTTAACTAAAGCTCACTAAAGTTACGTTTTGAAGTGTTTTCCTAACGGCTGCTCTGCTCCTTTCTCAGGTTGGGTTGGTTCTGCAGTGACATCCTTTTTACGCCATTTAGCAAGCGTCGCCAGCAGGCCGGGTGTCCGCACCATCGCACTGACCGCCTGACGGATGGACCGATGACTTCCTGCTTTAGGAGAGGAAACCCACCGCCCATTTTTACGTTTCGACCTTTTGAACTTTTGACCTGCACTACCGCTGCCAGGTGGGGAGGCGGGGGAGAGAGCCTTCCACTGCTCTTCGTCCTCCCTCGATCACACGGACCTTAAGCCATTGTAGTTACCATCCCCGAACGACTGTATTGCATCTGAAAGCTGTCTTGATTGTACCAAACACACACACACATACATACGTATATATATACACACACAAACACACAAAAGAACAGTTTGCACAGATTTACTGGATACCAAACGCTCACTGTTGGCATTCCTACGAAAACATACAGTACGTGTAAATACTCTCAAACATAACTACGGATGAAGCCCTAACACCTACAGACTAGAACCCACTGTTTGATTTTATTCCTCAATGTTGAAAGTGCTTTTTGCAACTTAAAAATAAATCTGTCATCCTTAAGTTTTAGAGATTAAAAAAAAAAAAAGAATAAATCAAAATGATAAAAAAAAATATTTTATGGAGGAAAAAGGCTCTAAAAGATGAGGTAATAAATGCCAAAAGTGGACACAAGATAAGGGCTTCTGTTCCGAGCTTTCTTGCCACTCGTGACCCCGTGTCTTTTTATTTTTTTTTTTGGTTGGGTTTTGTTTTGCTTTGCTCATCACTTTCTGTTCTCGCAGTCAAGGAGATGTTTCGGTACTGTTGGAAGTTGATAAACCAGACTCGGCATTCACCTTCTGGCGTTCCTCTCAACTACGTTAACGCTCATAACACCACCCCCCCCCCCCCCCCCCCACTCCCTCCCTCCCTCCCCCTCACTCGGCTTACGGCACTAACAAAAAAAACCCTGAAACAGACTGATGACGGATCGGCTCAGTCGGAGACAAAAATCAATCGTTCCCGACGAGGTTGGACTGCAAACCGACAGGTTGAAGGCATTCTGACGTGGTTTACTCAACGCATTTATCAGCAGGGATGAGGTTTGTAGTGACACCTCTTGATTTAGCTGTGCCCCTGTTTGCGGTATCCACCTTTATGATTCCACAGACTTTTGGCAGAAGTCCCTTTCCCTCCCCCCCCCCCCCCCCCCCCCCCCCCCAAAAAAAAAAAAAAAAAAAACTGCGAGGGCTCAGGGTGAAAATCGGAAAATCCAAAGTACTTCAGGACACTTTCGAGCTCATTATGCTGACTTTTTGCTCAAAGGAACCACACAGGAGGTCTTACATTTCTATAATAAAATACAAATAAACCTGAAAGAGTTGGCAACCAGTTTACATGCACACAGCGAAGCGCCATGTTTGGTTCTTTTGCTGTATGAAGGCACGATCATGGTGTGTTTTTGTCTTATTTGATGAAATAACATCGCCGGTGGTATGCTTTTCTCTGCTATATGTGGAACGTGACAACAAACCTGCAATATTATTAACCTACATGAAATATTTCACCTCCTACAGCGTATCGAACAGGTGCCGTCAGTTTTTTTTTTAGGTAGGTGATGTTTCAGGGTGGATGTTGGGCGCTGGGCCTGTGAACAGCGGTCTGGACTTGGAAGAGGTCGTGCAGAGTGGATGATTATGAGGATGACGGCGATCACTGGGGAAATGCCCCCATTAAAGAGTTTCTTATGTAAAATGTTGGTTCTATTTGCAAAAAGATGTAAAAAAAAAAAAATAAATAAAAAAAAAAAGAACTCGCGGTGTTATGGTGCAGGAAACGAATGTGAAGATGCAGGAGAATTGTTTTTTGTTTTTTTTTTGGAGCAAAAAAAAAAATAAAATCTAGAAGTTGCTGTGAGATTTTTTTTGCACGTGTTTTATCGAAGGGGAAAATATCCTCAAGACACATTAAAATCACAGCATGTGACAATATTGCTACAGATTCTGAGCTCTCCACACTTGCAATCACTTGGATCAAAATTCAACAACTTTAATTCGGCTAAATTAAATACAGGACAAATGTGTGATTGCCAGTTCACGTTGAGTGGAGTCACGACTGGTTGTGGCCTAATGGCTCGCTAGCGCCCCCTAGACAGAGGGAGGGTGAGTCCCCTTAAGTATAAAGCCACACGGTTTGGGTTTGCATTGTAAATGCAGTCATACTAATACCAAAGGTCAACAACAATACAAAACAAAACAAAAATAAAAAACGAACTATCACGAATTTAATCACCCAAAATCCCATTAATACATTTTAATGCTATAGTAGGACTTTTAAAAAAAATAAATAAATTTTTAATCATATTTCGGGCGACATGCTGCAGTATGACAGTTGTGCAAAAAGTGACTCCAAAATTAATTTATGTATATAGTATAGCCAGGGCGATGCCGCTAAATTAGATGTTTCTCCGTGACACAGGAAGTTGATGTTTAAGGTCAAACGATGCTCCAAACCTCACGATACTTGAGTCGGGCACCAACTTTCATGAGTTTTTGAAGATGTTAAAGCCGCCAAAAAAAAGGCTTTTAAAAAAAATAAAAATAAAATAAATAAATAAATAATAATAATAATAATAATAAGGAACGAGATCGAGAAAACAATTAAAACTTCAGGGGGGAATATGCCGGATCCCCGACGTGCACCGTGCGAGGGCCCGCAGATCACTGCTTGCAGTTTTAATTTAAATTATGAATATCTGAAGCGTTAGTAGTAGCACTTATCAGTATTATAGTATATACATAACGTACATACGTTCATAATAATATTTTTTTTGATGCGGTTATGATAGTTTTCATTGTTTGTAAAGGACACCGGGGTCAAAGATTATGAAATACAGCAAAGACGTCTCTCTTCCTTTTTTTTTCAATTTATTTTTTATTTTTTTGCAACGAGGCGTTGGTCTCACTTAACGTTGATTGGTTAAAGACAGTATGACGCATGTCTAAAAGAAAGGCTTTAATTGGCTGGTCTCGTCAGCTGCTTGGGCGAATCTTTAGGAGGGCTTCGCGGAAGTAAACGAGAAGTCGTTCTTCCATCATATGAAACGGACACAATGTGGCTGATACTGCCGGTTATCGGCGTCGCTTTGATCGTATTTATATTAAAATATGTCTTCGCCAGCTCCGGACCCAATCCCTTCCAGACGGATACTCGTGAACCGTTGAAAAAGATGGTTCACGACAGGAAAGAGAAAAACAAAGTGCTGAAGCAAGGTGAGTTAAAATCAAGACCGTTGCATGTTGTTTAAAACTTAACTTTTTAGCTGCAAAAAAACTGACTTCAAAGTCACGCAAATTATATTATGCAAAGTAAAGTTAAAAAAAAAAACCCGGTAAAGTTACACTTTAATTGAATAATTGAATCGTTGCGTAGAAAAGATCAGTTAAAAAAACAAACAAATGTTTGTTAATGTTAAATGCTGTCGAGCCAATAATGTGCAATGTGTAGACGTCCGAACAACAATTACTTACAAACAAATTAAAAAGTGTTGTGTGATAGTTTCGTATACTGTGCAAGAATTTCTGCAATATTTCTTTGGAATCTCAATTATGTGAAAGTAAGGAAAAGTCTACCAGGTGTTCCTTGAACTGATACTGATTTAGAAATGAACTTGATAGCGCTCATTTCTTCTTCATCTAAGCATAGTTTTAAAATATGTCAAATTTGGAGTGAGTGCCAAGTCATTTCCTGAAGATGCCAAATAAAAAAAATCAAACAATTTAAAAACTCAAAGATATTTATTGTACGGTGACATGAATGCAGAGCAGAACATTTTTACATTTGTGTAGGTGACGGTAATACTTAAAAGTACTTCAACAAAGTAAGTAATGTTAAATGTTTCTAATGAATTAAGATGTTTGCAGATGTTTGCAGATGTTTGAATTTTTTTTTTTTCTCCTGTTTTTAGGTTTTGTGGCCGGTAAGGTACCGGAGAACCTGGACGCCGTCATCATCGGCAGCGGGATCGGCGGGCTCGGACTTGCCGTGCTGATGGCCAAAGTCGGAAAGAAAGTCCTGGTTCTGGAGCAGCACGACCGGGCCGGAGGATGCTGCCACACGTTCACCGAGAAGGGCTTTGAGTTTGATGTCGGTGAGACGAATGGCTGACGTCCTGTTTGTCCCGTTTATCCTGTTTCTGTGATTTATCGTGAAGCAACTGGAGTATTGCTGCATATGTATTTAAAAAAAAAAAAGCAGAAGAAGAATGCCTTGAGACACGTCTCGGTCTTGGCCAACACAAACTCTCGCCGCGTGCTCACGCTGTCCGTGTCGTCCCTCCGCAGGGATCCACTACATCGGCGACCTGCTGGAGCACAAGCCGTTCCGCTGCATGCTGGACCAGATGACCAACGGACAGCTGCAGTGGGAGCCTCTGGAGAACCCGTACGACCAAGTGGTGCTGGGACCGCCGGAGAACCGCCGCCGGTACCCCATCTACAGCGGCCGGACTCGCTTCCCCCGAGGAGCTGAAGAAGTGTTTCCCCGGAGAGGAGAAGGCCATCGATGAGTACATGAAGCTGGTCAAGGTGAGGAGAGTGTTGCGTTTTTTTTTTTTTAGTATCTGCAGCTTTCAGTGGTGCAAACTGTATGAAACTGTTCGGAGTCCGTTATTATTTCGGTCGTGATCGGGACACTTGTGATTATTCCAGCGTGCAAAGGTCTCGTCGCCCGGTGAACCGTGTGTTTGTCGGCTGCCCTTCGGCACCGACGAGACTCTTCGTCCACATTTCTCTTGATGTCGTCACCGATATTCCTCAAATAGTTGTCTGCTGAATCAAAGGTCACATTAAACAGCAGCGTCTCTTTTCTTTTTTTTCAGCCGCAGTGTTACATAATTCCACCCAGACTGCGTTGCACATGAAGGAATGTCCCGTTCTTTATCTGTCGGTTTATTGCATCTGTTCATTTTATTGCAATAACTCAAAGCAGTTTGCAAGAATTGAATATCTCGGTGTCGATCCGGCTGCAGGAAATAAACAAAACGAGCAAAAATAAAAAGGGGTAAATTAAATCTAAACGGTTGCAATTATGATCCAACATTAACATTTACTCTGCTGTTGCACCTTGTTTATGTCATGCCTGAGACATTAATTCTGATATTTAGTCTGTTTCATTTAGGTTTTTTTTTTTTTTTTTTCCGCTTGGCCATTTTCCCGTGAAAGGTTCATCCTCACAGACGATTATAAATAGTGCACATATTCACTGTTGGTTTATAAATGTTAGGACTGCTGTTTAAACTGCCATGAATCACATTGAGTACATCTGAAACCCTTTTTAAATATGGATTAAAAAAATGTCCCCCCCCCAAAAAAATTGTTTACTTTAAAACTAAAATAAAAGTGGGATGTTTTCTGATGTGAGCTCAGAAGAGGGTCCAAATCTTTAGGTCAGGACTTTGCCCTCGCACATGTGTCGCACACAACAGGAGAACGTGTCACGCGTGTTCTCACCAGGGTGAAAGCGTGCAGAAGGCATGATAAGAAACGTCGTCAACACGGCCACTCGTTCTCCGGACAACGTCCCGCTCTGTTCACTCGGCTGGACCGTCACTCAGACTTTGTACCGGGCAGCTGTCGGGTGGAGGGGGGGGGGGGGTAAAGTCTGTTTAAAGTCCGCTGCAGCTGATCGGGACGTTTACGTTATCACACGGTGGTGTCGAGATGCGCTCAAACCAGTTTTATGCGTTACGCGCATTTAAACTCCGCAAACTCTCGACTGCGCGACGTCGTACGTGAAAGCAGCTTTTGTCCGTCGTGCTGTCGACATCATTTGTTGTTGCGTTTTGCCTTTTTAGAAAGTGAGGCGGGACATTTGGCTCCTCGCCGTGCTGAAGCTGTGTCCCGTCCCCGTGGCCAAGTTGCTGGTCTACACCGGTCTCGCCCAGCACCTGTCTTTCTTCTTCAAAATGGCCCCCCGCAGCGCGACGGAGGTGGTCAACGAACTGACGGAGAACAAGGATCTCCGCGCCGTCTTCACCTACATCTTCGGCACCTACGGTAGGCGACGGCTCGCAGTTCTTGCCGGTGGGCTCGGATTCGTTCTTCAACCCGCCGCTCAGTTTCTTTTAATTTAAAAAAAAAAAAAAAACAAATGTTTGTGTGTCTCTGACCTGCAGGCAACATGCCGAAAGACGCCAGCTTCGCCATGCACAGTTTGCTGGTCACTCACTACCTGAATGGCGCCTGGTACCCTAAAGGCGGAGCCAGTGAGATCGCCTACCACATGATCCCCATCATCGAGAAGGCGGGGGGGGCGGTTCTGGTCCGAGCGCCAGTCAACCGCATCTTATTCAATGATGCTAAGGAAGCTTGCGGTGGGTGGGAGGGGCTTGTTCTACACACGGTCACATGATGCAGATCCCACAGAGGGGAAAAAGGGGTCGACTGCTTTCACTTTTATTTTATTTTTTTATGGTTTCAGGTGTGAGCGTCATGAAAGGTCAGGAGGAAGTTCATATCCGTGCTCCGATGGTCATCTCCAACGCCGGCATCTTCAACACCTACGAGAAGCTGCTGCCCAAAGAGCTCCAGGCCAGGCCAGGTAAGCAATTCATAATCATTTCACATTTCTAAATACATGTAAAGTAAACGATGCGATGCTGAAAGACACAAATATTCAATTCACATTGTTACAAACTGGAGAAAAGCAGCAAATCTTTACATCTCAGGCTAAAACTAGAGATTAGGAAGTTTGTTTTGTTGTTGTTTTTATAGCGAGATGAGTGAAACAATTGCAAAAGATGTAAATGAATCCTCTACTGATTAAATTGAGCACCGCAGGAAATTGTAAAATCTAAGAAGTTGCAATTGTTGCCCCACCTGTTTTTTTGTTTTGTTTTTTTAATCTCCATTAATGAGGACAATGACTCACGTTTCTAGTTTTCATGCCGCTTTAGTTTGCGACCTGTTTGTGAAGCTGTCCCTGCCTCTCCCGCCACGCAGCCATCCAGAAGCAGCTGAGCATGATGAAGAACGGCGAAGGTGGCCTGAGTGTTTTTCTGGGTCTCGACGGAACCAAGGAGGAGCTGGGCCTCAAAGCGGACAACTACTGGATCTTTGCCGAGAACAATTACGACGAATTGTATGTTGTCTTATGGCCAAATATTGACTTTCTCTTTTTTTGTTGTTTTTTTTTGTTTCTTGTGCTGCCACTTAATCTCAAACACAAATGACAGGATGTGGATTAAGTGTAGACTTTCTTGAATGCTGTGAGTTTACGTGTCAGATCCACTGGAATCGTTTGTAGGTTCTTTCCAGTATTTATAGCCGGTGTAAATACACCATAAATTCCCTTCTCTCCCCCCCCCCCCTGTTTTCTTTTAAAGGGTGGAGGAATATCTGAATGGAGAGAGGGAGGAGTCCGCAAAGAAAATACCTCTGCTGTTTGTCGCCTCTCCATCAGCTAAAGATCCAACCTGGGAGGAGAGATCACCGGGTACAGAGACGGACCTGCAGAACAGTCTGCACACATTTTTGTCCTGTTTTTAAAAAAAAAAAATTGTATTTAATTAAAAAACTTTCAAACATTTTCTCTTTTTTTTTTTTTTACCAGGAAAGTCTACTCTGAGTCTGGTCAGTTTTGCCAAGTACTCGTGGTTTGAGGAGTGGAAGGACGGCAAAGTGACCAACAGAGGGCCCGACTACAAAGACCTGAAACAGGCCTTCATTGACTCGACTCTGGAGGTGGTTATGGACATTTTCCCCAAGATCACCAGAGACAAGGTGAAGACTCTGCAGCTCTGCTGTCTTTTCACTTCTTCTAATTAGCTGGTATCTTAAGGAGCTGTGAAGTAAGGCTCTCACTGGATGAAGCCATTCTTGGGTTAATGCCACCACATCTTTATAAATTCACCTAAAATTTGCTCTGAACAATTTTGTTCTCAGTTATTTATTTTATAAACAGATCCTGCTTCTACTGTCTTGTTGCGGTTCACTTTTTGGGCCATTTTAGACCCTTGATGTCTTATTAAGATATTGGAGCTCATAAAAGGAATTTTTTTTTTCTAAATTTCTTTGCACAAATTTGGTTGTAAATTGCAGTTTTTTTGGGTTTTTTTTGTGTAAAAATAAATAGCATATAAATAAGATTATATACTATGCATTCATTTACTTGTCTCTTTTGTGTGTTTAGATTGAGTACGCTGACGCTGGAACCCCGATCACAAACACGCACTACATCGGATCCCCCAAAGGGGAAATCTACGGAGCGGACCACGGCGTCGACCGCTTCAGCCCTGAACTCGGCGTGACCGTGAGACCTCAGACTCCCCTGAAAAACCTCTACCTGACGGGTGAGTGTGTGTGTGTGTGTGTGTGTGTGTGTGGTATCACATCACCCAGGTAGTGCATTTAGATTTAAGGACACTGATGCTGCTTTTTTTTTTTTTTTTTTTTTTCTTGTTGTCTCGCAGGTCAGGACGTGTTTGTGTGCGGCTTCGCCGGCGCCCTCGCCGGCGCCCTCACCTGCGGCTCCGTCATTTTCAACCGCAACCTCCACCTGGATGCCATCGCGTTGGCGAAGAAGACGAAACTCCTGAACGACAAGGTGAAAGGGGAGTAAGTGCCGGACAGCATTCACCTGCGCTACTTTAACTAACTCGTACTGCAGCTCAAAGTCACGCCGAGTGGAAAGTCTCCACAGCAACTCGCGCAAACACTAAACCGACTCATCATATGAGATTCTTTTGTAAGTCCTTCATGATGTTCGAACTAACGTGAACTTTGTGGTGTAACACTCTATGCAGATTTGCCCTCGTTGCCTCATTATGCCGTTTGTTTGTTTGCAGTTTACGAAGGTTACCTGACTTTGATGTTAATTTAAAGGTGCAAACAATAAATTGGTCTGAACTGGATCTGCAGTGTACCGTGTATACTTTTCACTACATTTAATAACTTCTCACTCTATTGGTTAAAGTTTAATGTTTTTTTTTATTTTTTTTAAATTTTATTTTCTGAATGTCACATCTGTCTGCAACTTGGGGTGTTTATGTTTCAATTTCATCAATTCAAATAATATTTTACAAGCATTTTTTATTCTTGAAAATAACTGTAGGTGCAGCAGAATGACTCTCATGGTAATTAGCTGATTTAATTGGCACCCAAAGACATATTAGTGTTATACATCACAAAACACAAACACGGTAAACAAAGCCAAGTTAAAAAAAAAAAACACTATTTACAAATACAAGCAATAAACAAAACCACAACACTAATAGACAAAACAATATAATTTAAGTGAATTTACGGTATATTTCTAACTGTACAATGATTATACTGCATTTACATTATTATTATTGGTTCCATCTTGCTTCCTCATGAAGTCTGATCTGCTGTCAACCACCTGTTCAGACATGCATCCCCTCAGTCTCATGACCCTTTATCTGTCTGCTCGATGGTACCCAAGAGGCTTTGGAGTTTTTGTTTTGGTGCCATTTTTTGTGAGCTAATTGGGAAGCAAATATATGCTGCTGTCTCTGTCTCTGTTAATTACCCAGAAAACCACCTACAGTCCTAACCGCAAGCTCCTTCTGTTTGTTTATTTGTTTTGTTTACGTGCTGCGGCCTCAGTAAATATCACTTCTTTGCCTGCACCTGAACGCAGCATGCCTGTACAGTGACACTTGACAGCAGCAGGGACACGTGGCTCCCCCAACATGGAAATATTGAGCTCTCTGATTAGTTGGCGAATAAAAGGGGTGTGATTTTTTTTTTTTTTTTTTTTTTTTGCCTCATTAATTTCTCATACTAGACAGTTATGCTTTTTTTTTTTTTTTTTTTTTCCTTCCTTGCTGGCGGCAGATGGTGGGAAAGTGCGCACATCAGTTTGCGGTGAGGTAAAAGTCACTTGTTATTTGCATCAAATCGGTGTTCCTACAGGTGGTTTGCGGCTGTGCTCCGACAGGTGATGATTACCGGCAAGCTAAGCTGCAAACTTAAGTGAATTTAGAGGCACAAATATCCGGAGCTAGCTCACTAGCTTTAGGTGACCACAACGCAAAGACTGTCACCTCAAAGTGGACTTTTTTTATTTTTTATTTTTTTTCCCCCCCTTGCAGAGTTCAGTTTAATTTGCCCTGAATTTTGGAGGACAATGAACGTCTGCAATAAACCTTTGAGCTACGAGCTCCTGGCAGAGGTCGGAGAGGGCGCCTACGGTAAAGTGTACAAAGCCAGAGAGGTGGGGGGGAAGCAGCGTCTGCTGGCCGTGAAGAAGTTCAACTTCCGCGGGGACACATGGGAGAGGGGCATCCCTGCCTTCATGATCCGGGAGGTGGCGCTGCTGCGGAAAATGGAGTACTTCAACCATCCCAACATAGTCAGGCAGGTTCACGTTTCATTTATTCAACTTTAAAAAAAATTTTTTTAAAAAAGGCACAATTTGACACTTGTAATGTGGCATTTGTGCTCTAGTTTTTAAAGTTTGCAGGCTGCAGCTGCTCCTCTCAACCCTTTCTCATATTTTAGTTTGTATTTGACATATTTCTGCATTTTCTCTCGTGCCACTTGGGCAATAATCTGATGCGTTTCCGCAGGCTGTTGGATGCCTCTGCTGAACCAGTGGGCACGAGCCTGGACCTCACTCTGGTGCTGGAGTACATCGACCAGGACCTGTCCACCTACCTCTCCAAAGCTCCCGCCTCCGGACTGAGCCGTGACTGCATTAAGGTGTGGGAACTCCTGATTTGATGATTTATTTATTTATTTATTTTTAAACCATCACAGCTCCTCAGATTCAGAGTAGTAATTTGTCGCCGTGCTGCTCCCCAGGATGTGATGCTGCAGCTGCTGCGAGGACTGGACTTCCTTCACACGAACCTGGTGCTGCACCGGGACTTAAAACCGGAAAACATCCTGATCAGCAGCCGTGGAGAAGTTAAGATCGCAGATTTTGGACTGGCACGCATCCACACCTTCAACATCGCTCTGACTCCGGATGTGAGTGAGGCAACACAAACTTTTGATTTAGTATTAAAAGTTACTGCAGCAATCCTCCTCAAAGCCATTTTTCTTACACCCGGCACTGTATTCAGTTTATTTATTTGGCCCGAGGTAAAAACAATTTTTTTTTCCTCCACCCCCGCCATTGTGTCTCTGTGTCTTTTATCCTTCTCTTATACCTCCCTGTTGCTGCTCAGGTGGTGACACTGTGGTATCGAGCTCCGGAGGTGCTGCTGAACTCTGTCTACATGTCCTCGGTGGACATGTGGAGCGCCGGCTGCATCTTCGCCGAGCTCTTCCTCTTGAGGTGAGGATGTCGGTCTGTGTTTATATACGCGACGTCGGAGCGCCATTCTAAATTCGGAGGTAAAACCTTCTGTGCAGTTGTGAAAATAGAGACGAAGCTTCTGTTGTGCCTTGTTCTCGTGTCCTGCAGACCTTTGTTTAAGGGAATCTCGGAGGTGCAGCAGCTGCAAAAAATCTTTGAGTGAGTATTTTGGTTGCTTTTGTACACTTGCCTTAAAATCAGGCAGGGATAATGTTCTGAATTCATAATGCAAAGTTGTTCAAAAAAACCCACAGAAACTGCGTTGTAAGATTGTTATTACAATGAAATACAATTATTGTCGTTCAAGGAGAACATACAGGACATTTTCTTTTACCTTGTAGATAGTAAAATAAATTAATGAAACCTTGAAAAGTTCGGAAATTGCTTGAAAACCAGCTTTAATTGTTTTCATCTCTTGATTTCATCTGTATTACGTCAGTTTTTGTCCTCTGTTGACGACTGCCGCCGTTCAGTTGGTCCTCGTTTTGTGTTTTTTTCAGGGGGATTGGTTTGCCAAGTGAGGAGGACTGGCCCGTGGACAGCCCCATCGCATACTCGGTCATCTGGGGACCGAAAGGCTCCCGCACCAATCTGCTGCCCAACCTGGACCCCGAGGAGGCCGACCTGCTGTCTGTGAGCACATCCGTGTTTTGTGTTTCTCCATAGTTTACTTTATATTCAGCACTTAGGAATCATCAACAATCAACAGTCATTTTTTTTAAAATTTATAAACAGTGCCTGACATTTTTGAGGTCACTACACGGTGCACAAATTTACACACAGAATTGACTCACTCAAATAAAATGGAGGGTAAAATACAATAAAGTGGAGTGTTCAATAAACAGGGGGTGATTTGGACAGAAATTATTTTGGAAACGGAAGGAATAAATGCACTTTTGACCAGTTAGATATTAAATATCCTGCACTGTAAGGACAAGTACAGAAAAAAAAAAATCTGAGTAGTACTGATACAGTAAGTAGTCTAATTGATAATTAGTTACATACATTTGACAATAACTGATCAATAATTAATTCGATGAAGTAACAAGATGAAGAGTCTGGCAGCTCCGTGAGGCTGTAACTGTTTGTAAGGTGTGACATCTCTTCACCTGCAGAAATGTTTGGCATTCAGACCGAGCAGTCGCATCTCGGCCACCAAAGCCCTGGCTCATCCTTTCTTTGGGAAGAACTGAAGATTTCGGTGGAAGGAGGAAAAATTCAACGGCTCTGAGCTTCTGCAATCTACAATCAGCAATATTAACTAGTGTTGTGCCATAAAATCCACTTTGTTCAGAGCATTGGCTTGTTTATTGGCTTTGAGAGCTTTTAAACTGTAATCACCAGCATCATGAAGGATTGCAGTCAGGTTTGAGGTTTTGCACCTTGTGAGCACTAAATAAGGAACACGTCATGCCCGACTTGTCAGAAATGGATTTTATGGCACAAAAATCCCGAAAACGGAACCGTATAATTCGATAACGTCCCAAAACTTGAAGCATTTCAGAAGGCCCGCCCTCTAACAGTTTTATTTACTCGGTTGTAATTTCTAAGTTTGACTTGCCTTCATGTGAGTGGAGGAACAGTACGTTGTTCTTTGATTTAATTTCAGAAATACGAGATGGTACACTGTGAATTTCCACAAAATGGATTGTTGCTTTGTTGTTGTTGAGCATTACTTTGAAAAATAGGAATTAGTTTTGCTATATTTTATTGGCAACACTATTATGAGCACCTTTAAGTTGATGTGTTATGTTGTTTATATTTCATTTAAGATTTTGTGTACCAGACTTGAATGCATCTGAGAAAATGTAATGTTTTATTTTTGATATACAGATTACACCTGTATTTATGTTTGTACTGAAGGATTGTACAAGGTATTTCTCTACATAAGTTACACTGTTCAAGCATTTCTATAAATAACTGTCTCTGCATTTGATCCTGTATATATGTGTGTGTGTGTGTGTGTGTGTGTGTGTGTGTGTGTGAGAGAACTGGTAATGTTGCATTAACAGAAGTACCATTTCACTTGCAGTTTCACAGTGTAAACGAATGAGGGCGCTGTTGGTACATTTGTTGCACCAAGAGGGGAGGACAAGTTTCAGTGGATCATCTCCCAACTTGCAAAGTAAATATAGTGAAATCATGGAGGAATTATTATTTAAATCTCAGGTCTGCAACTTCCTACTTAAAGGGTCAGTTCACCCCAAATTACAAAAACAGTCTCCCGGTCATCTGGCAGTATTCGTCTGCGGCTTTTGTTTTATCTGCTGAGGTTAATTTTCTGTTTTTAATCGATCCTCAAAGGACAGAGTAACGAAATATAATTATGAATTGTCATGTATTTAATATAGCTCCTTTTCATTTACATGTATATTCGTATCTTCCACTTTAATTCGGTTAATGGTTGTGTAAGTACACCCAGCAGCGTGTACACGGCAGCTTAATTACATACCCAGAGTAAACGGAGACTGCAGTTCAATGCAGTCATTTGGTTTGCGGTATTGTAATTAGATTAATTAATTGCAAAACATAACATTTAAGTCTTCAAACTAGATTTTGGCACAGGGCTGCACTTGTAGGTCATTAGTTTAGGTCTCGGTTGATACTCTGCTTACTTGTTGCAAATGAACGGTCTGTAGTGACAAACGGACACGAAGTGACCCCTGGAGCTTCAGAGGCTCATTTTAAACGGGGCACAACAACCACAGCTCGACGGCAGGAGCGTGTCTCGGCTGACTTTGACTGCTGCCTCCAGTACAGTGCGCAAGGGGCGCCCCACGGTTTGCCCATCTATTTATACTCTCCCCCCTTAATACGGAGCGCCATCCACAGCTGCGAGTGTGACTACATTTGGAGCGACGCGCGGTTCGTGAAGGATCAGTGGGGAGGGACCGCTGAGCTGAGGACGGCGCGCAGTGCGTGTAAGTAAGGAACGCTTCATTCCGTTATACATTCATGGTATCTAACAAGAACTTTACAAAATCTTATTTCATCACAAGTTACGGTCACCCCACCTGTTGCTGTTCCGGCTGCGTATTGGACGGAATAGTCCGGTTACAGTTGTGATGTTCAGTCTCGTTGTGTGCCGTCTGATTTTAACGTTTAATGTAGTATTGTGCGAGAATAACTTGAAGCAAGTGACCGTTTGGTAGTTTGATGTTTTCGGATTTTACGCACGAACTTCCTTTTGTGTGGGAGTGTTCTCTCGATTTAATTTCCACGGAATTCGTGTAAAACTCATTGAATACTAATTTATATGTGTGTGTGTGTGTGTGTGTGTGTTGTATAACAACAGATCAGTAAACTGTTGCTGTACTACATCCAACTTGGAGCTGATGAGTGGATTACGGTGGGTACATGAGAGAAACTGCTTCTCCTCTCTCAGACTTCCAGCCACATGCAGTCTAATGTGGACATTAATTAAAGGCTTAACAATGTCTGGACCTGCTGAAGTCAATGTAAAACATCCATATCTTACTCATGGACAATGCTCATGAAAAGCTGTCTAAACCCATCCACGCTCAATGATTTGTTATGGTACAGTCCATGTGTGCTATGCAAAGAAGGCCTCGGAGAATGTGTCCTTGAATTACGGAGATCCACGGTGGGCGTCAGAGCAGCAGTCCTCAGCAGGGCAGGTGTAATTGGACACAGGCTTATTCTTGTCCAACCATTTAATCTGGTTTACTTTGCTACTGCTGGACACTGAGGTCTCATTGTTACCTAATATGATCTTTTCTGCAACTGGAAAGTGGAAAACTAGCAATTAACCCAGAGACATACACAGTACAAGTCTTTAAAAGGTGTGGTTAATAGGCTACCGAGGAAGTCGTGGGTGAAAAAAATTAGATTTGATTTCCTCAGGTGAGAGATTAATTACCATTTGTTTGACTTTCTGGACCTTTTAATCTGAATATCATAGCACTGTAGAAGATCAGATCCCTGACAGGAGGCACAGAGTCCGTCATGTGGGCTCAGCCACCGGCTTTATGTCAAGTTAGTGTCAATTTGTGTTGTTGGATTAGAAGCCCATGATCCCTGTTGAGCCCCAATGGCATCGTCCCCTCCAATCGACAATCCTCCAGCTTGTCACGTGACTTTCGCTCTTCACACAGGTGTGTGTCCACTCTCTCAACTCTTCACTCGTGGTTTTTGCCAGCAAAAACATAAAACAAAACAAAAAAAAACACCTAGAGGAGTGTGGCGTCAGTGAGGCTGGGGGTGTTGCTAGAGTGTTGCTTTCTCTGGGTCTGTTCAGAGAGGCGAGTTCTGCTGTTCTGGTTGGCCGAGTGTTTGCGTTTAGAGGGCATGTACACGTGTTGGGAAGAGACGACAGAAATCCTTTAAGGCTGCTTGTCTCATGCGGGGGTCACTGCATCCACAGATCAGCTCATTAAAGTTCTCTGTTGCATGTGGATGTTTGATCTACCCGCAAATGTGGCCTTCAGTTTATTCAACATGACTAATCAGGGTGACCAATAGTTTTGCAGACTTTGGCATATTTTTGCGGCGTAAAGTGTTTAATCTACATCCTCTTTGTCAGCCTGTATTTCTTCCCCGCAGTGTCAGAGTTGCAGTTTAAACGGATAAAATAAACATTAAAGTTGCGTCTCTTACTTTGTGAACTGTGCATTCAGCCCCGCAGCACATCCGTCATGGTGCACTAAGTCTGCGGCTCACGCCTCTTTGTTCTGGCTCCATTGTGCTTCCCGCACCAGGAATGCTGACATGCACAGTTTTGGAAAGCACACAGACACATATGCAAACACACATTTTTATGTTTGTACATATTTGTGAGTGCACAAAGTCGCTCGTTTATGAACCTGATGGTTAGTTGGTGCTTTTAAATGCAAATCGTCATATTTTGACTATTTATATATGTTGTTGTTTTTTTTTTTTTCCAGCTTCAGGTTTTGTTGTGTGTTAGTTGACAAGCATGTAGCCAAGAGAGGCTGTTTTTTTGTTTGTTTGTTTTTTTTGCTTGTATATGTATGTTTATGACTGCTAACATGCTCTATGTGGACATAAGACAGTAAAACTGATGATGCAGCTTGTTGGATAACATTTGAAGACGAAAACTGTGACTCGTTCAGCCTCAGTGAGTTGCAGTTTTTTTTTTTTTTTGGAAAAGACCAGCGAGCCTGCAGACTCGGTGCCATCAGGCTTGGACCCGAGCGGAGCTGAGCTGTGGTGTTGAGTTTCAGTGCAAGGGGAGATTCCTGCATGGCACTGCGGGCTGGTTCGGGTCATCTTACATGGACTTGACTACGAGGAGAGGCGACGGACGGAGACGAAGGATGAACTTTGAGGGCGCATGTATGACCGGTGTGTGTGTGTTAAAGATGAATACACTTTTCTGACTTAGTTTATGTTGATTTTTCTTCTTTCAGGAGCAAAAAAATCTCATTCACCAGGGGACAGACTGGTTTCCAGCCCCTCATCAGTGGAATCTATGAGTCTATGAGTCTTTAGGTCTGATGGAATCTGAATTTCACTGGAGGAAAGTTTGGCTCCCGTGTTTTGCTTTAACTGAAAAGTGGAGGAAGAACATCCCGTCTGGTCTTCGTTCCTAAATGCTTCGCGGTACTTTGAGGGAGCGTAGAATCGTCTGAATCCTTCTAAAAGGGCCACGGATGCCATGGAGAACCCGGTGCCGGAGCCCAGATCGGAGCGGATCGCCCGCTACAAGGCCGAGAGGAGGCGAGAACTGGCCGAGCGCTACGGCAACGTGGAGGAGCTTCCTTCCAAGTGGGTGAGGAGGGACGGGAAGGAGGGGCAGGAGCCGGCGGGCCGAGCGCGCAGAGAGACGGTGGACTCGGACGGCCTCGGTGAGAGAGTCAACGGCAAAACGCAGGAGGTCACAAACGGATTAGAGGCAGACGCTCCCGCAGAGTCCAACTACCTGAGAAGGTGAGTCATGTCTGGGAGGAAGGGTGAGTGCGTAGGTGGCAACCTGTGGAGGAATGCAAAAAAATGATCTACACTACAACACATTTTTGAATTACAAATGATACGCAGGACTTTTTTTTTTTTTATCAGGAAGCACAACAATGTTTCGGTGCATAAGAACATAAAAATCTTTGGAAACAGTAAAACAAAATGTAGCGTAAGCACTTTAGGACACTCACAAAAACATAACAATTTCGTCTTGTGAGGTATTTTGTTGCTCAGACCAACAGTAGATGGACTCGTCATGGAAGTCTTAGATGTCTGTATATCTTCCTGTTGTGCAGGGCAGCAGGCGCTTTGGGCCTAATTTGTCCAAACACCAATAAAACCACATCCCGGCTACGTGACCCCGATGACACTCGTCACCTGCTTCCAGATTTTTGACCTTGAAATCGATACAGACTGTAGCTGTTGTTCTGAAATAACATAATGGATGCTAATATTTTGGCAACTGCCAAGAACAGCGTGTAATATTTATCTTCACCACTCAGATGACGATGTAATGAGAGAAACAGCAGTGTGTCGTTTATTATGTTTAGATACTGGACACGCAGATTGACTGCAGCATCGTTTGGAAGTAAATTCTGCAGCTTGTCTTAAAAAAAACAAAAAAACGGTCATTTTCTTTTTGTTTTGAGAATAAACTTCTGCTTAGCGTTTGATTTTAGACTCAAGTACCGAACATTTTTAATGAAATTAGTTTAATAATCATACAAACATATTTAAAAGCATTTAATACACATACTGTATGTATATATTGATATTTTTACAGCTGAGTGCAGAAGTCTTATCCTGTGATGACAGTGTCCCTTCATGATCCAGGCAGCTTGTATTATCAGCATTTAAACCAGCTCTTCTCCTCACCACCTTCCAGCAGCATCAGATCTTTGACCTCACCTTTTGTTCCGCAGCCTTCGTTACTAATTAAATCGGAGAGGTCTAAATCAGTGGGTCCCAGCAGGGAGTTTTAAAGCCAGTCTGATTCTTCTGTTGCATTTGCTTGGTCCTCTCTCAGTTGGACACTTTTCCCATCACGTGATCCGAGTGCTGGTTATCACAGCACCGAGGACGGGTACATCGCTGCACCTTTTCTTGGCAACAGTCGATGAAAAGGTTCAGGATTGTAATTTGTCTCTGAGAGAGCGCTCCTCACCCCCACGTCCCCCAACTCCCCTGGATCTTCACCTACCTTCCTCCCTCCCTCCCTCCCCCCTCCAGGCAGGGTTGCCCGGACTCTGCCAGCATGCTGAGTGGGGAGGGGCCCGTCGTTGTCCCTCTCGGACTCGACGCCCCGCAGCTCCACACTCGGGTGTCGGTGGGCCAGTTGAGAAGCGCCCTGCTGCAGCAGACGGAGAGCGGAGAGCAGCCCGAGAAAGCGTAGGGTCACCTGCATGCACGTGATCCAGACTGTCACTTTCACACTGTGTAACCATCCGTGACAGTATTTGTAATCATCTCAGCATCTTCCTCCCCTCCCCTTCCCCACTCTGTGTGTGTGTGTGTGTGTGTGTGTGTGTGTGTGTGTGTGTGTGTGTGTAGCTGCTCCGATGCCACGTCCTCTCTGGACCTGGCTGTGAAGCCGGGTTCTGAGGGGGCCCGGCGACGCACCCGCCGTTACCTGCCGGGCGCGTCGGGTGGCGGTCGCAAGACCGGCGAGCGCTTCAGGACGCAGCCAATCACAGCCAATGAGATGGAGGAGAGCAGCGGGTAGGCCCTGCTTGCTGTGGGCTGATGAGGGTTTTTTTTTTTTTTTTTTTTATTTTTTTTTTTACCAAAGAAGATGCTGTTTGCTGTGGTTTATTTTGCAGTGTTTTTCTATATTATTTTTTTTTTTGTCTATTTTGGGGCCTAAATGTCAGACGATGACACACAACTACAACAACTATCGTCTTATAGGAAACACTTGATTTTTTTTTTTTTTTTTTTTTTTTTTTTTTAACGTGACTTTCACATTAATTTGAACTTCTGCTCGATATCTGGTCCTCACTAACAAAGAAACAGTCACCCTTCAGCTGATGTGTGGCAAGTGCAGCACCTATAGGTACATAAAAGTCCAACGGTTGTGTGGTTTGCATGACAGCATGAAAATATGACACTATCCCGGTTGTCTGAGCTGCAAACTGAGGCACAAAGAGACGTATTGTAAATTTGAAGCAGGATCGAAAAGAGAACGAGCTGAAGATGAAAGTTTGCGTCACCTGCCTGTTCATATTTCACCTGATGACCTCATCTTTTTCTTTTTTTCCTCTCTCTTTTAGGCTCTTGGATGCTGAGGAAGATGAGAACAGTAAAGGTAAAACTGTCTCCTGCTTGGCTTTGTCATTGTGTCACTCTTGTGTGTCATTTGTTCAGCGGCCCCTTTGAGGACTGACAGTAAAGGAGAAGGTCACAGTGACCTAATGATTTGCAGCAGGGAGGAAGTTACATCCCATATCTTACGTGAGATACAAAATATATATATACCATTCTCTTCACGCAGAACAAATATTTGCCGTTATGCATCCCACTTTTGCACCGTTGCTCCCAGAAGTTAATTTAATTGCTCGGGAAAGAAACCAGGTTATATTTTTAGGCCCATCATGTTTAATCTCCCCGGTGATGACAGATTTATGTCCCACTAAATCATGTGGGCAGCGGAGGAGTGCCAAGTCAGTCCGACTCTCGACCCCACCATAAAAAGATTACAAGCAAGTCTTTACAAAGATCGAGTCACCAAGAATTTACACCACTGTTAAACAAACTGCACAAACAAGTCACTTCGACTGCCGTTTGGACCGTTGGTTCTGGTTCTGTGTGTCATTGAAATTGTCCTTCATACTGTAGCTGCCTGCAGAGGAAGAAGTACATCATTTATTTAAGTAAAGTTAGTGCAGGAATATGAAATTATTCTATTGCAAGTAAAAGTCTTCCAAATACATTTTTTTTGTTATAAGTGTTTGCATTAGCTAAAGAAAAAGTTAGTTCAATTTAATCATGAAATAAATGATTAAGTGTACATGTCAGCCAGCTAAAGTATAAAGGAGCAGAAATGTGCTCAGCCCAGTCTATTGTGAAATATCATCAGATATTCCCCCTTTAGTGTTAATTTCAGATCCCGTTTCACCACCATCGGCTCGTTCCTTTACTGCTGCCGACTGTCTGAAGTGTCGGGATGCGTCACAAAGCTTTCAAAAACTGTGACCATGTTTGTCTTTCAAATCTTTTCCATTGATGATTTATGTCTCTTTTTCTCACAGCGGATGTGAAAACGGACGCCAGAGCCAAAATGAGCGTGGCAGCCAAGATGTCTTTGTTTAAAGTAAGTCTGTGTTCGTGGCCGCGCTGAAACAGAAACACACTATAACCAGTAAACACGGATGTTTCGGAGTTATGTACTGAACAGCGAAAGAAAAAGCTTCGTCCGTCATCAACAGTCACCTCAGCTGCTCACCTTACAGTCTGAGATGTCTG
This sequence comes from Embiotoca jacksoni, assembly GCF_022577435.1. Lineage (NCBI taxonomy): Eukaryota > Metazoa > Chordata > Actinopteri > Embiotocidae > Embiotoca > Embiotoca jacksoni. The sequence goes on along the minus strand of NW_027185386.1, from coordinate 4,074,348 downwards.
CGCTGAGCACGCAGAACACAACCTGATCACGTGGAGGGTCAAACAGGTGCAGTCCTGGGTTTGATGCTCCTGTGTGTATGTCTCTACTTATTAACAGAAAGACTAAATTCATAGTGATAAATGCACAACTGCAACAGTCCTGAAACCCGCAGAGTCCCGATGTTTTTGTCTCATACAGAAGTCGAAACGCGCCGTGGATTTTTCTCCCGTCCCTCCACAGCTTCGGTCCTGAAGCACCAGGTGAAAATGTGCCAAACACTGTATTGCCATTAACAACCGGCGCAGCTGCGTTATAATTAGCCCGCCGCTCTGTGGAGGCAGGCGGGGAGGTAACCGAAGGCGGCAGGTCTCTGGTTACACTGTGACCTGATGGGCTGCCATGTAGCGGGTAGCCAAGACACTCCACCTTGCAGCCCGCTGCTTTATTCACCAGCCACCCGACCCGCTTTCCCCCCCCTCCCCCCACCCCCCTCTTCCCTCCATCTGTCCATACAAATAGAACAGGAGACATCAGGAGGGGAGTTTTTTTTTCACTGCCATTTTTTTTTTTTTTTGTGTTGTCCCTGATTACTTATTTAGCAGGTGGTGACTGCCATTAGACTTGAAAGTTGGGGATTCACCTGCAGCAGAGACTGAGCTCAACCCGGATGTGGCGTGTTGATATTAACGTCTCATCTTCCTCCTCCGCAGGAGCTGGAGAGGTCTGCGGCTCCCGAGGCCCCGGCCTTCCTGAAGCCTCGCTCGGGCAGCGTCTGCCTTGAACGAAGGACGCGGCGTGGCAACGACCATCGCTTTCTCACCCAGCCAATCACATGTGACGAAATGGTGGCAATCAGGTGGGGAGGGGAGATGTAGAGCTACCAAACCCATATTATATATCCTGGTCATTAGCTTGATTGTGTTGTGTGTGTGTGTGTGTGTGTGTGTGTGTGTGTGTGTGCGCGTGGTTTGATGTCTTCATGCTCTGAAGAAGGTTTACGGCCACTTCAAGCATAGATAGAAACATATCATTAGTTTGACAGGGATGTGTTTGGATTCACACGTTTTACAGACAGTGAACTTCTCATAGATCATATGTCATATTAATAATATATATATATAACCTAACATATTTTTGAAACACTACGAGATGTTTGTTTCATAGCTGTTTTATTTAAACCATGTTATCTATATCTTCGTTGCATTTGAAGGATAAATGTGTGTATGTAGTATCCTCCTTTTTGTCTTTACCCCATTAATTCTTTCTGCAGACTTAAATATTTAAAAACAAAGTCATAAATTTGTGTTTTTATTGGAAAAAAACCCAGATACGTTTCTTTAAAATAAGGAATTTATAGTTTTTACCACAACATAATTCAAATATGAATAAATAGAGCTTTGTTTGGGACTATTTTCAGCTGTGGATTAATGCCAGAGAGAACTTAAAGCAGTGGGTCTTATTATGGGGGTTAAAAGTGTTCAAAGGAGTCACAATATAAATCTGAAGGATAACTATAAAGAAATAAAGACTAATAATATACAGTAGGTTGATTAATTGATAGATTTTTTTTCCCTTGTAAGGTACAGTGGTTATTATTCAGATAAAAATAACTTTGCTTTGGTGGAACGAACAACTGTAAGTCGTTGAAATGTGCAACATATGACAACAGGTCACAAATGTTAGCAAATGTTCCCCGAACAGACATAATAGTTGCATTTAGTGGAGTCTATTTTCAGACACACATTTGGTGCTCTGGTGGGTATTTCCAGCAGCAGGACACTGTATATCAGATTGACTAAAAATAAACTTGTGTGTGTGTTTTCACAGTAACGAAGCAACATGGTGCCCACTGATATGTTCTTAATAGTTTTTGAACAATAACAGAGATCTGTGACACAGATCAGAAAGAGATGTCAGAGTTTCAGTTCACACAGCTACTTGCATCATGTTTCCCCACAGAGCTCCCAAACCGGCAGCTCCGGTCGAGGTCCCATCTGTGCCGGCCGAGTCCGCGGAGGACGACGACGATGAGAGCTGCAAGCTGAGCATGAGCGAGAAGCTGGCCCTCTTCAACAAGCTGTCCCTGCCGGGGAGGCAGGGGGACGGCCCTGCTGACGGGCCCCCGGAGAGACGGAGGCAGAAGGGGGCTCGGTACCGCACGCAGCCCATCACTGTGGAGGAGGTCAGTCTGGTGAGTCGGAAGAACCAAAACAATAAGTCAAATCGAAGTGTATTTATATTTTAACAGCAGGAAAAGAATAAAAATGGTTAGTTTACATCTGAAGTCCATTTCTGATCAGACAAAATGTTTCTAAATTCTGCTTTGCTGTCCTTAAAGTACATCTGACATCTTGATTTCACCTTCTTGTCTCTTCAGCTCCAGAAAGGCCCCGTTCAGCTCCCCGCCTTCTGTTTGTCCCCTCATCTGTCCGACAGACAGCAGGCCTCGTCTGTCAACCTGAAACCCAGTGAGCTACGTCTTTCACAGCCAAGACCGGACCCCGGACCCAGAACCGGAGAGCCCGGTCCGACCCAGCCGGGCCTGCAGCACTACGACTCCGAACCCGGCCTGAAAGGAATCCTGAAGAAGAGCCGCTCTGCAGGCTCGGGGTGGAGCAGGACGGACGGCGGTCAGAGGGACGCGGCGTTCGGCTACGAACAGAACGGGGGAGGCGGCGGAGAAGCGGAGACACGAGGGAGGAACGAGGGAGCCGAGAGGCCGGAAATCGCTGCAGCAGCACGGAGAGAGAGACGGGAGGCCTCAGGTGTGGAGGGAGGCTCGCTGACGGCTGCTCCCTGGAGGCAGAGGGCTCGAAACAGGAGGGAGACTATCGCCTGCACGCCGATAAGAGCCTTTTCAGAGCAGGATGCTCCTCAGGAGGAGAGGCTGGGACAGACCCAGGAGGAGCAGAGCATCTCCTCGGAGGGAAACGGCTCAGACAGGACTGGGAGAGACCAGTAAGTTGACTATCATTGGCTGAAATACCCTTTACTCTTTATTATTTTGTATGCTACCTGCATACTGTGTAGGACAACTTTAGTGAAGATTTTGATATTGAAATATTCACTATCAGCAATTTTAGGATTAACACTGAACTGGAATCAGATGTTTCTTTGTTCGACTTTGACTTGCACGTTTTGTTTGTCTGACAGGCAAGAGGAAGAGGAAGTAAGTGTGAGGAAGATGGATGAAGAAACTACAGCGACAGGACACGTTCAGGTCACCCTGGCTAACTGCACACCTAAAGGACAGGAGACGACCAACACCATCAGAGGAGAGGTGAGAAACACAGATGGGTCTCCCCGCTACTGCAAACGTTTGTAATGTCTTCACAATCTGCAGCTGCTCTGCTGGAGGTTCACCCCTTAAGTCCTTGATTATTTTGCCAGTAAAAACACCCACATTTAATCCATATGAGCTCCACAACCAAGCCAACACGAGAAACCTTGATCTCCGTGGATGAGATACACTTTAAAGATTTCGAAATACAACAAGTCTCCTCGTCCCCATCGGCAGGCAACAGTCAGATTTGAAGAACTAAAGCAAAAGCAGCCAAACACCAGAGAGAAAACTCTGCTCGGCATTGTCGAGGTTGCTGGGTTCGTTCTTCCAGCCAGCCTGAGACTGAGACGAGAGAATCGGCCGCTGCTTCCCGTTGGGGTCTGTGTCATACCATTGAAACCAGATATCGCGTCTCTTAGCAGCGGCACACTGGATTTCGGTATGTGCTAAATGTCTTGAGATCAGACTTAAGTTACCGGGAGGAGTGTATTCAGAGCATTCGGTGTTTATGTAACGAGATGGATTTGAGCTGGACGTGGAATGTAAACACACTGATAATTCGCTGGATAAATGTTGAGCCTCGAGAGCTCAGCTATGCACGTTGCACATGTTTTTGTGTTTAATGTTTAATATTTTTTCCTCCTTATTTGTGTCTCAGCGTTATATTTCTGCTAACATTTTAATTTTGCATCCTCTGTAGGAGGAGTCCGAAAACAGTAATCTGGAGAGCGGCAACCCTCAGTGCTGGGTGAGTCTTTTGACCAATTATTCCAAATCCATCAATCTTCTTTATTCTTTATTATGAAAATATAGCTCTTTTTTTTTTTTTTTTTTGATTTTATATAGCTTCAGCTATATGTCTCTTCTCTCCCAGGAGCCCGTCTTTGCCTCTGTCTATTCTAGCAATACGCTCCAATATATCATGTGTTTCAACCAGGTAACTGTGTGAGCGGCTGCATGGCAGATTAATCGCCGCTTTTTTTTGATTTGGAGTGTTTTGAATGCAGTGAAATGTTGTTGTTTTTTACAGCTGATGTTTCACTCACACTAACGGGCCAAATCTCACCTGCAGAGTCGCTTTTGTCTCTGAATTATTTCGCTCTCTGATGTGACACGTCGCAGCTCTCATTTCACACTTTACATTGACTCCTGTGCTCATATTCTCAGAGCTCTCTCGCACTCGTGGTTTCCAGACTTTTGTTTTTTTTGTTTTTGCTCAATTTTGGAAATTAAAAAGAAAATGTCTTATCCACACAAAACACCTCCCCACTCTGATTTTTAACAACCTGCAACAATATTTAGAGCCAAGATGTGTTAACAATATCAAGAACAGGAAATACATTTTTCTTTATACAATATTCTCATTAGGTTTTGTTGCTCTGAAGAAAAATGTGGATTAAACTTTGCTCAAACTGCTTCTTGTAAACACAGTAAGTCTCTCAAGATCTATTGACCGTAAACTCGAGAGCAAGATGGTGATTATCATGTTTCGATTTTGAGGTGTTTGCTTAATGATGTCACATGTTTTGCTTTTGTTTACTTGTCTTTATTAATAAGGACGTCACACATACGCCAATGATTTTGTAAATGTGCTTCTGCTTGCAAAACGCCAGTGAAATAATGGCATGAACGTCTTCCGCTACTCAGCATATTTACAGCACTGTGCAAAGGTTTCTGTCATTACGAGTAAAATAAGGAAGCTTTCACAAATAATGCATTAATTAACTTTCACAGCTGAAGAAGCTGTTTTGTGCAGTTTTTTTTTATGATACTTTTTTCCTTCTTGCTGCTGAAGACTGTTCTTCATGACGTTGACTGTATGTTTGGGGTCGTAGTCACGCTGCAGACGTAACTTGGGATTAATCAGACGTCCCTCAGATGATACTGCATGACATATAAGGATTCAAAGATCTGAAGTGCTTAAAACTTTTGTGCAGGGGGAAAACACAGATAAATTATGATTTTAAAGTTTTGCTCCATGTAAACGTCTACATCGACATCTTGTGCTTTACGTGTTGGTTTGAAGCTTCATGTTTTGGTTTTGCTTCCCCCTGTCTCGCATATCTCCAGTGGGCTCCACTCTCACTGTCCTATAACACAGACTCACCTTCTTATCCACGTATTCTGTTTTCATCCTCAGAACAACCTGTCCTTCGAGGCACAAGAAGTTTCCTCTCCTACAAAGAACCCCATTCAGCCTCAGTGGAGACAAATGGTGATTCAGGCCTGCATATAGTTTCTTTTTCTTTTTTTTTATACATCTGTATTTGATGTTTACATCCACAGAGGAGTTCATCTGTGTCCTGACATCTCTGTCTCTCTGTGTAGGCTAAATGTGTTGATTATGAGCTCGAAGGTGAAGAAATGAACTCGCAGGAGGAAAACAAAGAGCAGAGAAGTGAGTTTACTCGCTCGGGTTTTCACTCTAACCCTCCTGGGTCTGCGTTGGCCTCTGACTTTTCCTTTCTGTGTTTGCAACCTCCAGGCCTCGGATCTCCTGAATCGGTCACAAATGACGTCTCTCAGAACAGGAGACTCTCCGCTGAAGCGCTGTCATGCACATCTAAAGGTCAGAGCAGCTTTATATTCATATGATAAAACCTCTTTGTTGGGACTTAATGTCAGTTTGTCTCTAACTATTTATCTAACTCGCTTTGCTTTGCAGAGATCTCCACGCAGCCTGAGGTGGAGTTTAATGGTAAGATTAAAACATGTGAACAACCCAGAAGTCCTTAATGTAAAGGCTCATCGATGTATAACAAAGTTTACGTTTCTGTCTTCACTCCCAGCAGCTCCTCCGGAGGTGACGGAGGAGACGCCTGCTGATGAATCCAACACGTTCGGCGGAGGTTTCTACGCCGACCAGTCGCCTCCTTCTGCCTGCGCCCCCCCGCCCCGTGGCGGGGTTGCTCCCACCGAGAGTGAGCAGGACCTGGATGTCCTCTGCCAGACCAACACTCCCATGTGAGCCTGGTTTTACCACAGATTGTAAGATTATGAGCCTTTGCTTCCACTGTATCGTGAATCTAAAATAGATTTAAATATGAGGGTTGAAGAAAAAGGCAACGTGTTTTACATATTCACTTTAAAACAAATATATACGTTTTGTGATCAAACTAATGTAGTTTACATGTTATGGGCTCTAACAAATCATTTTATGATAGTGAAAAGTTGACAATTTCAGGTATAAATTCCAGTTTTCTGAAGCAGGGAACACGGGGGTCGAGCTATTTTGAGTTGGACAATTTAAATTATAATACTAGTTCATATTTAGAAGAAATCATATTTGTCATTTCTATGTTTGCTTATTGCTAAATTCTTATATTTTACCGTTTATTTGACAAATATTACACTTTTTATAATTGAGATGGATGTTTACACAAGGATGATCTTTATTAACCTTCGATTATACATTTTAAAATCCCCTTTCTTCTGACTCTGTGCTGTAACAGAAACATCTGCTGGTGGCTAATTGGGTTCGAAAACCTTCAGACACTTCTCAGATAATCTGGGAGCTGAGAGGAAGTGAAACAAATTTATGCACAACGCTGTTTCTTAATTTAAGCAGGAAGAAAACAATTATTTAATTCTTTTAATTCTGACACCTAAGATATAATGTATAAAATGGCTTTATACATTCTTGATGTGTTCAGAATACGTTTATGTATAATAATAATCCTTGTATATGATAATTCATATTTTCAGTGAATCCGCTAGTAACTCCGTGTCGTCTGTGTGAAACTGTTCAGACTGACCTCAGCAGTAGCAGAGCACAGACGAGCGGTGCGTCCGTCCCGCCGGACTCAGGGCTCCAGGAACCCTCTGAGGGCCCTCGCAGCCAGAGAGGACATCCGGCAGGACTACATGGGAGAGAGAGTCAACACAGCTGCAGAGGAGACGGGCCAAGCGGAGAAGAGTCAGTCTGTTGTTGTTGTTGTTTATTTTTTTTTAATGTTTACTTTGCCTTCCTCATGTTGTGGTTCCTTCGCTGCAGAGTGTAAGAACTCCTCCGCGGCAGCATCGCATCCCGTCAGATCGGAGGTCGTCGTCACCTCCTCGGACGCCGAGACGACCACGTCTTACCCGCCGTTCAGCAGCCTGATGCTCCTCCACGTCAAAGGTCAGAAAGCATTCGGTTCCACCTCCGTGCGTGCGCGTCTCCCTTTTGCGTTGTGCAGTTGGTATTAACCGGCGCCTGTGACGACAGGTAGGCGGCATGTCCAGGTGCGTCTGGCGGAGCCGTCGGTGCGGTCGCTGAACAGCGGGGACTGCTTCCTGCTGGTCACTCCGGAGCAATGCGTCCGCTGGAGCGGAGAGTTCGCCAACGAACAAGAAAAAGCGAAGGTACCGACGAAGACGATAACACGCTGTGATGCTCTTATTTTGAAATCTATGCCAGGAAGTGGTTTTCATAAAATTACATGACGAGGTGCGCGGAGTATAAAATATTTAGTCAACTGTGCAAAAAAACGCACTCAATTTTTTCTTTGCGTTGTTTGGAATACAATGATGTTTTTTTTTTTCATTTATTTAATGCTGGAGAATATTTACGGTTTAAATTTACAATGGGAATAATATTGTAATAATTGCATGCATATTTAATGTTTTCATGCCATATAATACATGAAGTAGCATGAAATATGACACGAGCATTTTGTGCATTGGTTACATTTTTAATAGCTGCACTACATCCTGTACAATTAACACTGTTCCGTGATGTTTGGTGAAGTTTTGCACTCTTGGTACACATCCATGTTCTCCTTTATTGTGCATTGAACACACATGGTTCAGTAGGTTTACAAAGGGTTATTTTAACACCATAACATGTTTATGTTAAATTCAGTTAATTTTCTGATCGTTTGCTCAGTTTGTTTTAAGGTCTAAAGTTTCAGATGACGCCTGCCTTGTGGGAAATGATTAATAATCGGGTCACAAACATTCCTGCTGTTTCACCCAATTCCATCAGATTCTACAGCCTGATTCCTGATGGGAATTCCTGCTATAATGCCGCTGCAAACTGTGTTATCACACTTTGTTTTTGATAGCTCTTCTGGCCTTTAGATTCAGAAAAAGTCTCATATTTTGATAGCTGTGATTTCAGTGCACCAAAATCTGAAGTCTCGAGCAGATACTGTCAGATGAGGTGTTTTTGCACGACATAAAAAACACACTCCTTACTTTATCTATCGCAGCTATCAAAGGTAACAGCTGCCACCAAAATAAAGGATGTGACTGAGTATGACAACAGTGTCGACAGCGGCAGTACGGCTCAGATGCCGAACTAGGCTGCAGATTCTGCTGTAACTCCTGTTACAAAACACATTTTTAATAATAAGTCTTCTGTCACCACTCATTACCGTATGTCTGGTTAAACGTGGGGATGAAAGACTTGAGTTTTTTTTTTTTTTTGGGGGGGGGTTTAGGCCTCAGAGCTGGCATCCATCATCCAGAGCCAGAGGGACCTCGGCTGTCTCGCTTCCCAGGTCGTCCATCTGGAGGAGGGTCAGAGCTCCGACAGCAGCGTGGCTGCAGACTTCTGGAGTCTTCTGGGAGGAAAAACAGCGTACAGAGGTTCGAAAACTCATGAACATCTCAGAAGAAAGTACATTCAGTATGTGATTGTTATAACGGACAAATAGACACATGTTGGAGCCCCTGTCCTTTTGCAGGTTAAAAATGTTGTCTATATTTGATGAATCCAGCAAAAAAAATAATGTCATTCAATTTAAGGCTGCAACAGTCAACAAAAGCAGACAGTTAACGAAAAGATTGATGACTGAAAAAAACAACAAATAAACTTGAGTTTGAGCTGTATGAATATGTTTTTTTTAAATTAATTTTTTTATTTGCTTCCCCGCTCAGGAGCTGGTGCACCGGAGGACGATGAGCTCTACGAGCACGGCGTGGTGGAGTCCAACTGTGTCTACAGGCTGGTGGAGAACAGACTGGTGCCTCATGAACAGGCCTGGGCCGCCATCCCCAGCACCTCCCTGCTGGGCTCCACCGAGGTCTCAGTCGTCCTGCTGCATGATCAGCTTTGCTCCTTCTCAGATGTGGGATTTTATCTCACACGTATTGTAGAACAAACTTGACATAATGTTTGTTTCTCGTGTGTGTGTGTGTGTGTGTGTGTGTGTGCAGGCGCTGGTGTTTGATTTCGGCAGTGAGGTGTATCTGTGGCTCGGACAGGATGTTTCCCTGAGGAGGAGAAACGTTGCTCTGCAGCTGACTCGCCAAGTGTGGGTCGGAGCTTACGACTACAGCAACTGTCGTGTCAACCCACTGGATCCCACTCGGTGCAACCCCAACATGCAGCTGTGAGTCCACACGGCAGGCAGCGACATTTCGGCGTGTGCTCCACAAGGACAACATAACGGCATATTATTCCACGTATTAAACAACAGAGTAGCTACTCACTACATGAGCTGAGCATTGCTGTTCACACTGTGAAACCCAATCAATGGCTGCCTTTCCTCACTACACACAGCAAAGCCGATGCATGCAACATTAAGTTCACTGCGCGTGCAGCAATAACCCACAATGTCACGATAGGTCTTTAGTGCACTCTGTTAGAAAGGAGGCAATTCCGCGCTGCGCATGCAGAAGCTCGCCCACGTGGCCTGCTGTAAAATCCCTGCGTGCCGTTGTAAGTCCAGTCTGCACGCCGACATGCTCCAGCGGGCAAATGACAGTTGTTAAATATTTCAAACGAGCAAGACAGTAAAGTATCCTCTGTACACCCAAACATTACACCAAAGTGTGATTGTGAAACATCTCTAAAACCGTACGCATCAATGTGCTGCTAGAACAGTCTCCCCTCTTCTGGGAGTCATTTCCACCAGATTTTCTTTGAACTTTGCTGCAGGGATTTTCTCCCGTACAGCCACACGAGTGTCAGTGATGTCAGAGACTGAAGGTTTTTTTTTCACACCAAACTGTGAAAACCATTTCTGTGTGGACCTGTCTTTGTGCACCGGCAGCGTTGTTATTTAAATTGATGCCACAAAGTTAGAAAAACACTATTGTGTAATATTGTGTGCTGTTGCATTAAAATTCTCCTTAATGAGAGCTGAGAGGTTTATCCCAAACTGCAAAACAAAAATATGTTCACCGTCCTCATACTTCTGTGCGTACAACCATAAATTCTCAATCCAAAATTGTCAGTGAGCATTTCAGTGTTAAAGCATAGAGAATACAGAAAAATATGAACGTAGAGTGTCTGATGAATATGGTACGGTATCATATTGGCATCCAGTAGCAGACGCTAACTAGTGGATTCAGTCTAAAACAAAACAGGAAGTTACAATTTCTACTGTTTATTTGAGAGGTTTTAGCTTCTAAAGTGTATATTTACAGCTTGTCATTCTACTGTAACTCTTGGTGATGGGTTGACTATAAATCTAGAGTATGTTTGGACTATGTTTTATTTCGGGTGCACTTTGAAATATGATGATGATGATGATGATTGTTCTCACTCCTCACTTCTCAGGAGGGGAGAGGGTCGTCCCAGCTGGGCTCTGTTCGGCGTCCTCTCCGAGCACAACGAGACGGCTCTGTTCAGGGAGAAGTTCCTGGACTGGACGTGCGGCACCGGAGGCCGAGAGGAGGCCGCTTCAGTGAGGGAGGAGACGCAGGTTCGTCTCTCAGTCCAGCGGTTCATAATGCAGCGTGCACAATATTCAGACAGCTAATAGCAGCATCTCATTTGAATATTAAATCCAGTTCGATTTGTTTTGAAGCAATTACTTTATATATATGTATATATATATATATATATATATATATATATATATATATATATATATATATATATATATATATATATATATATATATATATATATATATATATATATAAGACTCAACATGGAGAGTAACATCAGAAAAATATCACAGCTTTAAGAGTAAAATCTTTCTTGGAAAGGCAGAAACTTTTTTGCCATTGATTCACTTCTTGGTTTTTTTTGCAATTCTTTTCTAAGATATTTTTTTTTATCCACAATCGAACATGAGCAGTAAAACTTCTTTTTAGGGTTGCCACTCACAATTTGTTTTGAAACAGCGGGTTCTCACGACTAGAAAATTTCTCTCTTTTCCTTATTACTATTTCAGATTCCACCAGAATGCAGCTGACAATCTACTCTTAGATTTAACCTAGGATATGAGTTTCTGATCATTTTGAAGTTTAATTCTGACCTTCCTTAAAGTCTCCTCTCCCTCTCTGCAGTCCATCCCCGTCCAGTCCTCCCAGCCCGTGTCCCCGTCCCCAGACCTCCTGAGTCCCTGCGACGCCACAGCTCTCGTGTCGGGTCAGTCTTCGGAAAGGGACGCTTCGGTCCACGCCGTGCTGTCGGGGGTCGACGTCCAGCGGGGTCACGGTGTCATCACGCTGGAGGAGGGACGTCAGGTGGAGATGAAGACGGTTGCCGTGGACACTTGGCACGTCCAGGAGTTCGATGACAGCGAAATCCCGGTGGAAAGCAGTGGACAGCTTCACGAGGGAGACTCCTACGTCATCCGCTGGACGTACAGCATCGACTCTGTTGGTCTGTGACCGAGCACTTCTTATTTTTCATTATGTTTTTATAGAGAAACTGGAGTCTATTTTGTAGTTTCACGCTTTGTGGTATGATTTAGACAACATTATGTATTTAAAAATTTTGATTAATGTTTTTTTTATGTTTTTATTTATTTAAATTAATTATTTCTCTGTTTTAGAAAACATGAGCAGCCCAGATGAGTGTGGGAGCGGTCCTGAACCGAAGGAAAACACTGCCTTCTTTCTGTGGCGAGGCCGGCAGTCCAGTGTCAGTGGACGGGACACGGCTGCTTTCCTGTCCATCGGAATGAACAACAACGAAGATTCACAGGTAAACTTGCAACAAAAAACATCTTCTCCTCAAATACATGACCCAAACATGAAGCAATGAGACTGTAGGATCTATAAATACGGAAAGAACTTTTACTGAAGTCCAGTATTAAAGTATAACTTTGGCATTTGCACTAAAATATCTGCAGGAGACATTAAAGTAGCTGCACACAGTTCGGTGTGCTGTGAAATGCTCAGTCACCATCCCCCCATTTCCCATCTACAGTTCAAGTACAACAAAATGGAGAAAAATAATACAACATTTCAATTAATAGGAAAGGTGACATTTCCAGCAGGACTCCTGCAGGACTGTTGTTGTTTACAGTCTGTGTGTGTGTTGTGTTGTTTCTGAAGGTGGTGGTGCCTCAGGGAAAAGAACCGCCCTGTTTCCTGCAGCTGTTCCAGGGAGGTCTGGTCATTCACAGGGGAAAGAGAGAGGAAGCTGCCACTACCGCAGGTGCGTTAAAATCAGCTTGGTTTTGAGTCGTGTTTCTCCCGTCTTGTTTTCCTTTTTCACGTTTTGTCAATCCGATTTTTAAGTAATTTATTTATTTTATTTTATAGCGGAGTGGCGTCTGTTCTGCGTGCGGGGGGAGCTCCCTGAGGAGGGCCTGCTGTTAGAGGTGGAGTGCTGCTGTGCGGGTCTGAGGTCTCGGGGCTCTGTTGTGCTGCTGAATAGCCAGCAGGGGGTGCTCTATATCTGGACCGGTTGTAAAGCTCACAGCAGCGCCAGAGAAGTCGGCAAGAGGGCAGTGGAGCGTCTCACTCGGATGTAAGTCACATCTTGTGTGGGCTTTTAAAACACTGCAGCATCATTATTCAGATCGTTAAACTTTATGTGTGTGTGTGTGTGTGTGTGTGTGTGTGTGTGTGTGTGTGTGTGTGTGTGTGTGTGTGTGTGTGTGTGTTAGGTGTCCACCAGAGCTGGGTCTTAGCAAAAGCAGCCCCCTGAAGCTGCAGGTAGTGGATGAAGGTGCAGAGCCTGCAGACTTCTGGGCAGCACTGGGACAAATGGACAGAAAAGCCTACGACTGCATGCTGCAAGGTGCAACACGACACACACTCCGGCTTCGTTTCTCAACACTGTAAAGCCTTCAAATCAGAGTAAGAAGCTACTTTTTCCGTCCTCCGACAGATCCAGGCAAGTATAACTTCACACCTCGCCTCTTCCACCTGAGTGCCTCCTCTGGGAGTTTCCAGGCCGAGGAGCTCCACAGTCCAACGCGGCTGCCGGGGCTGGTGATGGCAATGCCCTTCGTCCAGGAGAGCCTGATCTCTGCAGGACAGCCAGGTGACAGCAGACACTAAATGGACTAAAATCTGCTTTGTCCCTTTAACTCCACTCCAGATTTTAGATCCGCACTTCTGTCATTTTGTAGATATGTTTACAATCGTGTGTTTGAGTTTATTGAGATATTATTTGAGAAGTTACTGAAATATAAAATGAAGAACACAATATCAGATTTTGTCAAGAGGCAAAAAAAAAAGGCATTTAAAAGTGATTTCATGGAGAGAATACTGATCCATATAACTATATTGGGACATTAAAATGTAATTTATCAAAATATTTGTCATATTATTACTGAATTTTGTTTTCCAGTTTTTGCAGGACTAACTGCGTATAGATTATTAATGGATTTTCTTGTTCTACATCATATTTTTTGTCATGTTTTTTAGATGCAGAAATTTTGCTGTAAATAATTAAACACTGAGCCCATATAGTTTATGTACTGGAAATGTCCTAGTGCTTTTACTCACATCATCAACGCCTTCATTAGCAACTGGCGTTTGCGCGATTGTCATGCAGATGGTTCCGCTACTTTCACATGAACTAAGAAGGAAATTATTGAATATAACATCACTTCACCGTCTCATCTATATGTCACTTTCTCTTTGCTATTTTCTTACTAGCCGAGCGTCATCTGGGAACATCAAAGTCAAACCTAATTGAATCTAATTTCACTTTATTGTTCAATTTTCTCGTCTCTGTTGTCGGCCCGCCAGCCTTGTTCCTGCTCGACAACCGTCTGGAGGTCTACTTGTGGCAGAGCGGTGAGCCGGACCAGACGGAGAGATCGGCTTCAGCCTGGAGCCTCTGGCACGATGAGAGGAAGTGTGCCATGCAGACGGCGGTGCAGTACTGCAAAGGTGTGTGTGTGTGTGTGTGTGTGTGTGTGTGTGTGTGTGTGTGTGTGTGTGTGTTTTGGGGGGAAAGGTTCATTCAGAACAGCTTGGAAAATAAAAGGATTGCAGCGACTTGATGATTTTATAAATGTGCCGTTTTGCTCCGTGTTCCAGAGATGAACCCGAGAAGGCCCCCGCAGGCCTACCTCATCTTCGAGGGGTGTGAACCTCTCACCTTCACTAATGTCTTCCCCCGCTGGGAGAGAAGCCTCAGACCCCACACGCAGGTACAAACACTTTTCTTTTTTCTTTTTTTTTTAACCAGAAATGGGGTCAGATGTTGTGCAGTGCTGTGATATGTGTGAGGGTTTCTGCACATGAATAGAGCTCTGGCAGCAGATTCACAGCTTCACAAGTTTATGCGTAATAATCTTTTACCAGTGCTGGTCTTTTATTTATATCCCACAGGACAGAGGTGTCTCACCAGTCAAGGCTACAAAAATACAGCCTATAAAACCGTGATATTTTATCGTTTCCCTCTTTATTGGCTCATCAATTATACTATTTGGAAATTCTTCATTTGAATTTATCTTTAAAACCTCTTCATTACAGAAGAAGCGAAAGTGGGCTCTTATTTATCGTGTTACGTCCCATTTGGTGGAAAAAAAAAAAAAAAAAGGGGGAACGGAGACGATAACGCAACAACCGAAGAATTTAAAGGAGCCGGGGTAGAAGTGAAAAAAACGGATTTATTTTCAGTCCATCTTGATTGATGACAGCTGTAACAAAAGCTTCTCCAGAAATCAACACAGGCCTGACTAATGCCTACGTCTGTAAGCAAAAACAAACTAAAGTCCTAACTTCCTTTGGCACCATCTAATAATCTTGACAAAAGTTAACTAGGTGTGTGAAAAGTGTGACGCGTATCCCAACTCATCTATCGTCCCTAACCTCCTACCACATACTGTTTTTTTTATCGTTCTTAACAAGTGTTCCTCAAACAATGCAGCTGGCTCAGGCAGACAAAAAAAAAAAGTCCTGAATGATGATAGGGAAGTCTGAAGTCTGAGGAGAGCAGCGCACAGCATGGGCAGACTGCACAGGTGTAAAACACTCATGTTATTAACACCTGGAAAGAAAACAGCAGAGGGTAGAGAAAGAAAAGCAGCGGGGAAGAATAACACACGCGCGCACACACAAACAAACAGGCACTTTTCTTCTGCCAGCCACATAACAATCCTAAAAGAATTCCTTATAAATTAAAGCTGCTGTGCAACAGTCAGGTTTTAAAACCTTAATGTCAGTGACAACAATAACGTTCTGTTGTAAGTAACTGAATATTTTTTTGAATTATCTCTGAAACCTTTCCTGCAATTATTGAAAACAAAATGAGTTTTTCAGACTAATTACAAGTACTTTGCCGATCTTTCAAAACTTTAAAACTGACCTGTGATTATCGAAGGAGAAGCTGGTATTTACTCCTTCTGTCAGCATGATTTTTATTTTCCTCCTGTATGATTTCTTGATGTAAATGTTAGGTATGAGTCACCACAATGTTTTTAAAGATTACCAAATTTTCTACTAGCTGCTGTTTATTTTGGCAAGAAGTCATACAGGGGACCAAAATTGGGCTTACAAGAGGAAATTACACCAAGTTCTGCCCTAATTAAGCTTCAAATAATTGGGATAGTTTTTATTTTTTCGCATCATAGATCAGTTATAGGTCAAATTTAACATTTTAGAAGATGCAAGCAAAAGGTATTGTGCCATTTTGTCACTAATGGGAGGAACAAGTGCATTAAATTATGTCTACAAGCACAGTGGAAATCAATTTTTCTGTCTATTTATCAATGCAGTCTGTATTGACAGTCATGCGCTTCATGTGTGTGTGTTAGGGTGATACAGGGCGAGTGAAGCTGACCTTGGTGCAGGACGCCCTGGCCCAGCTCATGAAGACCCAGTACCCTCTGGAGGAGCTGCTGCGGAGCCCTTTACCCGAAGGAGTGGACCCCCAGCGCCTGGAGGTCTACCTGTCTGACCAGGACTTCCAGGTAAACTGAAGGGAGGAGCAGCACCAGCATGCAGTGACATATTTATACCAGCAGGGTGCAGTGTTCACCAGACTTTACGAAATGAAAATACAGATGATCTCGTGCTTATAATCTGATGATAAATCCTGAGAGGAAGTTTTATCAGAACTTTAATATTTATACATTGATTTCTACACTATTTCCTCTCTCAATAAATCTTTACAATTATGTTTCAGACTATTTTGGAAATGAAGCGAGATGAATACGCGTCCCTCCCAAGCTGGAAGCAGATTGATCTGAAGAAAAGCAAAGGGCTGTTTTGTTAGACGTCGAGATCGAGAAGGGGGCAGACAGATGCTCCAGGGTAGCGAGGACTTCCTCCTCTGCTGAGAGAGGAAGGCGGCACGGGGACATTGGCGCCATGTTGCTGCACAAAGGACTGCTCACAACGTAATAAAAAGAAGGGGAAAAAAAAAAAAAAAAAAATCACTTTTATTTATGTCAAATTAGTACGAGTGTGACATGGATTTCTCTGTAGCTACCATATGGTTCACAGCAAAGAAAGAAAAAAAAAAACATTTTCCTATTGAACGTAATTTTATCTGTACAAATCAGCAAAAGATAAAAAAAATTAAAAAAAAAAAAAAAAAGTATGTGGGAGTAAAGGAGGGACTTCAGTAACAAACTGTGGAAAACAAAGGAGTGCTTACAAAAAATAATCAATGCTAATAAACAATGTAAACAGACAAAACACGAAAATAACAGAAGGCTAACCACTTTCTAAACGTTTCCTCTTTGACTGATATCTTTCCATCAGAACATCTGTTCGAGCCCGAAGCTGCTGTTTTTTTTTTTGCTTAAATTCGATTAACCGAACGAAAAAAAACAACCTGCTGCTTTCCTTCCCTGCTTCATGATTGTCACCCCTCAAAAAAAAAAAAAAAAATCTTCAAAGAAGTGCGTCTGACAGCATAACGTAGGATGTGTACTTTACAATCGTGTGTCATTCGATGGACTGATGTGTTCATTTGTCTGCCAGCCTTTGTGTGTGCGCAGCTTTGTGCCATGTGCCTTATTAGGGCTCCCTGGGGATTCACTATTAGCTATGCATGAAGGGTCAGGTAGACATGCTCCAATAACATCCCTCTGGCCCAAAACAACACGCTAATTCTGTTTCACCTCAGTCAACACGGTGTTCAAACCATCCTCATAGCACGGCAATACACACACACACACACACACACACACACACACACACACTTGTCTCCTAACAATGTGTGAACGCTGAACATTTCTGAGGAGAAATCATCTATGTAACACTTTATGTACCATTTAGCCAAAGGAGATGTGTGTAAATGTCTACTTTGATATGTGTATTTGTCTATTTTCTGGTAGTTTGGAGATAGAAACAGCAGCTGCAGCTGAATTTGCGGGCAAATTTGATTT
Organism: Embiotoca jacksoni; assembly: GCF_022577435.1. Lineage (NCBI taxonomy): Eukaryota > Metazoa > Chordata > Actinopteri > Embiotocidae > Embiotoca > Embiotoca jacksoni. Next base: position 4,056,617 of record NW_027185386.1, on the reverse strand, counting down.
AAAAAAAAAAAAAAATTATTATTATTTTTTTATTATTATTTCTATCAGTTTGCTGCCTGTGTTTCTGAGCTCACTGTCTTGCACCGACTTCTGGAAGTTATACAGGAGAAACACGACAGAAGCTGTGTTTCCAAATACTTGTTCTAACTCTCACTATTTTGAGTGCATCGGTGCGTTCACACTGTCAAAAGTACAGAAACATGCAGTGAGCTACAAGTACCAGAACGATGCTCTCAGAACGATGCTCTCAGAACGGTCCCCCAAAAAAAGAAAGTGTGAAACGCTGGACATGTTTCACCCTAAACGCTCGCCATCTTGGCTATGCAGAGGAAAGGGGCGGGGCCAGTGACGTAAAGAATTTTCAAATTAAGACATCTGAGGAAGCTGCAACGGTTCCTGAACACCTCAAAAAGAGGGTTTCTTTTTCACTACTGCTGCTGGACAGAATAATCAGCGTGTTTATTGAGTGCGTTAAACAAAGTAAGAGCGCTACTTGTTAGTCTACTGAGGGAGGCATGTCTGCAGCCACACAATAACTAACAATAGCATGTTAACATGCTCACAATGACAGTGGCACCACGCTCGTATGAGGTTTACCATTTTTGTGTTAGTGGGATAGTGTGCTAACATTTGCAAATTTTGCGATCCAAGTTGTTGAGACACCTCATGAACCTCCTGGTGGCGCCAAAGGAAAAGTCGGAGGATATTTGTCCTCTGAAACCCTGAACGTCTACAAACATTTGTGTCAATCCATCGGGTTGAGATTATTTTGATCTGAACTACAGTGGTGAACTCTCTGTCCAACGCTGTTTCTCTGAAACGTGCTGCTAATGTGGCTCTGAACTTGTAATAGGGAGAACATTTTCACCCTGATGCTGATGTGGCAAAAACTAAAAAAAAGGAAACTACTTCTGCTTATTTTTGAAAATCTACCACACAGGTGATGTACGAGTATCTCACCCCCACAAATTGTAAAAGTTTTTTTTTTTTTTTTCCATTTGTCCACTGAATCGGAGCCCTTTTGGGTTCACTGGCTAATGGTTGTTATTTTCCTCAGGATGGATTAGCTGACTAAGCCTCCATGTGACTGTGCGGTGCTGGTTAGACTGGATTTAGGCGCACTGCTGGCTGATGGCAGACTAGAAGAAATTTCCAAAGACCTTTTTACTCAAAAAAAAAAAAGAAAAGAAAGATCTGCTTTAGGGTTCCATATGAAAAAACAACAACAACAACAAAAAAACATCTGTATGTGCACTTGAGATATCTACTTGAGAAATATTACTAGCTGTACTGAATGAGGCACTCCTCGGTGCAAATGTGACTTTTTTTAAAAAATTTTATGCGAGATGTGAAAATGAGGGACAGTGTCAAGTGCCTGCATCTCTCAGCAGAACCTATTTACTGCTCAGAAGTGTCCTTATTAATTTGGACTGGATGATGAGTTTGGGAAGCGTGTCTTTTCAACACAGTGTGGCAGAAAATATGCCGGTTGGTATCACTCAGGTGCAGAATTTTGAAATGAGGCAGTTTAGGGATAATAAAAAAAAATTAAAAAAATTGACACGTTTTCATTTTCACGTCCTGCTGCTGCTGTCTGTCTGTCTGTTTGTTTGTTCGTGTCGGTGACCGCTTTAGATGGCTTGCTCTCTCTGAGCGTCGGCTCCAAGCATGCACCGTTCTGGTTCGGAGGCCAGCGCCGCCTCACGCAGAACCACCATGTGATCTTCAGCGGCGTGGAGCGACTGGTCGATCCAGTCCATGCTGCCGGACATGTGACAGGCGTTGCGGGTGACCAGCACCAGGTGGCTGACTGACAGGAGGAGCGCAGTGGCCCTGAGGAAGGATAAGACAAATTGGTTCATATTAACAAGCGGGTTTTTTTTGTTTTTTTTCTTTTAGCTGCTGGATGAAAGCCACTTAACTCCCGAATAAAACAACAGCTTTTTAAAAGCACTGATTTCGAATGGGTCTGTTGGGCCGAGCAGGCATCGCACCGTTTGCATAAGTGATGAAAAAAAACCTCCAATTTGGATATTTCTAATGCTTTCCTGGTATCATAAATTTTCTGCGACATTTGAGCATTTGTATTCCCGTCTCCATCATCTCTCTGCACATCTCCAAGATTATTACATTATGGATGAGTCCAGCCGTGTGCTCCGCTGCTCCCCAGCCTCTGCAGACGATACTAACCAATCAATGGAGCTGGAAGGTCTTTTTGCATTCAGTGATCAAAGCCATGCAAAAAGGGGGGCCTCTGTGGGGGGGGAACAAAACTGAAACAACCCAGATGTGTTTACCTGGCGTCCAGGAGGATCGGGTCCAGAGGAGGGTACATGGACCTGACCACGTCGTCCACCCTGTGAGAGACGGACAAGCGAGGAAGACGCTCAGTCTGCGTCGGTAATGTGAGAAGGTGGAAGTTGTGACGGGTCGTGTGTTGTTGCGTTGTACCTCGGGCTGATGCGTTTGGCCACCGTGATGATGTCACTCAGGCTGGCTGGTGCTTTGACTTTCGCCCCCGAGCCCATCGTCATGGCAACCAGCTTTTCGGTCAAAGTGTGGCAGATCTGCACGTGGGAAGGAACTCTTTCAGTATCGTATGCGTCAATAAAATCAATCAAATTATAACAATAGCAGTATATAAAAAAAACAACAACTGGAATTGGTATTATTTATTTTTTGATGGATTTTTTTTTTTTTTAATGGATAATGTTTAAATTAAACCGGTGTTTGAGCACTTCTGTTACCTTCAGGATTGAGATGCAGTGAGACACCAAACCGCTGTTGGAGAATAATTCAAACAATTAATCACAAATCCCAGCGAGAAACATCTAAAGCTCTAAACTTCTGTGATTCAACCAGCAAGACATACGAGGCGTCCTCTATCCAGTCCTCGTTCTCCAAGATGGCTTCAATGTGAGGGTTAGTGATGACCACGTCGTCCAGCTCCAGCTCCGACAGCTCGCTCTGGGTCTCCATGGCGCCGATCAGATCCACCGTGGGTCTGAGAAACAACAGAGAAGGAAGCGTGTGAGGAAGAGGCTGAGTGACGACTCGGTCGGGATATCAGCGAGTTGGAGATCATTTGAGGCCATTTTACAATTTAACAGCAGAGTTACTCTTGGGGATAAGTTATTAAAAAAACAACACTTCCTTTGTCAAGTCAAAATATTATTATTATTTTATAATTATTGAAATCATATTAAATTGCTATTATTCTGGTATGAAGATATACCTAAATGCAAAGATTAAAGTGACAATAATGAATACCAGATTCACTTAATTAATTAAATTCTTAGGTTTCCATCCAACCCTCCATCCTGGACAGGTTTGGTTACTTCTTGATTGGTAATACTTACAAAGTAATACTTCTCACTTTTCTCATGTATAGACAAAGCATTCATCCACATAGCAGGTAAAGCTGTGAACCAATAGTATGAAAAAGCCGTGGAAAGGAGATATATAAAGTCCACAGACAAAGAACATAAATAGGCTGTATATCGACTTCAAGTCTACCGAAATAAAACAGAAAACTGTCATAAAATTCAAGATTTATTGCAGGACTGTTGTGTTAGACTGTCTTGGTTTTAGCCAGGTGTCCCTAATAAAATGCCAACTAAGTGTGCATAACCTGGTGCAAATAATATGAAAGATATTTCAGTAACTTTAAAAACCTTAAATTATGGTTGAATGATTCTGAAGGAAACCTGTCACAGAAATGAAAACTCCTGTCTTATAGATTCACTGGCTTTCGTACTGATGCACTAACTTGGAGTCGAAGGGGTACAGCAGGTCGTGAGGGTGGCAGTAGCGGTGTCTGCACACCATCACCAGGGCCACGAAGGAGGCCAGGAAAATGGTGGCCAACACCCCGATAGCCACAATCACCACCGTCTCCATTGGCGACTCTGACTCCCACAGCGCCTGCAGGCAGCGACTCGTCGAGAGAAAAAAAAAAAAAAAAAAAGAAGAAAAAAAAAAGTCCAATCAGGGTCGGCAGATTGTCCGAGCTCAATTACAGACGGGCGCTCATCTGTTGAGGAGAAAATAATTGGGAGTTTCAGTTTGATTGGGTGTAAAAGAGAGACATCAGCACCACACTTGAGGATATCTGAAGCCGAAATTTCCATTTTGTTTAAACGCAATAGCGACACCTTTGAACCCGTAGAGAGGAATACAATCTGCAGCGCTCTGTCTGTTTCTGAATATGGCACACCAGCAATACGCACACGTACCCAAGTACGTGAAGCGCGCTCGTCCTTTGTTCTGCACTTCCTGCAGTATTATATATATATTTATATAATGAGAACAGAACTGTTTACTGTACAGAGACATATAGCTGCACCGGGAACAAAAACAAAACGGTAAATAACATAACAACGCTTTCAACTTGAATAGCTCGTCGACAAAGTCAACAGCTTGAAATACTGTGTGGTTAAATCCTGTTAAGACTCACTTTGATTTGCAGCTTCAACTACACACACACACACACACACACACACACACACACACACACATCTAAACCCGCTAAACCTCGACAAAGAGAAAAACCCTCAGGCGTCTTCTCACCATCTGATGTTTCGCGTCCCGGCTGAAGTGTTTTTTTTTTTTTTGTTTTTTTGTTTTTTTTTTGGGGGGGGGGGGGGGGGAGTTATTTACAGTTCAATTTTGGGGACTTTTATCTTCTCTCTCAGAGTGTAAAGTATAGCTGCCCTCTGCACCCTTTAGTCACTCGTTAACCCGTCCTGTCACCTGCTCGCTCCGTGTTGTGTCCGTGTGTAAAAACTCTCCGGAGATAAGCTGTCACTGAGACATCTCTCCAGGTGGACTCTCACATTGTTTCTATTTTAGGTATATGACACTTTCAAAGCAGCGATCCAGTTTTGTAAGCAGCACAGTTTTACCACCGGGCGGCTGAACTTTCAACACTACAACATTGTAAACCTGCATTTTCACCGGCATGATTATGTGAGATTCTGCCGTGGAATGCTGTAATTCTTTAATCAGATTAATTTGCGTTACGGCCGTCGTGTTATACCGGGCTTTCTTCTGCCTCACAGCTTTGCTGAAGGCTTTTCTTAACACAGGCCAGTGGTTTCCTGAAATCAGTGAGGTCTGCTGCTCGGGGTGGGGGGTGGGAGGGGGTGTGTGTGTGTGGAGGGGGGGGGGGGGGTGGATACATATAGAGGTAAATAAAGAGGTGTTTTAGGGTATACAGGAAATCTCCACGCATTCCTCAGTGGCGCCTGCGATGATTCACAGCACCACCAGAGCTTTCTACTAGATTGAAGAGGGAAATTTTGCCCTTTTAACCCCAGTTTTTTTTACTCCAGTATAAACTATCTGACGTTTCTTAGTTACATTGCAGAGTCAGTGTTAAAACCCCCCCCCCAAAAAACCCCAATGTGCCTGCAAAACAAGGCTAAAACCCCACAAAGTAGTTAAAATTCACTATCTTAACCTGCTATAACCTCAAAATACTGCTGTAACATTATTTCATCAATAATATAACAAGAAACATTCAGCATAACACTTTTATACTTTTTCTTTTTTCTTCTTTCTGGTATAATTGTGACTGCGGGACTCTGTGCAGAAGCTCCAGAACCAGATCAATACACAGAGAGAAAGAAATATATATATATATATATATATATTTTTTTTTTTAACCCCAAAGCTTTAAACATTCAACATCTGTAAGGTTGAAAACCGAGTGGAATTGGTAATAAATACAATTATGAATACTTTCAGAACATACATCTAAAAGGTTTCACAGGATAATGAAGGACTTGATTAAAAAAGACCAGCAGAAACAATAGACCAAAAGCCTCAAAAAGTAGTCTCAATTTGAGTGCCCGTTCTGCCTGAATAACTGTGCAAATACATTTCTTTCATATATTTTTTTTCTTCAACAACAGTTCAGTGAAAACCTCCACCGACACGTGCTCGTGATTAACAAAGACGGACAAATAACGGTAAAGTTTTCCCATTCTGTAGTGTTTTCACAAACATCGATTTCAACACTTCAAAGTTAAAGATATAGATTTTTGCTGAAGCTTAGGAGACACTTCTAAAGCTGCGTTTTAAACCAAGACAACTTTGCACTTGAAAGAAGTCAACAAACTCTCTTTTCCTGGGGACTTACCTATACATTTTGTCCTTTTAGTCGATTCCTGAGAGGAGACAAAATCAGTTTTTGCTCCGCCACCACGAGCGCGGAGACGGCACCGACATCTCCAGCCCCGGGGCGTGCACGCGCACCGAAGCAGCCCGTGAGCAGCCTCGTGAAGGGCTGAGCTGAAGAAGCTGTCGGTGAAGTGACTGATGATCAAAGTTGGTCCTTCTTACTTTCCTGGCGCGCGCCCTTTGCGGCGTTGCCCTGCCACGCGCGCGCCTCTGGAAAGTTGCTGCTGAGACCTGCGTGCGCGCGAAGCGCGCTCTCGCTGCCTGGAGTTAATGCTTAGCTGCTTAGAAAAGATTCAATTACCGCAAACGAGACACACGTTTGTACAGTTAACGCTAGGTGGCGTACTCTAACTGCTGTATTCTTATGTTTTCATCAAATATACTTGAAGGTAAGGGGTAAAACCGTAGCCTATATAAAAAAAAAATATATATATATTTTTTTAAAAACTTGTGAAACCTATCAGTTTCTGTGGTGGAGCGTGAAGTCTGGTGTTAAATTAGTAAACTAATACCAATGCTGAATGTGCCACATTTGATATTCTTACTAAACTTGACGGTGGTGGAAAATAGGCTAATTAAGTAGCCTACCTACCACTCAGATACTGTCGCCCACCTAAATACCTGTACTTTAATATTATGATTTTAATTTTTTTTTAAAACAACAGCATTTATTTCATACTGAGGTAAATTGTTAATTTTACTCTATTACATTTATTTGATAACCGTATTTACTCCCGACTTTACCAAAAAAATTTTGGTGCACTTTAAAAACCTCATTAACCTAGCGTTCATTATTTACATTGGAAACAGCAGCTGGCAAATCAGGAGTTCAATCAGTTGATGAAAACCCTGTGATAGGCCTATATTTGAAAAAAATTAGGCTTTAATGTCAGATTGTTGTTTTCTGGGGAAAGAATGCAATTTGAAACTCTCCTTTAATCCAACATGGATACTAAGTCCTTAAAATGTTCAGACAACTACAATTCCCTCATAAATGCTGATGATTATCATGGGATATAATTGAAAACTCCAGATCAGCCATTAAATGGACCTTGAAACACGATCATTTTCTTCTAAATATTCCTTTAAGAAAATCCCTTCACAGGTATTAGAAAGGGAAAAAAATACAAAAAGAAGGGACTGTGGTTTGGTTGCGAGTGGAGTTTTTATGTGTCCTACAACTCTGATTATAACGTGACCTTCCTTCACCTTTGCAGAGCTCTCACTCCATAAATGAGGTGCTGAGGTCTGCTTCCCATCACAAACATGCTGAAGAATGGCCAAGATGCAACAAAAGGAGGTATGTCCGCTTTTTTGTATGTTTTTTTTTGCTCGGCATACTGTGTAAACTATAAAGTTGCAACATCCTCTTTGTTGTCATCTCTGCTACACCACAGCTTGGTTCTGTGTCTTATATATTATCATCCTCCTACATGCATTTCTGCCTGTGTGTTCCACTTTGCCGGAGCATCTCCTATACAGTCAGCAGGGATAATTACCTCCCCACCCCCGTCTTCCACTGAATGCAGCGTTAAAGCCGGGGTACCTTGGCACAAAGCCGGTTAATATTTGAGCAGTCCTGTCAATCACAGCGATTCATCATTAGGTGTGTCTGTGCCGCATTCTTGTACAGGTGGGCGTCTTTGAAGTTTCCTCCAGCGCGAGAATGGATCATTGACTGACAGCAGCAGACTCGGCCGGCTCTCCGTGAATATATATATATATATATATATATATATCGTTTCTGTTTCTGCTGCTCAGCTTTTCATCCGCCCCGCCTGAGGGTGGTTATCTTTGATGTGGGTGGGGTAACTCCGACTTGTATCTTCTCCACTGGTCTTTGCTCATCTGTGTCTCTCTTATCGAAAACAGTAGACCAGCGACCTTTGAAGCGGTGCCAGTAAACAAGCACACAAATATTATCCAGAGCTAATCAGGTGGTAGGAGTCGATTTCTCCCCGGAGACTGACCTGCTGTGCTGTAAATTGAACTATTGACGGTCTTTGACGCTGCTGTGTCGGCTCTTCTTAGGGCCAGTAGTTGAAATGTAATTACTTTATCAAGAGTTAACAAAAAAAAAATAACAAGTTTATTCATTATAGATTTGTTAAACTGCTGTGATTTTCCATTATTTGTTCTTTAAAATATAAGCTTGGTTTTACTTTATTACTGAGGTTGCAGGTGTGGAAAGTAGAAGATGGGAAACTTGTAGGAGAAGCCCTCCAACATATATGAGGTGATTCTCTGAGTTTTTTTTGTTGCTTTGCCTCAATGGCTACGAAATTGTGATGTTTCTGTGTTAATACAGAATTGCAGCAACATTTGACTTTACATTTATTTGCAGAGGAGGAAGAAGCAGTTTTTCTCCTACTGGTTAGAAAACCGGTGGAGTTTTCTGAAGTTATCTCTTGAATCTTTTATGCATCCCTATCAAGAAGCTGTAGGCATACAGCCGGTTTGCAGAAGCAGTTATTATTCTGCTATCAGTATGATGGCAGGATTGCCTGCTGCTCATAATCAGATTCAACAGACTGTATTATAGCAGAAATCTCCACCTGCTATCTTTTTCCTGAACCTGCAGACAAACCGGTGCACCAGCTGCTGAGCGCTGCGGTCGAGAGGAGGCAGTAAAGGACGCATGGTTCCCTTACAACTGCTCTTTAATGTCATTTCTCATTGTCTCAGATTCGGAAGTGTTCCTCACAACGTGGATGAGGAAGACAGCAGACCAAGCTATTCTTTCTGGTTTTGTCCTTGAATCGTAAACAGAAAGAGAAAAAGAGGTTCATCGCTGCTGCTTCAGACAGTCTACCTGTGACGGAACGATGTGGAGGGAGGATGCGGGTTCGTTTGCGGTCCCTGTGGCCTTTTGTGACATCATGTGGACCCGTGCAGCTCTTGCAGGGGCATTAAGTGTGTGTGGGTACTTTCTTTAATAGATGGCTGAGGGTGGCCTTTGAGAAGCGGCTTGATCTAGAGCAGCACTCGGGTGATTTATCCGTCGCTGGCTGTCTCTTCATCAGAAACAATGGGGAAAGATTTTTCAGCGTCTCTGCTTGACAACAGTCTTTGTGTTTGACGCCTGTTGTGGACAGAGTGGCAGGCTAAACAAACAGCTTTCCTTCAGCCTCCCTGGCAGGTGTGGTCGTTTTAGCGGAAGAAAATCAATCAACTTCGGCAATTTCTTGCTTTGTTATTTCACATTTTATTCAAATTAAATTTAATAAACAACTACATATTAGATCTATGTTTTCATCCATTCAGATGTAATCAGTTTTTTTTTTTTTTTTTTTTGTACCTTGGTTGATAAGCTTGTCTTCACGTCTTCCTACATGAGTTATGGCTTTATTTCAACAGATCTGATACACGACTATGAAAATGTTTGCTTGAAAATACAGAGAAAACTCCTCCACAAATACATCGTGAAACATTACTGTCCAGTCCGCAGGGGGAGTTTTAGTTGAAGCCCATGTACCCACCTCCTGTATTCTCTGTGCCCACCCTGTGTGTGTTTTTGTGGGGGTGGTAATGCTTCCCAGATTTCAGAAAAAAAAAAAAAAAGATCTTTTGTTTTATCTGTTTTATCAGCACTCTGACGCTGGAGGCAAACCATGACAACACCATCTGTATCAGAGATGCAGGAGAAGTGCAGAAACAGCACAGACATTTTGGGAAAGAGGCTTCACTCCAAACCATGGGGCTTAAAAGGTAAGATAAAAAGTGCAAACCCAAGAGAAGAAAATAAAATATGGAAGAAAATGTTTTATGTTGCGCATATGTTGAGTTTTGAAACCTAAACTCACAATCACCCTGACCCAAAGCGGCATATCAAGTATTCCCTGTTCACTTTGTGGTTTACTTGCACAGTTTTACACCTTGAAATTTGTCATCCATCCAATTTCTGCGGCTGCGATAAGGTTGAATCGGCACACATGGTTTGATAATCCAGTGAGCAATGACTCACGTGTTGTGTAGAGGCGAGTGGTATAAGTATGTTATTGCATCAGTGCTAAAGTTGGCCAGAAGGAGAGCTTTTACGAGTCCACTTCTATTGTCAGCACAAAGAGGGCTGAGTGCATTTGAAGCCGTGAAGAGAGTACTGCAACTCTGAGATTTTATGCCTAAATTCATGGTCTTTTTTTGGGTGGGATTCTGTAGTTTCACTTTTCATCACAACGCTGAGATGATGGGAATCATAACGACAACAGGCCAGTTTTTAATGCACATGCAGTTCAATAGTCTTGTTTTTATTTTGAACATACATTCATTTCGATTTTCTCCTGTGTCCTAGAGGCCAAAGGTCTCTGTGCAGTATAGGACACAAAATGATCTCGCAAAATGACGTCGAGAACAGCAAGTCAAAATCATTGCATAGAGGAGCAACATATCGAGGAGGGAAAATGGCATCCTCTTGATCTAACCCTCACCCGTAGTCATGAATTTTGTGTAATGTCTGAAAAAATGAAGACAAGTTGCTGACTTCCTCACCTGCAGGGCCGGCATGAGGAGTGTGTTTGTGCAGCGGAGCAGACTGCACGGAGCTGAGAGGCACATTTCAAATAGCCTAACTGATGTTTTTGGCATCTTGGCGTCGGCAGAAATTTATATTTATTTACATTTTGATGTTTGCAGGCTTTTTGTCCTGTTTTTGGTCTCTGCCTGTTGCTGGTGAAACATCTGGCTCTTTAGCGGCTAAATGCTCCATTAATGCGCCACTCAGATTGTGTGTTGCAGAATCAGCAGGGGCATCTACTGCTAGAACACGTTTAGTGTGTTGTTCAGCGTTGTCGTAAGGATTGGTGCTGGATTGGATCAGCCAAAGGGACGCACGCTCGAAGCTCTACACTGCTTTGATGTTGTTTCACTGTCAGTCAGCTGGTCCCCAAACCTTATCACGAATCCCAACCCTCACCTTAACCCTCCTAGAATACAACAACCACTCACAGGCGAAGCGTCCCTCCCGCTGATCCAATCTTGCGCTGGCCAAGTCATCAGGTGTGTCCTCCTTCCCGACTGTCAAGACTGAAATGAGGTATAACCAGTTTTTATGCGTGGCCTGTCCAGTCTCTGGGCTCAGCTCTTCATGCGTTGGTGAAGCAAAAATCATCCAAAATCCCAGATTTACTTCCAGCTGATGTTTTGCAGGCTGTTTGTTACTACAACAAACAAAACAATTTTGTTCTGCAGTCTGGTTGTGCACGAAGACTATTTGGCATGAGGAGACCCAAAAAGAGTCGGAAACGGAAGCGGAGAGGAGTGTAGAGAAACAAAGAAATAACATCAAAGAATACCTTTTACAATCTGAGAGGTCCTCTGACTATCTTGGAATCTTTTGTTACTTGAGGCAACAACACATTGTCAGGCTTTACCTGTAGGAGTTGGAGAAAGAGCCTGAAAGGGCTCTCGACTAATCCACGGTATATAATGGCCCTGGCTGAAAGGGCCTCTTATACTGTATGACATGAATAGATTCAATGGTTTGTTCTTTGCGAGTTTCCGACATGTGGCGACAACACGGCAAGCAGAAGTGTTTTGTGTGATAATGTGTTCAGGGCTTTTGAAATGTATGGAGCTCATGATGTAAACTGTGACAGAGTATAGGACTGAATCACTGCCATATTTCATAAATGAATGAGTCTAAATACAGCAGCCTGTGAATAGACTTTCTGGAATATTTCCACTTCTAAGTGCCACTTATGATGTAAGTTTGCTTTTAATTACCCTGCTTAATAAGACCTGTACTGCTCACAAAGCTCTCCAGTCTTTAAGTTGTTAAAGGGGGGGGGGGGGGAAAGAAGGCAATTTTATGTGAAGAGCGACTTAAAAAAATCTCTTGACTTTTGGAAACGGCGGTTCAGAGTAAGAAAAAAATAACAGTCCAAAAGAAAAAAAAGTAGAGAGTTTTTCCTGAATGTTCCCGGCTTTACCCCAGGGATCTCCAATCCCTGTGGCTTCAAAGGCTTACATGGCTTTCTGTTTTATAAGCAGCTGGAATTGCGTGAAGCTCTCTGCTACTGAGAGCGATGCGATGGGGCTGGGTGGGGTGGGATAAAGGGTGTGGGACTCGGCGGAGGATAGGACACAGAAATGTCCTTGAGAATCAAAGAACTGCAGCAGGCTTTAGCCAAACAGCTCTGCTTCTTTATTTTTGCCCAGTCTCTTCAGTGCTGCTAAAATCTCTTTCTTGGCCGACAAGCAGAGGAAAAGCAGCAAATGTTTTTCTTTTGTTGCTTTTGCTGCAGATTATGGGACGGTGCAGGCTAACTACAGTCTCCCGGTATGCGTGGATTATATGCACAGTTCAATCGGCAATCCAATCATCGGAGTTGATCTCTAAAGAAAATTCCAAACCTGTTCACAATATGGTGACACGTGTGGTTTGTCTTCTGTTATGTGATTGCAGTTAAGGGACTTTATGATGCTCCGCTGTGTCCAGCAACCGTCGACTGTGACTGTCTTCTATTATAGTGCTGAGCAGGTTGTGCACAGCGGCGTTTTCACTGCTGTGGCAGAAAACGCTGACAGTGAAGTGAAACGGCAAAGCTTCGGCTTCAGAGAATTCATTGAGTCGGATTTATACTTAAATGCACATTAAGCAGAACTTTTTAATGTCTTGCGTTTAGCTGATCCCCCATGAGGCCGTGATGATCATTCCACATTTGAGGATGCATGAATGCACGTAAGCAGCTGTGTGATTACGGCGCACCTTCCCTCATCTCTGCAGAAGGGAAATAAACACATGTAGTAAAAATGTTTCTCGGCTTCATCACCTGAATGACTGAACAAGATGAAAACGCAACACTGATGTGTAGTCAGTTGGGATAGGTGGTAAATTTAAATACAAACAGAATGTAATGATTTGCAAATCATGTAAACCTGAATTAAATTGAAAGCTCCAGGAGCTGGTCTTTTCAGATATGTTTACAGAGTGTTGTTAAAAGAAGAGATGATATAATATAGTGGGACACGTGCCCCTCTCCCAACTTCTTAAAAACATTTTGCTGCCGTCAAATTTAAATTGAGCGTAATTTTAGCATAAAACAATAAAATATCCCAGTTTCAACATTTCGTTTGGTCTATTTTCAATTAAATATGATTTGACGTGATTTGCGAATCATCAAATTCACAGCGTCCCAACTTTTTGGGGAAACGGGGTCGTATGACACGCGTCTGCAAATTGTCACCTATTTAGACATGCAGCAGACAATAAGTTTTTTAAAAAGTACAATAGTCTCTGCCTTTCTGTCGGTTGGTCACTGAGGGACATTGTCACTTTGTTTCCATGTTGTCATTTGATATATTGTCCAAAAAATATAGATTCAAATCAAAGTAATTGAAGTGATGCTTCTTCTTTTAATTTTTAATGGCAAATTAAACACAAATTCAACAAATTTAAACTTAAAACCCACTCAGTGAAGACGTCATGGCAATCTCATTTCCTTCTAACAAAACTCATCTCAGGGAGTGGCAAAAGTCATCTCAACAATCCCGTGAAGAGCTTTTGTTACAAGGTTTAAATCTGGTTGAAATGATCCACGCTTCATTTGAATGTTAATTGGAATTAAACTGGTAATTTTGCACGTTAGTTGAAAATGTGTGTCAATGATCTCGTCCCGTCATCATTGACATCCACACACTTTCAGGTCTTCACGCTCCACTCGCTTGGCTCAGACGGAGTCTGCAGTGACTCGACAGCACCGGCAGAAAATTCTCTCGCAGCTTGCACACGACATAATCCACTTGTCCGAGGAGGTTTCTTTAAATTACACCTCCATTTTAGTCTTTGTGGGATTCTCACCGAAGCGTCCCTTTAACATCATCGGGGGCGACACAGTGTCTGTGAGCCCGGGGGGCGTTGGGGAGCGGGGAGGGGGGGCTGTCAGGATCTGGTTTTTTTTAAAGCAGAGTCTAGACCACGAGAGCACAGCCATGCAGTAGCCTATGTATTTATTTTATTTTTTTGATTAAAGGCAGAGAAATTATAGCGTGAAGTCACCCTGGAAATGAAGTTCAGCGTCACACGGAGCCTCCGGCTCGTTGAAGCGTCCATGTGCTGCTCCTTGTCCTTTGTTCCCGTTGACTTCACATAAAGATACTGGCTTGCAGGCAGAAGTGTTTTCTTTTTCGAAGTTGGTAAACAGATAAAACATCTGTCTACTGTTTTCACCAATTAGCTACTTATTCATTTGAATTCTGGGTACATTTTGCATGTTCTCACTTCTTCAGAAGTTCTCTTTTGCCTTTAGTGAAACTACATCCAAAAAACTGACACAAGTTGACGAATGAATATTCTCCCACTTGGAGCCGAGTGCTTCTTCCCCGTTTTTCTTTGCTTTCTAACTGTATTTTTGCATCCACTTATCATTTCTGATGATACTGCCTCTATTTTATATTCCTCCCAACATTTCCAATTTCATATAATTGAATCAAATTTGATTTAAGGGATTACTCCCTTCTCGATTTCTTATCACTGCACCATAGAGCTGGGAAATTGCTTCCTCCTTAGATTCTGCTTCTAATCTGTGAGCAATTTCTTTCTTCCCAAAAGCAGAAGGGGAAAGCGGGGAGACGCGAGAAAGCCGGCGCTTTTATATTTGTGGCAGGTAAATTGACAGATCCACTGCTGCTCTGAAACTATTCATTTAGAAAAGGTGAAGTGGATGGACCTCTCGCACAGATGGGAGAATTAGACTGAATTAACACGACACAGACAGTTGACCTAAACTTGGCAGCCTCCTTTTAAAAGAGAGCTCCAGACTGGAGTGTTAGCAATACACACATTTATTGGAGACTGAGTAGAGAAAAGCTTTGTGAGAGGTCAGGTGCTAAGAAGAGGGAAAACCTCTCTGAAAATTCAAAATCATTCGTGCTAAACTGCCCTAAATATCAAAGTTAGCAAGTTAGCTTAGCATGGCATTTAAGATCTGACATAACAACATTAGCCCAGGTTACATATTTATACAGGGAGGGTAGTTGGAGAGCCACCTGACATTTTAGGATGTCATGTCATAAATGAATAAAATGTCATTGACATTTCTATTTTTTTTTTTTTTTTTTTTAAATTACGCCTTCAGCTCCTTCTTTGGCAGTCAGATTTCCCAGGAAAAAACGTCTCTGTGCCTCATGAGATTTACCTCAAAGTAGATTTTATCTCGACTTCAAGAGTCATACTGTCTTTGTGTAAATGTTTCTACAGCTAAAACTTTTCTGTCAAGTTAAAAAGAAAAGACTGAAGATGTGTCTTTGTGTGTCCCGGTAGCTCGGTTGGCACCCTGTTCCCAAATTGTCCAAGTGTGTGTGCCCTGTCCAATAACGCTTCCCTGGAAAACAAATAGTTCATTACTGTGTAATGACAGTGGTGGACAGGTCCTGTTAGCTGTGTTTCTGATGAGGATTAATGTCCACAATGACCTCACTGTTTAATAAAGCGATTCAAATGACAATGGTCCGTGATCGCTGCGGTGATGCTCTGATTGACTCGCTATCAGATGTCCTAATCAGCCGCGCATAGGTTCGAGTCAATCCTGTGTCGAGGGCACGCCGCCGTTATCAACACTCCCTGATTTCTTTAATCGGATTCTATTACTGGACAGACCTCCCGTGATTTTATCGCTCCGCTCTTGGTCGACGGCGCGGCTTTAACCGAAGCCAGCCGTGAAGGTCGGGCGAAGCGAAAAGGTTCGTTCGACGTGGTGTTTGTACCAAGCGGTGTTTGTACCAAAACCTCCCTCCACAGCACTGATGAAATCCACTCTGTGGTCTATTGATCTGGCCTGCAGTTTGATTGATGCTGTCTTTAAAAATTCATTAGTTTGAGGCATGGGGGAGCTGCAGGGCGGCGGGCGCTCCTGCAGGGCACATTTGTCTATGTTTACAGAAGCAGGAGTATTCAGTCAGCGGCAAGAAAGGAGGCCTGACAGGGCCACCCAGGGCCAAATGAGTCACACTGTCATTCTGCACCAGCACATAAAAACACACACGGATCCCACAAGGTGAGAAAAAAATAGGGCGAATATTTTGCAGCTACATTTCTATCTGAGGCGCTTATTGATTGCCTGGTGTGAAGCACCTCATTGTTTCCTGCGTGCTTATTGCCGGCTGCGTCCGTGAGTGCAGTTGTTCTGCAGCAGCACAAATCCTTCATCTTAACAGATGTGAAATACATACACTTCATTTAGAAGCCTTGGTTGTTCAATTATCTCACCGAGTCCTGGCTCATAAATCAGCTGCAGCCGGGTTTTATGGGATGTTATTAATATTGTAACGGGGCTAAAATGTCACTGTTTATATTTAACAGTTTAAATAAATTAATATCATCCCAGGATGTTTAAAAAAAAAAAATAGAAAAAAAAAAGGTTTAAAAACATCAGAAAACCAACCATGCATTGTGAAAGACAAAACCTTTATTATGGTTATTTGAAAATGTTTCCTCTTTGAATTTCTTGTCCAGCTGTGTAAATCTGATTGATGAACTACAAATATGAATATGAATCATTTGTTCCGCTTTTATGATTGTGAAACAGCTCCGTGTAAAAAGTTTCCTGGCAGAAATTGGCTTCCATTGTAATCATGTTCATATTTGTAATCATCCATATTCATGGGATTTTTCACCACTTTTTCTCTTCAGTAGTCAAATCTGTTTAATCTTAGATATCCTTATATTGCAAACTTTCATCTCTGACCCTGTGTGGCCCTGAATATTCGTCTCTGATGTGATCACTGTGGCTGTATTAAATTATTGAAATTACGGAGCTGCAACATGGGATTTACTGAAAGCATTGTGTTCCCTTGCATGCGTGATGAAGCCACTGAGGACTGACAGCAAACGAAGCGTTAATCACCCAAAGATCGTCCCTCGCTGTGGAAAATACTCCGACCTGATGAGCAGGGACATTAAGACGTGCTAATTAAGGCTCGTTGATAATTATAGTTGTGTTCTTCAATTGGTGCTGATTGGAGGCCGGTCCAGTCAGTAGTTAATGGTGAACAGTGGGTCGGCGGGACCGAGCTCTTAGAGGGATGATGAGTGAGGGGAGGAGGGTGAATGATGGAGAGCCGTGAGGCAGGAAGAAATTAATGCCAAGAGCAAGACAGAAAAAAAAAAAAAACAGTCAGACGAAAAGTAAAATGAGGAGCAAAGACTTTTTGTCTGCGTAATCACCCGACTGCTGTAATTATAACTGCGGCGAGATTCGCATTCGAAACCCAGCAACCCGCTCGACTAACCGCCACAGACAAAATGCCCACAACGCTCCCACTTGCGCATGAAAGCGGAGACTGAACAGAAGGCGATCCCCGCAGTCTGCGCTCGCGGCTCCCCCGCAGTGGATTCTGGGTCAGGTTGTATTCACCAGCGGAGCAGAGGGAAAGCCTCGCTGCCAGCACATGAAACACTACGGAGCTGCCGGCTCTTTGAAGCAGGGAAATGAGAATTTGCCACTGCCTGGACTTGCATCACCCCCTTGCTCCTCGCCCACTCCCACGATAGAGTGGGGAAGAGTTCAGGCACACAGCGCTCCACTCGGGCTTTTCGTCAGCGCAGACCGGAGCCCACGCTTTGTTCTCCAGTTCTGTGAGGATGCTGCGATTGATAGGCCCCAGTCGTTTTTAATGGAGCGCTGCGCCGCGGAGGATGTGTGCTTATGTGCTGGTGTGTCGGCTCCGCTGACATGCTATGTTATTGTTGCACGTGTGCGCTTGTTCGAGCGGTGAATATGTCTGCATTGTTGCACAAGTTACATGCGAGAAGCTCCCCTCGGCGAATGTCATCGCCGTGCGGGTTTTCATCCTCATGACTCAGTTGAATGAAATAGCACCTCTGGCTTCAAGAGGGTTGTGCAAAAACATAGGACGGTAATGACTTCTCTCTTCTGCAAATGGGATTGTGCATATCATGCCCTCAGAGGTAATGCGCACGTCCTCTGGGGAGATCATAGCCTGTATGGTGTAAATGTATGAATACTGATTAGCTGCTTATCAGGGTTATCAGGTCAGGATCTGCGGCAGTGTTGTGTCACGCAGCTACAAGTTTGAATAATGAGATTTCAGAATGACTCAAAATTATACGCCTCAAAGGTGCCATATTTGACACTTTTCCGGTGTTTTGTTCGCAGGTTTGATGTCCATAAGAAGATGTTGTTGTGCCTTTAAGTACCAAAACCCATCTAAATATAGTATTACATTTTCCCTCTTAACGTTTATCCCTGGAGCTCTAAAGACCAGACTGATGTAGGTGTTTGTCCTCGAGATGCATTTATATCGATGACCCTCTCTTCTGATTGGCTAACTCGTTTCTCGTTTCCGCGGGTTTTCTTGGGTTTTGTAGCTTGCCAACTCCGCGACATGATGACCTCTCAGTGTTTCCTTCCACATAAAAGGTTAGACGGTGGGCCGTGCTGACATATGACATCAGCACAAGTATGTGATATCACAGTCTTACGAAAGGCCAAACGGCTTGTTCAAATGGCAGTTTGCTGAAATACAGGCTTTTGAATGTCTCTGGAGTTTTTTTGTGACACTCGTGGTATTTATGAAGAACCTAGACCTGCTTTATAATAAAAAAAATGGAAATCTGAATTTATTCACCTTTTAAATTTCACATTATGCTACTCTGAGTGCAGATTCAGTTTCCTGTCATAACATTTAGACAAACCACGTAGCACCTGCAGGACTGAGTCAATATTTATTGCTTTCTTCTGTCATATCTGAAGCAGCTGTCAGATTTTAAGGCAAGAGCTTCCAAAAATGAAGGCGCATCTTTAAGCCCTTTTGCACACTTTAAAATAATGACATCATTTGCACCATTTGAACACATTTTTGCGGCAAGAGGCAATTCTTTAGCAGATCAGTATAATGCTGTTTTATTTGACTTCTTCTGGCCTGTAAAATACAAAAAAAGAAGAAAATGGGTTTGTTTATTTTTGGTGTTTGGTTCTGGCCGACACCGTTTGTAACGCAGTAGGGGTCAAATTTTAATTGCTCACTCTAAATAACCAACACTATGTTGGCTTGTTAAAAAAAACAAGGGGGGGGGGGTCTGTCTTATGTCAATATCCGTAAGCTGCACATGCCCCAATTAGTAAGGCACCACAGACGTTGACAGCGTGTTTCCGACAGTAGCAGCGCTGGATGTTTCATGTCGCTTCCGAGGGAAATGCCCTCCCAGAGGCTCCATTTTTAGACGTATAAAAAAGGTTTTAATGCCCAAATATTTGCAGATTAGGTTTCATGCTCTTCCACTTATGGACAGTTGGTGGCAGCAATGTGCAAAGAAACTATATAATACGCCAACAAATGCAAAGGAGAAGACTTGGAAGCTGGTAAACATGGAGGATCGTCTAAATATGGCTCCAAAATAGCAAGATGGTGATTTGCTGTTCATATTGTTTGTATTTGTTTTGTTTTCCCTCCATAAATGTGAGCAGAGAGGTAAATTGTGATGAAAAGCATTACTTCATTCTTTCTCCCGTTTTGCGTTACCAATGACAGCGAAACATTTTTATCTGTGATCTCTGGTGTCCAACCGTTGTGTTCTCTCTGGGACACATTCAGGAGATTTATAGTTTTTTGACCGGCCTAAATCAGCCAGATATACTTGGCACGATGTAGAAGAGTGGGGTTAATTTTGCTTGAGCTTTTGCTCATTGATTCCCAGAGATACTAATGAAGGTTGGTCCACGAGAGTGATTAGCTCACAGCATCACAGTGCCTTCAGCTCTTTGTTCCAAGGAGTGAAATAAAACGACTTGTATCGCTCTCTGCAGCATCCTCCAGTTTGCATATAAATTTTTTCTTTATCTCCATTATTAACACCTTTTACTAAATACGTGGCAGAACTCGTAGATATTTTAACATCACACAGCTTTTCCCTTTTCTCTTCTGAATTAAAATTTTGGAGACACCGGTCCGCCGGTCGTGAGGAATGAGAATCTAGATGCCAAAATCAATGATGTTTCCAAACAAGATCCCCAGGTGACCCTGACCACCTCCTCAGCGGTTCAATATATCGAGTGATCGCAGGCATTAAGCAACATGAGAGAAAGTAGGAACTTTTTGGTAATAAAACTGTTCCCCACGTTATTTAAAAAAAGAAAAAAAAGATAGAAAGGACAGTGAGATATTATTCCAACGTGTCAGTAACAATAACCATAAAAAGACTTATAGCTACACGATTTATTGTGTAAAATGGCACCATTCAAAGTGTTATATTCCTCATGGATTCTTTGATTGTTGTCACTGATATGGCATTTTCATATATATATATATTTTTTGTTTGTTTTGTTTTGTTTTACTAATGCTTAATTTAATCAAACTATGCATCATACTTTCTAAAGTTCATGTGTTTTACATGCAAAATCTTTAACTTTGAATGTTAGATAAATAGATTTCCTCCCTGAAAGGTAGTGGAGTACAAACGGACGTTAGCAGAGAATGAAAATACAGGTAAAGTACCTGGAAATTGTACTTGCATACAGTATTTAAATATAAATGTGATTAGGTACGTTTACCACTGCACTGGTATGATAATATCTGATCCGGATGTTTTCCTTTTTTGCGTTAATTCAATGTGTTTAATCAGATGCGTTTGCACACTTCACCTTGTTTCCTCCTCACATATTGTGATCTCTGTCTTCTCTATTATTAGATTTATTAGGTTTCACAGCTATTTTGCATCTTGCGCTAAACAAAGTGGAGAACATCGTTCTGTTTGAGTACCTGTGTGCGCACTTTAGTTTGTTTTTTTTGTTTGTTTTTTTGCTTCAGTGTTTTTGTGTGGTTGTGGTCGGAGGTCCGTCGAGCTGTCAAACCCAGGAGTGCATCTGCAGACGGAGGTGCTGCTGGGAGAGGACGGCGGTGGGTTGGTTGCTTGGGGGAGACATGCCCTGATAAATCACATCTGTTCTGGAGACGTGAGGCTGATGCCTGAACTGAAGCGTGACTGAGCGGTGAGGGAAGAAGAGCTGATCAAAAGAGGGAAGAAGAGAGGTGAAAAAATTAGAACTTCTCGCTCCTCCTTCTTCTCTTTCTTCCTCTTCCCTCCGTGGTTTTACTTCTTTTTTTTTTGTTGGTTTTTTTGGCCTCTTTACAGACAGGAAGCTCCTTAAACTACCTTTACGGTGCATGCATGAGTAAATTCATGTCTTTATCCAGAACAGTAGCTGAGGTGAACAGATGGAGCATCAGAGAAGGGTTATGTAACTTCTGTTCTAATATTGACCGTCGTCCCAGATGTTATGAGGGGAGAAAAGTGAAACATGAAAATGGCTCAGGGATACGAGGGGGATGTCTTTCAGTGAGGATTTGCTTTATTATTTCAAACATAAAATCTGCCACTCAAATGTAGACAAGACCCTTAGCTTTATATGACTGAAAACGTGTAATATACAGCTAATTGAGACATCTACAGATGCAACATGACACGTCCTGGTTAAGTCTAACCTGTTTAATGAAGCTTGTTTGTGGCACCACAGATAAACTACTTAATGTCATCTTTGACGATGCAACAAGGGCTCTAGGTGAGGTTTCTTTGCATGTCGTAGCACTCCATTCCCCTTTGTTGAAGATGGCTGGTGTTAAAGCCATGGTTTAATTACCATACTGCAGAGCTCTCTGGGCTAGAACGCCTAAATTAGCAGAACTACCCGCCTGTGGTGTAACATTAATTGTGAAGCAAAACACTTGTCGCTATAAAAAAAAAAAAAAAAAGATCTTTTTGAAATATAAAGAGGCTGGGAAGGAGTGGATGGATATAAGAGGAGGCAGCGTTCCTCTCTCTGCAGACCCACCGGGGCTAAATGTGCCTGAACTCTCTAATGGTGCCGCCGTGCATCGAATTTCTAATCAGGCCGCTGACAAAGAGCCTCGGCTGTTTGTGCTAACA
Source organism: Embiotoca jacksoni (assembly GCF_022577435.1). NCBI lineage: Eukaryota > Metazoa > Chordata > Actinopteri > Embiotocidae > Embiotoca > Embiotoca jacksoni. Next base: position 4,034,554 of record NW_027185386.1, on the reverse strand, counting down.
GGTGAGCCTGTGTGCGTCCCCATTTATTTTATTCATACATTTTGTACTGGGCCCGTGCATACAGATTAGCAGCACTGTGGATGTGTCCGTTTTGTTCATGTGGATAATCAGATGAAAACCTGAGCAGAGACGAGCAGTGAGGGCAGCAACTAACGGCTGTTTGCATTGTTGATTATGACAGTAAATTTCTCGCGTGTGCTTGTGGGTGTGTATGTGTAATGTAGCTACGCTGAGAGGCCATCAAAATATCCAGAGACTGCTCCCGTTGCGCTTGAACGTAGCATAGCACCGCGACGCTACAACCTTTACGAGTAAGTATTCTAAGTTACGTCGATGGAGCCACATCAGCGCCTGAGTTACAAGTTTTGTCACCACAAGCTTAAAGGAACATTTGCAGCAATCCGATGACAAACTAGAGCGTTTTCAACACGCTGCGGATTGGACACGTTGACGTGTTTGAGAACCAACGTGACATCGTGCCAGAGTTCAGGTTGTTTGCACCGAATGTTTTTTTTCCTCCAACGTCACAGTAGAACTCGGTGTTGACAGTCTGACTCGTGGTGCACAACCCGGCGACTGTTAAAGACAACCCACCTGGTTGCTCCTGACCTGATGCGTCTTTTTTTTTTTTTTTTTTTTCGGTCTCGAATGTTCTGCCCCTCAGAAACTCGAACATCTCTCAAAACACCTCGACCGCCTCACTGATTCATTGCTTTGTTTTTGTTTTTAAGTATTTCAAGGTTTCTCTGTGGCAGATTTCATGAGATTGACATCAAATGCGATGATTTCTCTCTCTGCTCAAGTCATATGCACAAATACCAGTGATCACAAAAACACATGGAACTCTGGTGCGGATGACGATCAGGCGACGTAACTTGCAATACTTACTCTCAAAGCTTTATAACTTCCACCTGCTCCGTGCAGCACGTTTCTTTGATCGAAGAAGTTGAAAGCAGCGAGTACTTGGCGTACCTGCCAGCAAAACAGATTTTCATATGCGACATTGCAAAGTTAGAATCTCTGCAACACGAGCAAGTGTGACAAGCGACGCAATCTGGACACAAAGAGCGATTTGAGAGCAGACGGGCCAAATATTGCAAAAACGCGGTGACAATTTGCTTTTTAATCTTTGTTTTGCGAGATCGTGCACAAAAGAGCGCGTTGGGTCTTTTGAAGCTCTGCTCGGTAGCCAAAAGGCAGGATGTTACCGCACAGCCACAGAGGCAGCGGAGATGCTCGGCGGAAGATAGAGTGTCGCATCCCTCGTAGTGACTGTGCAGCGCGGCTGTTTGTTGCTGCGCGCTCGGCCGTGATAATTAAAAGCCCCCCGCCCCCCCCCCGCCCACCTCCGAGCGCTCGCTGTTTCCTCCACAACTCCAAGACCAACTTCCCTGCGTTACCTCGCATCCTGAGGCATGCTTGAAAGACTGTAAAATCACACCGAAATCCACTTTAATTAAAATTGAATTAATATTGTTATCGTGCAGCCACATCTGCTCGCGGGAGCGCTTCTCTGATCACGCAGCGTTCGGGAATTTCACCTCACAAACAGCACGTTATTATCTGCATAAATTGCCATCGTGAATCCCACTTGTGACTTGTAAGCATGAATGTAGACGATGCATTTCACCAAGAAAATGTGAAACATTCATATTACAGTTTATCGTGTATTATTAAGACATATTTCTTTTGTATTACCATGCTTCTCGGCTTAATTAAAAAGCGTTACTTCCTCCCATCTTGAGTAACTTTACAAGTTGTAAACATCGTGAAAGTTTTTTTAATTGGAAAAAACAAAAACAATTTCTCTTGTCTTTTTCCAGAGCGGTTGTGTCATTTAAAGGAGTTGGTGTCTCCTCTAATAAGTAGAAAGAAAAAAAAATTCTTGCCGCAACTTTTCCAACAGATCTGTTGTCGTAACTCTGTTTTCCTTTGTATTCTTCCTCCTTCACCTCGTAGCAGCTTCTCCTCGGAGAAACCATCTTTTAAAAGTAAGCAGACTGGATAGATTATATGTCTTAACATTTCGTAAAAGGGGCCGCAAAGTTATATGATGTGATCTGGGATGATACTAGGCTCAATCTGACCTTGTTGGGGGCAGAACAGTGTGGCTCTGAATATTATTTATCACGTGTGAATCACGGTTATTAGTAAATTTGTTTCCTGGATGTGTTGGCTGCTCGTTTAAGTGCGAACCGTCTTTGCGGAAATCAGAATTCACATTAATAGAGATGAATAAAATGTGAGGATGAAGGGTATTTCTGAGTCTAAAACAGACAGTGAAGGTAACCGTTAGTGACAAGAGAGGCAGGCGAGAAAAGATGTCGGGATGCAGCGTTTTCCTCTGAGGGAGGTCGCTAATCGTGATGTTTTTGTTTTTTTTCCTCCTCCACGTGGCTTTAACCCAACTGATGTCGTTTGCATGTACACACTTTCAGATGTCAATTATCAGACCTCTGACAGCGCCGTGCACATGTCGACTGTTGTTTACATCTGCTCCGCCGTGTGCAGAAAGACCGGAGAGCATGTGGCGTACACAGAAAGCGGGAGCACAAACACCCTGTCGTCATATTCCTTTTATTGTCTTTTCCATTTATTTGCCTCTCGCAGTCTCCTGTCAGCTTCAAAACTATTGATTTATTTTCTTCCTGAAAAAAATTAAGAAACACGAGTTGCGTTCAAGATTTCTAATGAATTCTGCGTGTATATTTTTTTTTAGGTTCGTGGCGAAAAATGTAAATAAAGTAACAAAAAAAACAAACTATTCTCAATCCTTGCACCTCTGGATTTTTGTCATTGTATTCCTGGATTTTCATTAAGGACTGAACTGATGCTGATTCGTGATTCTCCTGTTGTACATTTGCCTGTCCTCTTTCGAATCTGCCCGGTAAAGATCATTGAAACTTACCTGGTGCCTCCTGAGTCGCGCTATTGGGTCCAATAGTCTGACTTTGTGACTCAAAGATACCTAATTTGTCCGTAGGGATGTGGCCATAGGCAGGTGTCGTCTTTTGATATGTTCACTGTCAGAAGATACTGACTGATAAGTGACCGCAAACCTTGGGTAATAAAACCAGTTCACCCCTCACATGGACTCTCTGTATTATGTATTCTCTGCAGGTGCCTGGCTCGGACAAGCAAACGCATATCGACGCGCATTAAAATGATTTTTTTTTTTTCATAATGACTTTTTCTATTTTATCCTTCTGCTGTGATTTGGCGACAAAAACAAAAATCAATATGCACCAGCAGCTTTCCTCTTTTCACATTAGTACAATTTAACTTGCCAAAATGCATCCACACACATTTATTAGACAAACACATAATGTAGCACTTATTCCCGCAGTGATTTCAGTTATCCACGGTGACTCATGCTCGCCACAGTAATGAGTGAGACGCCGCGTAAACAGAAAGAGAAAAGCGTGCAGGCCTCGGAGCCGTCCTCAACCCCTCTTCAAGAGCCGAGTGTTTGCCACAAAAACCTGAAGACACAGACCAGCGGTCGCATCTATTCCTTCATTCTGCAACAATCTGATCTCCTCGGATCATCTGTGTTGTTTCTCAGTCTGAGTCTGAACAACAAAGAGTTTGTTGGTTGCTGATCTGATTTTGTTGCACGGTTCAGAGGAGGCCTTCGGGAAAAGCAGCGGTTTCCCGTTTTGAGTTTTGGATTGAGAGCCTACGTGACAGGCTCGGTGTGTCCTGTGTGTTGTTGTCCATAGGTGGGCAGTGTTAGAGAGTAATAAAAGGTAGATCAGACCTGCTCCCCCCCTCCCCCTTCAGAGGGATGAGCAATTTGATTTTGCGGCAGCTTTTTCCTGGAAGATCCATCTCGCCACTGAAGCATCCAGGCGAGAGGCCGGAGACTCAGGTGCACAACGGGCAGCGAAGCAGAGAGGAGCTCTGCCCGTGTGTCACTTTGACAGGGATGTGCTGTTTCTCACCGTGTGTTTCACTGGATGTGTGTGGTTGTATACGTGCAGGTTTGAGTCATTCCTCCAAATCCATGCTGTTTACTGCAGGGCTGTGGCCCATATAAAGCCTGTAAGCGGCCAGCACCTGCAGCGCTTGCTGTCAGTCAGAAGTGCGCTCGCACATGTGCGCTTTGGCCCCGCAAACTTCACTCGTGAGTGAGCTGTCCCAGTGAGGACGGGGGGGTTTCTCGGGGGATTCACACTCTGGCTGCTCCTGCATCTTGAGCCCAGAGGCTCATGGGATATGGAGAGGCTGTTTGGAGGATTCCCCGGGGTCCATCACATGACGTGTTGTCGAGGACACGGGTCCAGTATATCTACAAAAGGTAGTGATCGAGGAAAAAAAAGTTTGGCTCATCCAAATTACAGAAAACATCGAGCCATTCGGATAGTTTTAAGTTTTATTTACTCGAAATTTGAGCCATCTGATTTCTGCTGACCCTCCAATATAATTGTGGTCACAGAATTAACAGATGACATGTTTTTTGAGAAACTGTATCTCTTTATAACCCACAGAAATCATGGTGAACTATTTTTTTTACGGATTATTTCAAATGGAGGCCTTTTCTCAGTCGCCTAAAACCCAAACTCGAATGATGTTTTATGAAACTTTTTATCTACTACTTCTTTAACTTTTTATCAGCAAAGAGCAATGGAATAGAGTTAGCCATAGCAACTTCATATTTTTAGCTGACTGTTGGCAATGCTTGTTAAAGTTACAAATATCATCATCAGAAAATAATATTAGCCAAAGTTAATTATTGTTATGACTTTTGAGTGAAAAGACACATAACTTTATGACACCACTGTACGTTTTATTATTTTAACGGGCAGCAAGACATGATCAGCTAATCATTGTACCTCAGTTTAAAAAAATCTCCATTTTTAATATATGACATTTTTAATATGGCACTTTTAATATATTACGATACTGAGGTTGTTGATAAAGGTTGTGAACAATAACTGTAGTGTAGTAATACTAAAAGCTGCTGCGTTTCTGACTTTTAAGCCAACGAAAGAGGATTAAAAAGCTTTAAACTCAAATTATTTTAGTCCTTAGTTACTTGTAAATGTTGAAAGGGAAACCAAATGGGTTTTGATAAGTGGAGTTAAAAGGGTTTGAATATGAAAAGGGATTTTGGTACTGAATTTTAATTTCAACAAAATGCTATCAAACCCCATCAAATTGTCATATGTACTTTAATAAAGCACTTTCATTTTCAAATACTGAATGATGCCAATTTGGTATCTTCATTTCTGCTTCTGAGCACATCAAACTCACAGGAACAAAGACAACGAGACAAACTAAGCAAATCGAACTCCATCCAGAGGACTCGGGTTGCTGCTGAATGTTTAAAAGTAATTTTTCAATGCTAGGAACGCTGAAAATCAAATTATTTATATTCTCCTAGACATAACAAAACATGGGCACATAAAATCAAAAAGCATATAAATGCAAAATACCGCATGAAGTACAGGTTGTTATTTATTTTATTTTTTTTATATTATTATTTTTATTGTTGTGTAATGAGCCCGGGGTCTCATTTAAATAAAAACAAGTGTTTGTATCTCAGGCTTGGCAAAAGCTGTGTTTCCTGAGAGAAAACAAAGTGAGGATTGAGAGTGAGAACAAGTAGCAGACAACAATCACACAGAGATGAAGTGTAGCTTTTTAGTATAAATAAATAGTCCCCACAGTGTAAACAACCCATCGAAATAAGTATGGAGAGCTTTTGGCGATAAATGTGAAACCATTTTCTCTACTGTGCACCAACCAGCTGTGCGACTGATCAAAGGTTACCATGGCGCCGTTGGCCCAACCTTTGCCTTTGCGCCTCATAGTCACAGTGACACAGTGACACTTTTCTCTGCGGCCTGCTCATTGTAGCTTAAAGCCGAGCTCCAAGTCACAGTCTCAGATCTGTGCTCCATATAAATCCTTTGATGGTCGGTGCGTTTGGACGTCCGCTCGGCTCGGTTTAAAATTGGGACTGTGTTTATGAGGCAGCGAAACTCGCCACACTGCGGGACTAATTGGACGTGCGAGTGCTTTGTTGACTGGTGAACTATAAATATTACAACGGCTAAGATTCATCCTGTCCGACCGCTGTGCCAATGACTCCCGGTGGGACGCTGCCATTGTAGTCGGTGAAGACCAGATTTGCAAATGCGACTTGTAAAAACAAATTTAGATCATTTTCCTCCAAGAGTCAAAGGCAGAAAATATGTGCTGTATGCACACCTGAACAGCTCGGTATGAAGCGTCATGCAGACACGTGTATGCACACGCAAAAAAACGTATTATGCCACTCTCTACGCATATCTCTGTCATGTTGTTTATCCCGTGAAGATTTACAAGCCTCAAACGTGTTTCACTCGAAACATCTTGTTTCATCCCCATTGGCTCCATTTGTGTATTTTTAAGGGGTTTCCGTTGCCGATTTACTGAGTTTGACAGAAAGTTGAACGTGTGTGCTCTGCTCGAGCTTTAGGTCCGTGGTGAAGTCGTTGATATGCACGAACGTCAACGCTTCCCACCGCTTCATGCACACTGCTGCGCACCGTTAAACTGAAGAGTGCGAGATGCAGTTGAAAGCTGTGATCAGAGCTAGAAAGTGGACCTTGAGTCAAGTTTCCACACCATTAAAATGCTCGACATTAATGTATCTGTAATACTAATCGATGTGGTAAATGAATGCCCTGAAAGCATCGCAGTGTGTGCTTTCATTTTGAATACTTAGGCACACTGAGAAGCATCAGTGCTTCTATTTTACTATTGCTAGTGTTTCCATATTGTTGTATTCATTTATTTTTTTCAGCTGAATGATCTGAATGCGTTTTCCTTCACTGACTCCATTAAACATTTTCCATTTTTTTGTCCTGTATATTGTTCAGGATGCAAACTATGCTGCGGCTTTCCAAATTAAAACGAATCTTTGCCGCAACTACGCGATGAACATGTTGGGCCTGCTGCAGCTAATGTCTTTGTTCTTCATGGTAATTCTTTATTTTGTCATTGAAGGATGATGATGAAATCCATTCATGATATTTAAATGGTATTCATATCTTCTTTGAGAATGGAAGCCTTCTTCATTGTTTCACGTGGCTGCTGCCTCCAGACAAAGGTCTCTCGGAGGATGTGAGAGTGTGACGGGGCTGAATGCCTCCTCGCGGATGAGCTGTGGCTTCACTCCGTGGCGGGACGGAGAAAAATGGTCGAGGCAAGTTTCTGTGGCAGATGCCGGGCTGCCTCATACACATGGGACTTAACACATTTAGGGCCCCGCGGGACTCGACGAACAAACAGTGCCTTCTCTGAAAACACAGGCCCATCCCTCGGCTGCTTGATAGGCAGCATTTCTTATCTTGTATTTTTTGTGTTTGGGATATTTTAAGATGGATCCCAGTCCTGCCCTCAGGATCCCCCCCCCCCCCATTCCCCCCTTCCCACCCCCCATTTCCCCTTCCCACCCCCCTCTCTCCCCCCACGGCTGACTACGCACTACAGATTGCTTCCTGCTGGATCTCTGGACGCCGCAGGAGCCCGTGAGCGGTGCCCGTTCCGGTCTTTTTCCACCCTGCCGTCTCTTCTCCAGCTCCACGGTGAAGCTGCCCTGACCAGCTGGTGGAGCTGGGTAGCTGCAGGCTGCCTTGGACCCTGATCAAGTGTTGATGTCTGGCTTTCTGTGCTGGCTGACTCACCAAAGAGGCGCTCTACGAGACAGAGATAGAGCTCCAGTGCGGATGGCGGTTTCAAAGGAAACCTGCATAAAAATTGAAGAGCTAATTGTACTACCTTAAGCCAAGCTGATTCCTTACATGCATATTTAAAGAGAAACTTTATTTAACTCTCTGAGCCACATTCAAAATCCCTCTAAGCCCTTTACCATTTATTTGCTTCAAATTTGGCATTCTGCGTATTTACTGCTAACAAGAGAGCAGTTCTGCCCGGTTATGGAAGATGTAACAGTAGATGAGAAACGGCATGAAATCGCTGACTGTGTGCCAAAGTGTACAGACTAATACAGTATGTCCAGACTCATCAGTGGCAGGTGCTTTGGCAAAGAAGTGTGAGAAACTAATCATAGTTGCTGACCTTTTCCAGTTCCATCATGCTGTGCATGGATAATCTCTGTACAGGCTGTTATCATTATGCATAAGTCAGACGAGGCAGCTAAATGTCTAAAACGCTATCAGATGGGTTTGGGTTAATTCACCTCTGACCTTTTGGGTGTTTCAAACCTAACTTGTTTGGTTTTTCTGTTAAAATGATGGTCTACTGGCTCAGTTAGGGCAGTTTGATTCAGCTGGTGCAGATCAGTTTCTGTCACGGTGCCCCGTGGACTTAAGTGGACAACACGCAGTATTTTTAGATAGACGTGTGAGTTTAGTATGAATTTAAAAGGTAAACCACCAATGAATCCATCATACAATCAATGTGTAAGAGATATTTATGTAAATCATTTGTTAAGATAGATGCGTGTTTTTAAAATGACAAATCCGACGGTAAAACACAACAATTAATCCTAGAACGCCTCTGGTAAAAACTCCATCGTTTCGCCCCGGTTGTCTTTATTCATAACACACGATGGATCTACAGCTGACCGTGATAACCTACAAGTAAAATCAGTTAAACACTTTGTGAGCTCTTTGTGCCACCGCACAAGACAAATATTCTCATGAGAAGCTTTAAAGTTCAGCATTTTCTTAGTTTTTTTTTTGCTTCAAATTAGCCAAACTGCAAACTACACCTTTAACACCTGAAGTCACAGCAGGTTTTTTATCTATTTCGTCTTTTTCTATTTGAACCCAAGCAGAGCTGCTGATTTAAAAGAGCTCGGGTCCCCAACTCCAGTACGGTTTACCTGATTTTTGGTCTAATTAGTTAATGCTCACTGCTTTGTACAGTTGGCTGACCGCGTCAAGCCAAATTTGCAACCTAATTATGTGAATTCAATGTGTGCAGTTATCAAGCAAATGGCCTTCTCTCTCCCGTGGGAATGTGGGAATGTGTGTGTGTGTGTGTGTGTGTGTGTGTGTGTGTGTGTGTGTGTGTGTGTGTGTGTGTGTGTGTGTGTGTGTGTCAAACTAGAGGGTTTGAAAACATTCGGGTGGCAACTGAGCATGATCTCATCTGGGTTTCTCTGGTTTGTGAACTGCCATTTTGAAGCTGGCATTTTGGCTTTCACCATCTTGGTTTTTTGTTGCCAGAAGTGACCATATTTGGACAAGCAGGGGAGGGGTGAGTGAACCCAAAGAAACTATACCCGCCCCACGACAAACCGTTGGACCCCAGGCATGTCAATCAAACAAGGGAAACTCCGAAACATACCTCTCTTTCAGGTCTAATATCTGATTTACTGACTTTGTATTTCATAAGAGAAGTTTAATTTAATGACAGGTTGTCAGTTTTTTTTTTTGTTTTTTTTTAAACCAGCCCCTCGTGGCCCTCAGTGGTATTGCACTTTAAGAAACTTCTGCATTTGCTCCACTTTTCAGACCCAGAGATTATGTAAATGTTTCTATTCAGTCTCTGTAAACACCCTGAAACCAAAATATTGGCCAAATTAGAATTTAAACTGATGGTGGTGCTTCTGTTGATGAAATACCTGAGGATCATAAACGCCATGACAAAATTTCACTGCAATCCCTCCAATGAGATAAATCAGTCTGGAACAAAGTGGTGGATCAGCTGACTGACAGACCGACATTCACAATCATGGTGACATTTGCACAACATCAAATATTTCACTCAGACACCCGAGTCAGTCATTTTAACAAGAAATTGTTTACCATTGTTTTTTATTTTTTTTGTGGTTTGCATTGTTTGTGTGATAAATTCCTTCTTTTATGAGGAATTCACATTATTTTTAATTCCATGTGCAGCCTATTGCATAGATTTTTTTTTTCTTATGTTTCTCCACTTAATTTAGAAATGTTTTGAATATTCCCCTGTCTTTCAGTAGACTTTAAATGTCATGAATACTTTCATCCTGCTTTGTGTCTCATGTCCTACTGATGTCATTTTTGCAGATGCTGATGATTTAAATTGCGTTTTACTTTCATCCTTTTCACTCCATTCACTCAATTCTTATTTACACCGTATATTTTCTTTTCTGCTGTAGCAACAGCCTCCTCAAGGGAATCATTACATTTTCATTGGAGCGTGACACAAAACAAAATCAGTGCCAAATCTCAGGTCTTTTACAATCATTTTAACAAAATAAATATACAGACTTTATGTTAAAATGTTTGGGTCTAATGTTTGGCTCGTCATACAAAGCGCTCTCTCAACAGTCAATGAAATGACAGACTATAGTTCTGCTAAACTACATTAAATTTGATTGCATACCACTTGCAGCAAGTTATCCTTTCAATAGGTTGCCCTGTCACTCAATGCATGCTGGGACAGCCTCCAGTCCGCTCAGCGACAAAAGCTTTGATTTCAGGTGACTCATTTCATCAGGTTTCAGGATTCAAATCAAAGTCTTAGACTGGAGTTTTTTCTGGGCCACTGATGTGGTGGTGTATTTTAACAGCTGCCTTAAAAAGGGTGAAGGAAGGTATGATATTACACAAATGCAGAACATGGAAATGGGAAAAAAAGATTCAGAAAACAACAACAAAAAAACACTACATGACTCTGTTAACAACAGAGACGATGCTGACGAACAGAGACGAGGCTTAAAAGCTTAACTGCAGCTTCATTCTGGTTCTCTGTTAAGATTGTTGCATAAATTAAATGTCGTTCTTGCTTTCGGTGGCTGGAGAGTGTGTGTGTGTGAATGTGAGTGCGTGTGCATCAGCAGCACCTTCGGCGAAGGGTGCACTGAGGCTAAAAAGTGATTGTGCATATATTAACTCTGCGCAATCGTGCCTTTTAGTGCCTGTCGACTTTCACCAAGAGAATTCAAGGGTGGACCTGTGCTCCATTCGCACGCTCACCGACAGACTCACCAACTCACTGAGAGACACACACAAAGAAAACAGAGAATCTCTTACTGAAACTACAGTTAACAACTTTAAGGGCTGCGTATTTTAACTGAAATCTTTTTTTAATCGTCAAACTCGCTGAGACTCTCTTAAAATTTGTGTTTATATGTTTACACAGCATCTGTGACCTGTTGAAGCCGTGAAGGCTGCCAAATATTTTTTTGATATACATATAAAGGATCCAGTATCATAGTTGCTCCAGGGCAGGGTGTCGTTCAAAATTTTTATAATTCTGGTTCAGTTATCGTGACATTGAACGAGTACCTGAAAAATATTTTTTTCGATATTAATTTTCTGAAATTAATTTTAACAAATACAATATTTTATTGTATATTTCTTTACAAATCTTAGGTTTTTATGGCAGTTCAGAGGAGGAGTATTTAACCCAGATTATTTTCTGTAACTGCAATTTACAGATGTTCCCTAAATGCCTCACATGCAGGCTATCTGTATGTCGCTGGCTCGCCAACTGCAGGCCGAGAAGCCTCCAGTTAATCCTGAGCAGACACGCGTGTGGCCAGAAATATGTTTGGAAAGAGTGAAATAAGGTGTTTTAATGCAAGATTTACCAAATTTACCTAGATGGTATTAAAACAATTTGGTCAGTTAACTAAATTTGCTGTCTGGCACATAACTTCCAATAAAACATCGATTCTTTTACTTTAACAGCCTATTTTTTTTTTTTTTGTATGGATTAAACAAATAACATTTTGAGTTGTAAAAGGGCTGCTAGGTATTTTGTTAGCTTTAGACAGAGGCAGGCTAGCTGTTTCCCATTGTTTCCACTCTTTAGGCCAAGCTAAGCTAACTGAACAAGGAAGCAAATCGACAAGTCAATATTATAATCCCTTTCATGTGGCCGAGTAGCACGAGACGAATGTGCTTTAATGGCTCGTCACACACGCAGTCTTCTCCTCTCGCTCGTGATTTCGCGTGTACGGAGGCCCGTAATTGCCCCTTGTGACGACAGCCGAGAAAAATACCCGATGTTTAACATTTTTTTATTCCTAAAGAGGACGCCAATCTTCCTCTTTGTAGTTTGAGTGGTGAGTCACACTGTGCAAAGTGATCGGGAAAGTCGAGCAGCCGAGACACAAAAACACGCAGAGAAACGGACGCTTCTACGTCGGACTGGTTTCCCAGAATTCTCTGTGAGGGTTTTTTATGTTGTTTGAACTCCCTGTTGAGTGTCAATTTTCCACCACTACGCCACAAATAATCCTCAGGGTTGCAGTAATTAAACCAGCAGGGGAGAGAGATGTAGAAGATTCAGTGAGACCACATCCACCGGAGAGTGAGTGTTACTTACAGACAGAAGCATCCCCTCTCTTCTGGCTGACCGCAGCAGTCGGGAGATGATCACGCTGCCTTTACGGGGACACGTAGTACGTAGGACTGATTTCACTGTGCAAAGGCCGTTTTATTCCCTTTTGTGTACATCTCTTTATGTGGCCAGTTTATCGGAGGGTAACGTTTGATTTAAACTGTTATCATTGGCTGTGGGCTGCTTTTTATATCCCAGTAGACATCCCAAGTGTTTCCAAATATATTAGATATATCAATTTGTAGGAATTCTATATAGAATAACAAACTAAACGATCAAGAGTATTTCAATTTTATGCTGCAAGCAATAAAGGGAACGGGTCGTGGGTTTGAATAGTCCATTCCTTGTGTAGATATCACATATGCGAGTCAGTGTGTGCACGTCCAGAGTTTATATTCACTGCTGTCGGTCAGAATACAATAAGGTGAATGTAAGTCGCATCAACTGCAAGCTGAAAATATAACACTGACATTCATCCCCTTATATGTACCCTGTAGAGGTACAAAATTAAAAAAAAAAAATTAAAAAAAAAATTTGAAATATAGTTTTTAAATTGCTTCATAAATGTTTCATAAGAAGGAGAATACATTTGAAATGTTGTCATGATAAACTCAAATAAAAAGTTGCATTTTACAAATTCAGCCTACAGAAAAAGATGATCAATCAGTTGTGTTTCTTTCCAGCTGATCGATGTAGGTGTGATATTTACTCCTCTCTCTTAGAGCTCAGTTTTTAGGGTCCTATCAACTGCTTCCATTATGTGGCTCGAAATGTTCAACTGTGTTCTCCAGCTAGTCGTTAACTTTTGTCTGCTGTTTGATGCGGCTTCGGTAGCGTGTACCAAATGTTTCTCGGAGCTTTCATGGCTGTAAACGCGTCAATAAATGACTGACTTAAAACAGTGAATATAAAGCCGTAAAAGCAAGAAGTTGAGCTGAAAGATGCTTAAATACTCCACAGAGCTGAGGTCGACTGCAGAGTTGAGCAGCAATTTGTCTGTGAGCGACACCTTTTACAAAACGAGCACTCATTTGACCCAAATGCAGCTTTAATGGCACTTAAGGAGAAACGAAAGGAAATATTGGAGAGAGTTTTTGGCTTTAAAGAAACAGCCTGGCTCTTAAATTCCGATTATTAGCTTGTCCCGTGTGATCCAAGGTTACCGGGACATTATGTAAAGGGATCATATTTACTTACAGTTTTAGCTCCGCGTTTCTTTTTATTCCGTACAAAAAGTACTCTTCCCGTTTCTCCGGGGGTTCACCAGGTCTCTGAAAGAAGAGCCAGAACACCGAACGAAGAGCAGATATACTGTGTCTCAAAAGAAGACTTTGAACTTTAAACGTGACCCTTTGTAGCTTAACTTTACTGAACGAACGGGCCTTAAATCATTCTCAACTCTATTGTACTTTTTTTCCGTCTTAGAAGTGTCTGCCGTTCCCCGATCATCAGCTCAGAGATAATCCCATGGGCTTTGTGTGAATGTGCGTTGGTGTATGTTATTGCGTTGGCGCGGCGATCATAAATGCAGATTTCACGTTCGGGAACGGATTCGTCGCAGGTTGTAACAGTCGGATATAAGAGAGGCCGCGGTGCTGCGTGAAAATTGGTTGTTTAATGCTGTTATGTAACAATTCGGAGCATTTATTGGTTCATTTGTTTGCTGTTGTTGACATTTTGAACAAAAGAGCCGGCTAAATAATCGAAAGGTCTACTTTGACGTTTGACTGCTTTTTAATTCGCTCTGTTAATCTGATAATCAGCTTGAACCGCCGTTTCATTTCTTTTATTGTTCAGCTTGTTATTGTTTTTGTGATTGCCATTTTCTCTGAATATTCTCTGAATAGACTGCCTATCTTACCAATCAGTAGTTATTGTTGTTAATGTTTTTCACATTGATGGAAAAATATGCCAGTTTAAGATTTGATAATTTAAGGCGGTTACAACAAATGAAAATGTGCACATCACCAGGTCCGCTTCAACTGCTGAACGAATCTGATGTCTGGACCGCAGACTGGAGAAAAAAAATGGACGTAGCCTCCGGGTCTGAAAAATGAGACCGATTGCAGAAGTGCCTTAAGCTGCAATACCATCGAGTGCCACTAGAGGTCCAAAAAGCCACCGGCTCCGTAGACTCCCATTCAAATTCTCTCATGAAAATCAGTCAATAATTTTTTTCCACGAGTTATTTAGGTGTTGTTAGCTAAAGTCGCTCCTTCTTATTAGTTTTCTGGCTTTGCCTCTGAAAATAGTCCCGTCATTATTTCGAATATTCTTCAAAAAGCTGTGTTTTTGGGGGTGTGTCTGCTACATTTATCGACTCCTTCAATGAGATTCTGCATTGTGTGCATATATATATATTACAAAAATAATCCACTTGTTATGTGGCTAGTTGCCTCTGCAGAATAAAGGAAGCTGTATATATCAGGTAGACGTTAAACCTACGTTTCAAAACATGGACAGCAGACACAGAAAACTGAGACAGACGGGATTGATGAAAGAGGGACAGAGAAAGGCAGCCATATCTGGCAGCCATGTTGCTGTCACTATAAATCAAGTTTTAAAACGTTCATTTTGATGAGTTTGTTAAAAATGCCGCAGGTGTGCATTATCTTTATCGTCATCAGTGTGATGGCGTGTACCTGTTTTTTTTAGTGCACTGATTAGTAACAAGCTGACAGCCAGCAATGCACTTTTAAAAAGCATAAATATATGGCATCATCCCCGACTTCTATGTGCTCCCACACTAAACGTACAGTATATTCACTGAGTCAAATCTTGCATTCATGCCCTTTTGATGTCAGTCTCTCTTGTGTGACTCACAGGACCTCAGATGTCAGAGTGAAACCATGTCAAAACGGAGAGGAGAGACGAGCGAAGGGTTTAATCACCGAGCCCGGAGTAACAACCACGTAAATTACACACACACACACACGGATGTACACACTCCACTGTAGCCTCGAAAGGTGCTGCGATGACGGGCGGTGTCGAACGGGGCTGCGGATCTGCGACTTTGAGATTCGTAAAAGTCAGCAGGGTCCGACGGGGAGGTGACTGAGCTCTCCTTCTAAATCTGGTTCCCCCGTTAACCCGCTCGCCTGTGACTTCCTGTCTCCTTGTCATCCCTTCGCTGCCATCCTGACGAGCAGTGTGACTCCAGGGCCGGTGGGAAGCCCAGGCAGGGCTCTGGATGAGTGGGGTTGACACGAGGCCAGCCGCAGCATGCTACCCAACATCCGGCTTGTTCCTCCACCTCGCCTCTCTTCTTAGCTCCCCCCCCGCCCACCACTGGTTCTGCAGCCAGCTGCTGAATCACGGATGAACAGCAGCTGATGGGAGCTGACAGCCTGTCTGACTGCCTGTGGATACGCTAAATGTACTGACTTTCACATACTAATGTTGAGGTCAGGGGTCACGGGAAAGCATGCAACACGTGACTGCTGCAGTGAGCGGGCGAGAAGGGAAGGAGTGAGTGAAAAGTGTGGATGCATTTATTATCCTTGTGCACAGCTGATACATAATTCAGCACCAAATCCCAAAGATATGTGTTCTGGACTATTCTGTGGTGAAATCCATCTCTCAGTGGCGGAGGCTCCTTGAGTACATATTTTTGGAAGTTATACTTTAAGCACAGTTAGGGCAGGGTGCCAAACTTCGATACTTTTAATGGAACTGTGCAATAATATCTATTATTGAAAAATGCCTCGTCATTCAGTAGCAAATTATGATGCATAGGCTACCGCCATACTATTTTATTTCTTATTTAAAAATGTCTAACTTTTGCGACGCAGGAGTAAATCTCGTCAGCCGGAACTGGACGACACTCCGCCACAGCTGCAACTACCACCAAAGCGTTTCACCCTGAGCGCAGCATTTTTTTTTTTTAAATTGTTGTTAATTCTTTTTTTTTCCCGGTCACCAAGAGTTTAAAAATGTTCAACTTTGGGTAAAAAGCTGCGCTTGTAACGAGGTCGCTTTTTTTACCTAGCCGTCCAATCACAGTGAAAGAGGGGCGGGACAAACCCACTTAATCACCGACCCTGGTCACTGATTGGTCCGTCGTTCACAGTTGCTGCACTGCCGCTGATACGAGCAGCGTGTCCAGACTATAATCGCAGCGGAAAATCTTGCATCGGCGTGTCTTATTTAACTATTTTGAAACCATTTTCTTCGGCCACATATCTGCTCGAGTTGCGAGCCCTGCAGCCACCAGGGACCGGTGGCCTCTCTCTGCGTGTGCAGCCGTCTGGCTAACGTCTACTGATAGTCTGCACAAGAGGTGTTCAGGGGACATAACCTGCTGAACATGAGGCGGCTGCCTTTAGAAACTGAAACTGGGCTGGCAGAGAAGGATGATGAGGGCCTGTCGCTATCACCACCATCATCATCATCATCATCATCATCAGGTCGAAAACACACTCAGCGTTTTTACCCTTGTGTTATCTTGTCTTAACAAGTATTTGAAGTAACACAGATACTGTTTAGATTTTTTTTAAAGTCATCCTGTACAGTGTATCTGTGCACTTCTTGCTTCGTGTATCTATAATAACACTAATAATCAGTTGGTTTTTTAAAAAAAATTTTTTTTTATAGTTTTCTCAGGATAAACAAAACATATTTTGCACTATTAAACAAAAACAAATTCATTATCTGCTGCCGTTTAGGGAGTGAAAAGATGCTATTTGTTGTGTTTAATTAACCACCAATTTCTTGATGAAATAAATTGTATACGGCTTAATTTTAATCTTCAATTTATCTCTCGGTATCTTTCTTCTTAATCTCGTTAATCTCTTTACGAGAGCATGTTCATGTCTAATATCATAGGGAACCTTGTGTAGAACTTTTACTTTGACTAAGTTTCCTAACCAAAGTTTAAAACTAATCAGTTAATGAATTAATATATGATCCTATTTTAATGTGAATGATATGAGGAAAACATGTCATATCTCAGAAGGCCCTGTGAGTTGAGCCTCTGTGCAGGTAGTTTGACAGATTCATTAAGGTCTTCCTCATTGTTGTCAAACATGATAAATTCTTTTTAAGTCCATGTAGGAAATTTGTCACGGCTGTCAACAGCCAGCAAAGTGTGACGTGCAATTATTTCTCCCAGAAATTAACCAAATTAATTAAAGCTTGAGATGGAAAGTTCATTAAATGGCAGTTTTCAACCGCCGCGTCCATTTCGGGTCTAATCTGAAGCTTTTGAATGTGTCACATGATCTTCCTCGTCAGTCAGAGTTACCCAGGCTGTGGTTGAACTGTGGACATTCAAATTATTTTTTTTTACTCTAAAGTGAGCATTAAACCAGTTAAAGTGCCTTAAGAAATAATAAAAAATAAATAAATAAATAAATAAATCACAGTTTAAAAATGGATAACTGCATATGTTCACATTAAAAACATGGACAGAGCCAAGTTTAACTTTATTAGCCAATCATTTGGCCTTAATTGAATTAATCGAGTCCATTGTATTTTTGAGAGTTACTTACCTTTTCCGTCTGAATTAATTCCTCTCGGCCCTTTTCATGCTCAGATTTGTTTTCTTTTGCCGACATTAATTGACATTAAAATGATTGCTGGTGTTGGTTGCAATCGTCAGCGTCTCTCTCTCTTCAACGCTCCTTCTGTCACCGCGATGCTGATGGGAAACGTTGGATGTAAAATCTCAGCTTCTCTGAAGCTGCAGCTAACGGCGAAACGTTTGTCACAAGTCCCTTCTGGGCTGTAACTGCGGGGCCGTGTTGTCTGAGAGCAGCGCCGAAGGTCAGTGCTTTTGTTTAGTCTGAGCGTGGGCGTGATCAATTTTCAATTCAATTCCTGTCCGCTTGCCTAAGTGCACCTCCGATCCGCTGCGACTCCACCGCTAATCAATTTAATTGTCAACAAAATGTTTCCGTGAAAAAGGTGAAGACACCAAAGACTGAGAAATCCAAAGATGCTTATCCTCTTTTGCTTTGACCGTAACACTGATGGGAAGAAGTGGCTGCGTGATTGTCTTCGTCACGCCGGCAACACCGACGTTTATTGTACACATGCTCGCTGCAATTATCGCGATGGCCTACATTCTTCCAACCTGCCCATGTAAAATCGTACATCCAAAAATAGACTCATTTATGGCAGCCGATGTACGTGAACAGATGCTCACTGTCTCCTGCATGTCCACTGACGAGAAAAATCACCCGTCAGAGCAATTTATCTCGCTGCCTTTCAGCCCGACGGCTCGCTGTCGTCGTGTCGTAATTAAAAACGACACCTGCCGCTGATTTTTTTTTTTTTTAAATTTTTCCAGTCATGCTGCTGATTTTTGGTTGCTTGTCAGCTAACCTCTCCAAAAAAAAAAACCAACAACACAGGGACGCATTAAAAACGCTCAGCCTCAGCCCGGCTGCCACGTTAATTTGCATCGGCTTCTGGGATGCTTTTAGTGGCCGCAGGAGTTCCACATGAGTGAAAATCCCATCAGGCACACTGACTCTATTTTAACAGACGCAGCAGCGACAATAATAAGAAGCAAATCTGTTCCTCAAACTTGGCTCGACTGAAAATTGTCTCGTCGTCCCCCAAGAAAAAGCTGCTTCTGTTCTCTATA
This sequence comes from Embiotoca jacksoni, assembly GCF_022577435.1. Taxonomy (NCBI): domain Eukaryota; kingdom Metazoa; phylum Chordata; class Actinopteri; family Embiotocidae; genus Embiotoca; species Embiotoca jacksoni. Next base: position 4,015,674 of record NW_027185386.1, on the reverse strand, counting down.
CCTGCTTTCAATTGGCTGAAGGAGAATCAGTAAATCAGCGGTCGGTGTGCGAGAGAACGCTACGTCTAATGATGTCGGTGATAACGGTGTAGGTGACCGGGTGGATGGAGGTAGCGCTGAAGCTGTGATGTGACACAAAAAATGTACAAACTTTACAGTATTGTTCGGGAAAAGTCTAAGAGTTTAATAGTTTAAGGAATGTAAAAAAAATTTTTAAAAAAGGGATAGAGAAATCGATTTTTTTTTTTTACTTTCAGTGATATGAAGCACGATTTGATATATTGTTGAACATCAACCAGATTAAACTTTTCTCTGTGTGCGTAACTGCCGCTGGGGGGAGTCGGGGGCTGTGTGCACACTGCATGGGCTGTTTTTGATGGGATGTATTTCTGAGCCAGACTCTGGGGAACAGTGAACAAAAACAGCAATTTGTGTGAGCAGCCAAATCATAAACAAGAAATTAAACCATTTTCCTGGTCTGCCAGCGGTGAACAATCCAGACTGAAATTGGGTTCACTTTTCTTTTTTCTTTTCTTTTCTTTTCTTTTCTGCAGAGACAGTCAAAAGAGCGGGTTTCATCGCATCAGCGGAATTTGGACCGGATGAGATACGGAAACAAGCCGTCACTTTGCTGCCCCGCTTCCAACCTGTTGACACTGTTGTGCAACTTAATTGAAAACAGAAATCATTTATTCTTTACAGATTGCTCGTGGAGAAAGTAATTATATTCCTTTGCTAATTACGCAACTTTATTTAGCTGTTTATTTATTTTTATTTATTTTCATTACTCGCCCGAGCTCCACCACATGTTGCAGCTTTTGTATTTAATAAAACGTTGTGACCAGCAGTCCTACAACTCAAAAGGATTTAGTGAAAATCCTACAACAGCTAGCTGAGCCTCTGTGAAAGCCCACGGCTCTGCTGAAGTCCACGTTGACACGACCTTTAACTCCTGAATGTGCGCTCACACCGTCACTCTTCTGTTTCTTAAAGCACCAAACAAGTCCTTCAACGCAAACAAACATATAGCTTGTTTGTTCCTATCCTCAAATACGACCAGAAGTTTTCCATATAATCCCTTTTGTTAAGTTTAAGCACACAAAAACACTTTGTTAGGAAAAAATAATGGTTTCGGGTTAAAACGATGATTTGAACCCTTTTGTGAGTTTACTTCCATAAAGTAATGTAACTTTCGTCGTCATGGCAACAGCAAATGCTGCTCTGAAAAACCTGTCCCGACTCATGGTTGGAAACGGGAAGCGAAGAGAAACCCAACCCGCCTCATCCTGACGAGGAAACACTCACGTTATACGGACGTTGTCCGAACTCCACTCAATTCACCGGGACGCCAAGAGTCGTTACGACCACTGGAGGGCGCTTCACTTTGAAATGTAACTGAATCATTAAGCTGATTGAACCAAAGACCTATGGGGTTCTTTTTTTGGAGGACAGTCGAAGTGCTGCTGAAATCTGTGGGGCCTCAAAAACACAAACTTGAAAACTCTTCGTGACTGCAGTCGTGTGTGCGATGTGCTCGCTGTCAGAACTTGATTCATTTTCAGCTTCCTTCACTCTCACACGTTTGTCACTTCGTTATCATTCACGATGGCCAGAATCGAGTTGTTGTTTTTTGTGTGTGTGTGTAACCGGGGAAGTTTTTGCGTGTTGCGTTTGCGACTGTCCGGGCTGGGCCGGCTGCTTTAATAACACTTTATCAGCGTGTGCTGATGTGCAAACCCATGAAGCACGGTGTGAGATGGGCCTTCAGTCACACGTCTTCCCGACGGTGTTTTGAAGGACGATGGTGAAATATGGAGCCCACCAGGTCTACGCCGAAGGGCAACTAGATAGATGGATAATGTTACTTGTGTATGAGTTACACGCTCGGTGCTTAGAGCCTATAAGTGAGTGTAATGGGACGGAGTTGAAGCGGCCACGGCGCCCGTTACGTTCACATCAGCGCGTACCTCTTCTTACACATTTGTTCGCTTCTTTTGTCGTTCTCCGCTGTTCCACCGGTTGCCAGGGAACAGTATCAGATGAACGCTGGGTCTTATCTTGTCACACTCCTAATTTCCTGTGGACCGGCTCACCCCTGTGGCTGCCGTTCCCGTGACGATGGAGATGAAAACGAAGAGGTAAGTGTGTGTGTGCGTGTGTGCTGCTGCTGCTGCTGCTCCGGCTAAGACAACAGTGTAGTCACACAGGGTGGAGTGGCCTGTAATGACTGGGTAAACAAATGCGGAACATATGGAGCTCTCCGGTCGCCAGGAACACCACCTCCCCAAACAAACGCATCTCACATTTCATATGGAGATTCATCAGGACAAAAGGATGTGTTCTGAATTTTGCATTCAAAAAGGGGCCTCGGCACAAAAAAAAAAAATTATTATAATACAGGTTTCGCGGCACCATGACTACTCGTGCACGGCGCTGAATGGTCCCGATCCTCTCATCGCCGTAGCGAACGCAGCGGGCGGGTGTTTTGTTATTGTCGGGGATTTGGCGATGCTCTGTCTCACTGCAGCTGCACCGCGGACACCATTTACACTCCAGTCCAAGACCGATAAGCCAGGCAATTTGAAATCTAAGCAGCGATGGATGGATAGGAGAGGGCTGTTTTTCAGAGAAGGCTGTGGCCCGAGTGAGTGAAGAGTTTGGTGATAAAAGCAGAGTAATGGTGTTCCAGCTGCGGTGCCTCCTCTGGATCAGCAGCAGGGAGTCCGAGATTGAATAAAATCCATCTAGTGCAGCCGGATATTCTCACACTTTCCTGAGAAAATTGGAAAGAATCCAGAGAGCTGCAGCGTTCGCCACATTTAGTCTTGCGCTTACCTTTTTTCTATAATTTTAGACCATGATCCAAAGAACTGCAAGGCATGAGCGAGTTTAAAAAAAAAAAAAAAAAATTTTAAAAAAGGGAGTGCATCAGAAAACTGAGAATTCTTGCTGGAACTTAGAAGTTGGAAAAACACGAATTGCTAATAAGACCCAGTAATATAACCTTGTATTGTGCGGTTGCTCAAGCAGAAGCTCTGAATATGTTTTCCGCCACTTGTAACTACGTGAGAAGAGCACACACACTTTAAAGCACACATGCTCGCTCAAGCATTAGCCCTCAGCATGAGATTTGACTGTGAGCATGCTCTGCGTTAAACAGCATTCATATTCAGAGTGTCTTCCACTGAAGAGGCCCTGACTATCCGACAAGCACTTAACTCTTGTTTTTCTTAAAGCTCCTCTTCCTGATTACGCAGGGTCTGAATAACCCCTCTAACCCTGATTGGCAACATTTAAATTGCAAATGCGCCGGGAAATACATCATAAGAGCTAAGAGAGCTTTAAAAGAGCAACGCGACTTTTCTTAAAACACATTTATCAGTTTGTTTTATTGTCTTCGCAGCAGTCCAGTGCGTCGCTTTGTAGTCGTTCTTCCGGCAATCAGATGTCAGACTTGGAGATATGTGGGCCTGCTGTCCCTGTGCTGAAGCTCTCGCCCGATTAAGATCTGTTACGGCGCACAACACGGCAATTCAATTAGTCAAGCCCCATTCACGTTACCCAGTGAACTGTGCACAAAAGCAGGCACGCCCATGCACCGCCGAGCACCAGGTAACAGTGATTTAAATATGCAATCAATCCCTCTTGAAAAACACTAATTGATATTTTTTTTTTTTCTTTCTTTCTTCCGTTCCCCTTTTGCTTCTTAAATGAAAAATGACTTCACCTGAATGGGATTTATTTGGAAATGAAGGCGTCGTCTCGCATTTGAATTTCCATTTGTGTGTGTCATTTATTTACGTGCGTGTCTGCAGGAGGTTGTTAATGGCTCTCTCGCTAGTCAAAATGTAAATAACTGCTGGGTAATGTTCCATCCCCTTCCCCTTATATTCCCCCTCCCTCGCCGCCTTAGCGCCGATATAATTATTACTGTGCGTCCCGTACACGAGGAAGCAGCTTTTAATCCATAAAGGGTTATCAAATCACATCGGAGCTCGTGTGGAATTAACTAATAGCTTGTTTTCGGGTTTATGATAACATTATGCATTCTGCTCACTTGTTGGCATCTTTGTGTTTAGGGAGTGTGTGTGTGTGTGTTTGCGTCCCCCCCCCCCCTCCCCCACGCATCGTGATCCCCTATTGGCTTCCCCCCACCCTTAATACTCCCAGCGGGATGTACACCCACATCATCACCACAGCCCTCATTATTGTGTGCGTCACAGAGCGTATGCTGAATGTTTTTTTTGCAGTCCGCCCAGAAAAAAGTCTGAGTGGAAAGCGGCGGATTATGACAATAGGTTTCTTGTTGTTATAGTTTAAAGTAAAGCCTATGAATTTTATGGCTGCTGAGCGCAGTTCAGGGGGACAGTTAAGATAAACGATGGCTTTAATTCGCCTGAAATGAATGTTGAACGTTAAAGGTAATGATCTACATCAGAGGTTCCCAAAGGATTCAGACCATTTCCCACCGTGTCCCCATATAATAAAATTCACTGATTTAACCATCCAGTAGTCTCAGGAAGGCAAAAAAAAAAAAACAACATTTGTCTACTGTTTCAAAATGGAAGAATAAATTTGCATCTCTTCCGAGAAGTGGCCCCACTTTGCGACTCAACTGCCGACTTCCCTTCAGCATTGAAAGGTTCGTCTGACCTCTTTGACCTCAAAGCCACTTCAAAACTCCACCGGCTGGAGTCAACGACTGAGTCTGAATCTGACTGCGTCAAGCTAACGTCTTCTGTGTCAGATGGACGTCACCCTACGAGCACAGAGAAGCTTTATTTCTCAAATATTTTTACATCATTATAATCACAAACGTATCGGTAATAACTGTAAAAAAAAAATGAAGTGACATTGTTTTTGGCTTTGGGCCAGTAGGAGTTTAATTGTTCGGCCTTTTTAGTAAGTCTCTTGGGGACCTCCAGGTGGAGCCCTGCGTACCACTGGTGGTAGACGCACCATAGTTTGGGCATCGCTGATTACATCTCTTCTCATATGAACAGTCTGATCAGATAAACTGACACCTTTCAGAAACACACCACAGTATCAGAATGACATGATGAAGTTGTTAATTCAGACCATTTATCAAATCTGAATCCTTTGAAATTTAATAAAATTTCTCTTTCATAGCTAAAGTTATAAATACTTACAAATGATAACAGCTAAATTTGATTAGACTTCAAAGAGAAGTTATTTATAACTATCCTCAAAAAACAAACTAGAATAACACTTTGGAAACCTTGAAATACTACAAGTTATACGGGTAGTTGCTAAATTATTCAACATTAATAAAGAAAATGTAACTGTAGATGTCAACCTGAAAATCGGTTAAACAGCAGAAGATATAAAATATTGATTACTGGTTGATTTTAATTTTTCTGACATGGTGAAAGAAAAAAACCCATTCTTACGTTGTTTTTTTTTTTTTTTTTTATAAATGTTTTTATCCAAGTATCTGAAGACCTGAATCAGAACCACCAGCTTTAATAAGCTCAAAATATTGATTTGATGCATAAATAGTTGATCTGAGGCTCTTCTGTATTTAATTCGCTGCAATCAGCTGATAATTTCTCCATGAAAAAGACTCTGAAATACAACGACACTGTTACAGCTTCATTGGAAATTCAGCATGTACAATGAACAGAGTTAACATTAATTACAGCCACCGACCTCTGTGAACCTGATCATGTTACATGTTTTCATCTCTGGTCTTTCAGAGATTTGTGTTATTGCTTTATGAATCCTGGTGCTTTGCAGCTAAAAGGATCCAGAATAAAACCGTCTGGAATCGTACTCTCGCATGTGAGTGACAGCGGAGTAAATAGCTCTGAGAAATTGTGAGAATATCCGAACAGGATTTAAATTATACATGGTGTTTGCTGATTGTTGCAATCACACAGCACATCCTTCCAAGCAGCAGCAGTGGCTTCAAATGAAGCAGAGTGATTCCACAGACGTCCTCCTCCTCCTCCCTGCAGCCGCTCCGACAGGCTTTTTAATTGGCTCATTCAGATAACATGTCATCGCTGACATCTGCTAATCATCTGTCCGGTGCCTGTTCACACTTCCGCCTGTCCGTTCGGAGGGGGGTGATTGGTGGTGGTGGTGGTGGTGGTGGTGGTGGGGGGGGGGGTTGCAGGAGGGGGCCTGATTGCCTCTTGGTGCCCTCCGTCTGGCCCCCGAATCATTCTCACCTCCTGTCTGTATCCGTGTCTTTCATTTACACCCTGCGTCTCACGGTCTCTCTTCTCCTCCGCTGGTGCTCCCACACTCCCACCTACATTTCAATTTCGATCTCAGCATCACTTTTCATCTCGCGCTCCACATTCACCACATCTCTGTGTGTAAGTGTAGCGCTGCAGCATCTCTTACCCCGCCTCCCCTCCCCCTCCCCAACCCCCGTCTCTCCCCCGTCTGTCTGCGAGAGGCCGATCATTCACTCTGATTCAGTGTTGTTGTTGTTGTGATCAACCAAGGATAATTCCGGTTCATTATAAATTGGATCTTTTTTTTTTTCTTTTTTTTTAATAATCGCAGCCATCGTTTCCATCAGTCATGACAACGTAGTACTCACCAATTTAACTGCTGAGATCCAGTGGCGCAAGAAACATGAGACCAGTGTACTGTTTCAGACAGATTATTTAAACCATTTCATCTGGATGGAAAACAGGAGTAATCGTCATCAGAGCGTTGTCTTAGAAAGGTGTTTATCTAATCAGGTGGTTTGTTTACAATCTGTTCCATTGCCTATGTTTCTGTTCTCATTATATCTATTTTTCGCAATGTCACCTGAAGATCCGTAGAAGAAGTTGTAATAAACTGTTGTTATCCTTTGACACAGACTGCACTTCTTCGCCTACAAGAGGAAAAACATGAAAACGATGTGACTGTAGTCATGAACCTTAGGGGTCCAGTTTGTAGGATTTAGTGTGATCTACTGGCATAAATGGAGTATAATATGTATACAGTCCCCTGAAAACGAAAAATTGTTGTGTTTCGTTACAATGAGCCCTTTATAGTGAGCGGATCCTCTCGCACGCAGCCCACCATGTTGCCCAGAAGGCACAAACCAAACACCGTCTCTCTTTTGAAGTGTTTAAAACACTTGGAACAAGAAATTGAGGCGAGGAGACTTCAGTTGGTCGAAATCTGCGACTTCAACCCGAGACGCCACTAAATCAGACATACTTCTCCTTAAAGAGAATTATCACTTGAATCTGCAGCTCCCTTCGGCTTGTTCGGCTCATTGTTCAGCTGTCGGGCCTGAAACTGTATTTTTATACTTCATCATTCATCTCATAGCAATTTTTTTTCTTTTTTTTTTGGCACCGGAAGGCAACAGATTTGAGTGAAAAAGCTGGAAAAAAAAATCCTCCGTACGCTGTGAGCTCAGCACGAGTCCGCAGACAGATGCAGTTGGTGACTGATGGTGACAATAATGGAGTTAAAAAAGTTAGAAAAGAGTGAATATTGTAATGTTTGACTCTTCTTTTTTTTCTACTTTTCTACGTGGCTAAAATAAAACAGTAATAGCAGGTTTATTATTTATTTTTAATTGGTTTTGTTCTTAGGTGCTTATGGCAACTCATGTTTGGCCTCTTAATGTTAAATGAACTGTAATTATAGTTGTATTTTTGTACCAAAACAGTTGACAGTGACCACTTGTATAGCTGCATACTTTAAAGTCACAGAATATAGTGCAGATTTGAGGCTCTGCTTTGTTTTGTTGTCTATCAGCTGCTGCCACTCTCTAATATTTATGTTTGATTGTCTGCAACAGCTTGTACAGACGATGTTTCCACATATTCAAACAGCCTTCATTTGTCTTCTTTGTCTCCAGTTTTAACAACCCTGCAGAAAGCATTCAGGGCCTGTATGTATTGCATCATATAAACTATGGATGAATGGAAAAAGGAAACAATAAAAAAAATAAATTTAAAAAGGGAGAGATGGCAGTGGTAATTGGTGGTGAACCCCCCCCCCCCCCCCCCCCCCAACTCCTTCCTGCATACATTTAATAGCTGTGTAACTCAGCTGAGTCTCTACAGGGCTTATATCCTGTGTGTGTGTGTGTGTGTGTGTGTGTGTATGTGTATCTGTGCGTGCGTGCGCGCAATGACGCATGTAGGTTTGTAGTACCGAGGATGGATCCTGTGACAGTCGGAGAGGTGGGGGTTGAACTGCTGTAGCTGTTAATGCATGGAGCTCAGCAGAGATAAAAAAAAATAAAAAAAAGAGTTCACTGAAGCTTTTCTTGATAACACGGGTGAGACTCAGTGAAGTGGTTGGAAAACATTGAACTCCGGGCTCATTGCCCAGAGAATTGTGCCGCTCCGTCCTCGGGGAGGTCGTCGATGGATTGCCGGGCTCCATATGGTGCTGCAGCAGAACAGAACGCACTTGATTATATATTTGCCTTGTCAGTGTGTGTGTGTGTGTGTGTGTGTGTGTGTGTGTGTGTGTGTGCGCGGCCCAAATGAGGTCAAAGCACGAGAGACCACAACTGTGCATTTCACGGAGTAGTTTACGCCGCCTGTAGAAGCCCCACAGCTCAACATTTTCCCATGAATACAGAGGAGTCGAGTTGCGGTGAATACGGGCCGACTGTTCAAGGACGCCGAGTGGCTTCTTTCCCGCCGCGTATCTCCTATCTTCATCGTGTCGTTTTCCTCTCACCTCCATTTATCGGCGGGGGCTCTTTCATTCTGCCCACCAACACATCCGGTGATAAATGACGCCGCCCGCAGTGCATCATCCCGCATGAGTCACGGCCGCTCGACTCCAACGTGGCGCTGAAGAGAGTTTGTTGCCGTTGGAGGTGAAAGTCGTGTATAAAATCGGGTGTCGCGGTCGACGTCGTTTGATTATTGCGGCGGCAGAATGTGCGTCCGCGTAGTGGTGGGCGATACGACAATAATAGACTGTCGGATAATATAATTGCGTTAAACGTGAGACATTTTTCTATTATTTTATAGCGTGGATGCTTTTCATTTCATATCTCGGGGGAAAGCTGCGAATCAATTAGCACGACTGATTTATGACAATATTCGATTTTTGTATGATTTTCGTATCAACAGGACAAATTACTTTTTCTTATCAATCTAATATTGCCAGTTTAGCAATTTGGCCAAGTGCAGCTTTTGGTTTGTGACCTGAAAAAAAAAATATCGTCTCTTTGTGAGCGAGTTCTTATTTTAATCGTATTTATACGACGAATGAGTAAAAATTATTCAGAAATTCACACAAAAAACTGACCGATAAATAATCTAATATAACAAATAATGAATTCAATTTTCTGCGTTGCGAATGTCTCTTTCTACTTCCCTGTCATGTAAATAGTCTCGTGACATCTCCGGTTTGTCTTTGACCCTTTAAATGGGACCCAAACACCGAAACAGGCGAGATTACAACCATATATGTTGAGCAACAAATCTCATTTCATAAATCTCTGTTTTACATAATCACATCACCAATCTGACATCAAAATATAAACGTACCTGTCCTTCGTGTGTTGCCTTCCAGTGCAGACATCTGATTTAAAACCATATTTACGCGGCAAACCGGTATTTGCTGTCACATTTTATTTGAGACTCTGCATCTCCTGCTCGTTTTCTTCACATTCGTCCCTTCCAATTTCCATCTCCTGCAGTTTTTTTTTTTTTTTCTTTTTCTATAAGACCGGATCTCCCATCTCTCGCTACCATTGGCTGACGGTTTATGCTTTATTCATCGTGTCCCCGATAAGCAACAACGCCGCCCAGGCCCTCAACTAATCACGCTCCCGGTGGGGAGAGTCTTTTCCGTCATTAGCCTCACCTTTGGCCGGAGCTCTCCTCGGCTGCCGATGCTAATGTGGCGGTGATGAGGTTAGACGCACAACAGCCTGCGTCTGTAAGGATGAGACCTAATCACCGAAATCGCATCTGTCGTCGTCGCTCTGCTCTTGCTGGAAGCGAGCAAAGCGTCGGGAGCCCCCTAATTGCCAATCAGGGACGACTTAGAGTGCCGTGGCGAGGGGTTTTGGCTGAATGTTCGGCCAGGGAGGAACTACAAAGCCGACTTCAACGCGGTCTCAGATAAGTGCAGGAATTCAGACTGTAGGCGCGCAGAGGGAAGTCTCAGAGAGGTGTTTTTGTTCTCTGTGTTTTATTGTGCGAGGCGGCGGCGGCGTCGTGGCCCTTTGAAGCACACTGTCGGCTGAGACCCTGGCAGGAGCAGTTACGTCTTCCTCCCCCTTTTAACCATCACACTGCATTAGACGTCTCCTTGTGCCGCAGACTCCGGAGTCTCCAAAGTGTGATGCAATCCTCACGAACAGGTTGTCGTATTCTCTCTGTGTTTATTCGTGAATGTTGCATCATTAAAGGGAATTAAAGTGTAAAACCCCTGAAAGTAAACTCTGGGTCTCACTTTTTCAAATATTTTTCAAACTTTAATTACTTACCGGCTTTGTTGCTGAAATTTGCTACTTGAAAGCTGCTCTGTTTTCAGGCTGGTTGCTGCTACCTGTTATCTCGAATCAGGTAAATCTCTCGTTTTTACCTTTTTGCCCGTGTTTGCCAACGTGCCCTCCCGACTGGATGTCGAGAGTTGTTGTTGGTGACCAAGCGGCAACGACGGTGACATCGCCCGTTGGTTTGTGAACGGCTGTCGTGAAACCTCGAGTTCGGATTTCGGTCGTCACCATCTTACTTGTTCGCAGCGGTTTGGAGCCAGAAGAGACCATATTTGGATTATCCGGGGGAGGAGGTGGGTGAGCTGTGGATCTGAAACCTGATGATACTACGTCCCGCCCACCGATAGCTGTAACCTGACTGCACTACAGACTTGTCAATCAGACTGACATGCCCCCCCCCCCCAAAAAAAAAAAAACAGCTTTTTGAAGCTTCTTTTCTAATAAATGACGGCATTATTTTTTAGATGGACCGTCACAATAACTCGTGGAAAAAAATGTATCAGCTTCGAGTTTCATGAGACAAGTTGAATAGGAGTCTACGGAGCCGAGTTTTTGGAGTCAACCCCTTGTGGCCCTCGGTGGTATTGCAGCTTCAGGCGCTTCTGCATCTGCCTCATTTTTCAGACTTATATTTTATGTTCTGTTTCCTTCTGAATCAATTGGATGGGTGTGATAAACATTTATTTAGTAAAAAAAAAAATACTGAGACATAATTGTGACCTCAACTCAGAGAGAAAACTCTGATTTGATCCAGAATGGTGCAACTCATGTCGCCTGCTGTCTAGCAGGTTGCTCTCACGAGTTTTGTCACAGCTTTATTTCTTGTTTTAGAGAAGTGTTATGTTTGTTTTCGTTAGACCCAATATTACAACAGGCAGCACGCGAGAGTTCAAATGATCAGACAGGTTGTTAACAAATTCACGCTTCAGCCATTTTATCTAAACCAAATTATTTGGATAGCTGCAGTGTTGACTGCATCCCCAAATCCCAACAATTAAATTGGAGAGCAAATTATGTCATTAACAAGTGTGATGCAAAACCCACAACACAGGACTTGTGTGGGGAAAAAAAAGGAAACATTTGTCAAACAAATCTAACATTGTGTGACTCAGTGGCATCCATGTCCAGTGTCTCTGTAAAATATATCTAATATTTCTTAAAAGGGTCAGTTTTCTATACCAGCTGGGAACTGTAGTTTTTCACAAACGTCACTTTTGTCGGGGACTATTTTCGGAGGCGGACCAATACTCGGGGGAATTTCTAAGGCAGCTAAATAATGTACGTTGCATATGTTCATTATAATGAAGTAATGTGTCACCAGTATGGCTCATTAGTGTGTTGAATGGTTTTTGATAGCACTCTTTGGCACAGAGGAATAAGACATATCAGGCTTTCGAGCTTATTTGTCTTTTTTCTTTCATCTTTTAATATAATTTGTTGCCAATAATTAAAAAAAAAAAAACACATAAAGGAAGGAAAGCAACACTACGACGAGGCAAAAACACTTCCATCTTGTTAGTGCGAATCCCAAAGTGGAGCTAGAAAACAGAAAATACAAAACAAAAACTTATCCTTGTCTCAGTGTTTACAGTTTCTAATTATCAGCCAACAGGAAGTGACAAACAGAGAGTTAAATACAAACTCCAAACTGTCTTGTAAAACAAACTAATGAGCATTTTGTCTGGAGAAAGCTCGACTCAGCAAAGTTATGTCGTTGAACTCCCTCTCTGTTAGTTTTCCCCATGTATAAATAACAGACTGGAACGGAGGATCGAGAGCCCGGTACATTTTAGTCACCCTCTCGCTTCCACCGACTTCCCACAAATGTCCTCCCAACTCAACCCGGATCGGTATCATAAGATAAATATGATCCACAATAAAGTATCATGTGCTTTCTGTCACCTGGTAAACGTATGAAAATATATCTTTTTAGCAACGAAGGAGATTAAAAAAAGATCGAACGGGCCTTATTCATGCGAGCCGGGTCCGCTCTGTTAATCACATTGTGTTCTCTTCCTGATACTCTAGATGAAGCTAATATCGCTGAGGGATTAATATCCAGGTCTCTTATTAAACCTGAAATGGTTCTGGTGGTCGGCGAGTGGGTGGAAGGAGATCGTGAAACAACTGCCATGCTGATGGTTAACTGTATTTAGTCTTATTGGGCGCTGGGGTTATGGGAATTATGGGTTTCCACGTACTGCCTGTAAAATTCTATTAAGTGCTCATTATCTATTCTATTAAGCAGAGAGATGCACAAAGAACATTTTTGTGTACTTTTTACTGCATTTAAACACACAAACACTCACACCCATGTCTTATTAGTGTTTGTTTTTTTTAAGCATGATTTTAAAGGCCAATATTTTGGGTTTTAACCGTCTAGCGCCTGGAATTTTCTTGGTCTTTCCTCTTGTGCCATCATTGGGTAAGAATTGAATTTTGTTCAGTGAAGACAAAAGTTCCCGCACAATATATCAAGTGTGTAGGATCAAAATCTCTTAGCTGGAAGAAATACCAAAGAGTTTGAACCCATTTTAGTAACACAACATTTTGGAGGTGTTGAGTGATTTTTTTTTTTTTTTTGTCAGGACTGACATTCCCATTAGCTCTAGCTCTGCTAATGCTGACATGCGAAACCAAAATGGTAACAATAGAAAACAATAATGAAAATGCACATAAATGAAAAATTATTCTCAAAAGTTCTCAATATGTCAAGTTTATTCCCGACATGTCGACTTCTCTTTCTCAATGTGCGGAATAAAAATAAGGTTCCTCTTCTTTTTGTGCCACTGATACTCCATAATATCCATATCTATATTATGGCAATATATCCAGCTTTAATTGAAAAGACAATAATATCTATTGTAATAATGATACTTCATAATTTCCGATGACTGCAGCTGAATGTTGTGTAGTTTAAGGACCTCCATGTAACTCCACTATTGATTGTTGTGTCTTCGAGGCTTTTTCTCCTCCTATTCAGTCGATAGTTAATTGGTATCACTGAAGCAGTGTCCATATCAACAGAAAGATTCAGGCGTGATTCGACATAATGGAGCTCTGCTGCTTTTACACTTCAAAAGCTTTCGTAGATTGGCTGTCAGTCGGCTGACAGCCGGCAGCTGAGAGCCACTTCAGCCCGTCTGTGACATTGTCGACGACAACCCAAGATTTCACACAAAACGCCCCGAAAACGAAGTCTTCGCGGGAAGCAGATGAACCCATGTATGACTTTATTTAAGCTTCTTCAGCTGTGAATCACAAGCAGAAAGCATGCAGTGACGCCGCGCGCGCCGAAAGCATACAGCTGCGATATCAATACATCGAGCCGCTATTATTTCAAGGGCCCATAAATTAGGAGGTACCGGGTCACTTTTTCCGCTGTTAATTAAAGCCAATAATATAATGCAGAGGCACGGCTCGCTGTAATTGAGTTAATTACCGCTGGTAGCTTGACTTCTTCGCGTGACTCCCACACACATCCGCGGGGTGAAAAGGTCAAAACGCGCCTACGCGGCCGTCGGGAAGAGCGCCGCCGGGGACGTCGCTTCAGCCCAACGTATCGAAAACCTCTCGGTTTAGGATGAAAGAGCCTTTGAAGCTGGAAATGAACCAGTCGGTCTCACATTCATCATGCTGACGAAAGCGCAGCATAATAAAGGCAGAAATTAGATTGACTGTGTAGAATCGACCAGTTGAAACTGTAGCTATTGCATAGATATTGAATTGTAGGAGCACGCAGATTTATTGAAAGTTCGATTCCCGCGTGCTCCCACGATACAACAATTACAAATAGCCGAGCGTAAGGATGACAAACATCCACTTTTTCTTTGTCATGATTGTAGTTTTTTTTTTTTTTTTTTTTAACCTTAAAAGTTTCTTCTTTGTCTCCAACTCCTTCTCCATCTTTTTTTTTTCTCTCTCTCTTCCCCTCTCCTCACCCGAGACTCCGAGAGCTCCAGGATTAGATTAGCTATCATTTATAGCAGGCCTGGGAGGCTGTGAAGAGCAGACTCTATCAGATGGAGGGATAATGGTGCTTTATGATAGATCCTGGTTAATGAAATGCCACTGACTGTAATGAGATCAGTGAAAAGTGAGCTTTTGACCCGCTGAAAAGGGCAGGCAGCATGTTGAGAATATCCACTGAGGATGTTCTTGACGTCTAAGATATCTGGCCTCGTGCTCCCCCTCCCTCCTGTTCGTTTGGGACGCGGCTCTTCTGAATTCATGACAGTTCGACTTTTTTTTTTTTGGGTGTGAGGAGGATGAAATTGTTGGAGAAATGTCTCCCGGGTGCTACAGTAACACGGAGCCCGGCTGCAACCGCTCGAGCTGAAGCGCGACACGAATCGCACATGCAAAAAAAAAAAAGCACAAACATTGGAAATGCCAAAATGCTAATGCCAACATTTACCAGAGGCTGCGAGGTGGGGCTGTTCAAACAGTGGGAGGTGTGTAAGGTCAAGGAGAGGATTACTCATTCACACTGTGCCTCAGAGGTTCACACATCTGCGAACGGGGAAAATATACACAAAATAATTTCCGACAGCTGCACAACGAGCGTGAAGTGCTGAGCTTGTTAGAAACTGCTAACCGTGAAGAATACAATATAGAACGTGGAATTACAAACTTGGACATTACCATAAAATTCGAGTTAATTTGACTTTCTACTGTAACTTTAATTTTACAGACCACTTGAGAATTTATAGACGTCAATTGTTCCAATTACGAGTTGAATGAATGAAGTGCTGAGAGTTCATTAACGTAAGTTTTCAAACAGACAAAACTAGCGTACGAGGACACTTCCCAGCATGCATTGTTTAAGCGTTACAACTCTGCGTATGCAATTATTTTTTTTGTGTAGTTTGATGAAAACAAACTTTATGGAAATTGCCTTCTCTTTTTAATAGTCTTTTTAATACACATGAAGAAAAGTAATTGTTGTTTCTTTTCATAATATTTAAGAAAATGTGAAACATAATGAAGGTTAGTATTGCATTGCTGTAGACTTTGTACTGGCGACAGTTAAATGTTGAAATGGATGTTTAAATTCAAGAAATTGACAAATTACAATCTAAATACCACTTATGTAATGAATAATATATATTCTATTGATATTTTATTTTATACTAATTTGATTAATAATGGTTGGAGAAATATTACATTAAGACAAACTATTTCTGTTATAATCTTATTGTTTGAAACACAAAATAATGTACATATACCACCATATTGTAAACGTGTCGCCATGGCAGTTGATGACTTTAGCTGATCTGAGTGCTGTGTGGGAGAACGGATTTGATTAGAGCTGTATGTCCGTCTGTGATTATCAGACTGCCGTGGAAGAAAGTCATATATTTTCTCCCACCTCTGTCAGCTCGTAATTCTGTGTTGTTTTATAAAACTGGTCTGATACCTGCTTTTTAAACGTTAATGTTTCTCAAGCTACGTATCCACAGAGGAGATGATTAAAAAACCGTGATTGTACTGTAAATGGCAGCAAATGGAAACATCAAATTTGTCAAGGAGGCTGTAACGTTCCCCAAATTATTACATGGAACAAACACGCTTGTTAAAACACATGGCTTCACATTTCACCGGCACTCTGTTGCATCCTCTCGTTCTGCGGTGGTTTAATGGCACCTCAGCATTTGGTACAAAGTATGTAGTCGTGTGATGTTTTGTACAGCTTGCACAACACACGCCACTTCATATGAAGTAGATATAAAGCTGCTCTGTGATCCTATGAATAAGAAACCAGCAGAGCCTTTTTTTTATCGCTTAAAATAGTCCCCCCTATTTCTTCAGGATATATACTTCACAGGTTGTCAACCCCTCTTGTGCCCGCTCATTTCTCTGCGTTTCCTCCTCCCTCTCCATAAGTCAAGGAGTTGTGTGACAGCGAAAGGCATCTGAGAGCTGTCATCGTCCTCCACTCATCATCCCGCAGAGCTCAGCCCCACGTTTGAGTCTCTGTCGAGGGGTCAGGGGTTGAGCGAAGTCATCTATAGCTTCAGGATAATTCAGAGGGGGAGGAGGGAGGAGGAGGGTGGGGGGGGGTGGGGGCTGACAAGTTTTCATTTACACCTTCCTCCCCAGCCCTCCCGTCTCTCAGCTCTACTCCTCCTCTCTCCTGTCATTCCCCCCGGGTTAAGGGCATGCACTTAGTTCCCCTTTGAAAATATGTGTTTTGCATCTCAGAAGGAGACAGCTTACAAAGAATAAATTGGTCTCACGTCTCCCCAATTTTATTTATTAAAGTACCAGACCGTTATTTTACATCCGTTGCCTGTGGCTATTTAATTATGTGGTTGTTTTTTTGTTTTTTTTTTCTGTTGCAGACTGATTGTTTAAAATCCACCTGGCTGGCAAAAGACAACCTACTATCACTGTTTAATGAGATTAAAGTCTCCAACCGCACACGTACGAAATTCATTTGAAACATCTTTTTAACTTTCACAGTCTATCTGTGACAGGAAGCTCACCCACGGGCAGCAGAAGAAAGGCCTTCACTCGTCTCCTATCCCTTTTATAATAATATTTCTATTATTGTCAAGAAGTCATTTCCATTGCTAATCTCCTTTTGAAAAAGGATAGAGAGAAGTCACAGAGAGTAATATACTTTTTCCTTAATTGAAGAGTCAAGGCAGGATTAAATTCTATTTGGTCCAGGGGAGCAGCCCGTCCTGGTGAGGCAACAAAGGAAATTGATTTTGTGCCCCACATCCTCTCCTGCAGCTCCTGCCTCGCGCTCGGATGGCACGGCGTAGCGGCCATGTTAGGGCCAGCCAGGAAGCAATAAAGTTCCCCGCGTCTCTTTATCTCTCCCTGTGGAAGGTGGCTTGACCGCCACGCTGTTTGCGGGGATGAAACATGGAAGCAGAGCGAGTGAGACTTGTGGGTGGAAAAACACATCTCATTTTTTAAATGGATTTCTCCAGTGTTTGGTGGTCTGTATGCTAATCTAGCGTCTGCCAGAGGTCAGAGCGCATTAATTGGATACGAACAGATAATGCACTCTGCACATACGCAAAGATTTAGGAACCGTCCCAGAGGAGGACTAAAGTGGCCGAGAGAGGTTTCTATTTCCAACAAATTGATCTGAATTTCTTTTTATGAAATATAACTACCACTTTTAAAAAAAATCAAATAGTCCAGACATGTTACATGATTTTTTTTTTTTACACTGTTAAAACCTACATGTATTTCACCTGTTAATGGACCAATTATTAGGTAAAGTTCAAATACAAAACAATAAATCACATTTTAATCAAGATTAAATTTAAAGCTCCTTGAGCAAATATTTCAATATGATTAACAAGAGACAATTTGCAATTTGTTTTCCTGTCTTTAAACTACCTACTTCCATTTCCTCATTGAAAAATCCAGCGAAATAATTTCCCATCAAAAAGTTTAAATGCTGAGATGATATCTTCCATTATAGTTAAAAAAATGAATTCTGTTTCTGTACTACAGTCTGGCTGTGATGTCACAAGTGTGTTAAACTCTGATTAAACCCTCTCAACAGAGAGACGGCGACTATTCGTGTTGCTTCATCCATCAGCTCTGTCGTTACCATCGTTGAAGCTACATTTCAAAACAAACGCTTGACTTTAACGTTATCACGCTTTAGCCACTCCCACTGGTTTTCTGATTGCTCCGCCCTTCAGACTGACTGAGCGAACCTTCATTAGAAAACGGTTTTCAGACCCTGAAAGTGAAAGGAACCCAGGCTATTTTAGCTCCGCCCTTTTCCTGGATAAAGCCACATATATATATTTTGTAATATTTCTGTGACACATGATAGTGTTGTTTTATTCCCCTAGTTTGCAGTATTAGAGTGGCATTTAAAGACCGCTGCCACACTTAATATGCTTTTCAGCTCAGCCCCGTCACGACCTCAGCTGCTCTGTATCAAGCTCTGACGGTCAGAGGATGGGTTTTGAATTTCAACTGTGCCATACCTCTGAGGAAACCCTTTCAGACCCATTGAGCCTGCGGGAACTTTGGGCTCGAGAGGACGCCTCTGGGCAAGTTGGCATGCTCGTAATATCGCGGCCAGCGGTCACCGGGGGCGAAGCTGACAGGCTAAAATTTGCAAAGCTGACCTTCTACTTCTAATTAAAGTGTGTTTTCATGCGGCCGGATGTGGCACAGCAGCGACGTACTCCTCTGTCCTGCAGCTCTCGTCGCTGTGGCGGCACACCGGGTTAGCTCATCTGCCTCACTGTCGCCTCCTTCACACTTTGTTTGCTACTTCACCAAACGTGTGAAGTCCTGACACCTTGCTGAGTGCTTACGCAGGGGCCGCTGTCCGGGAGGAACGTTAAGTGCACCAATAACACCGATCCGACATGTCCTCGAACACGGAGACGAGTGGAAAACCGCTCACACAGGTGGCACGTACGCACACTCGCACGCGGCACACGCCTCCATACGCACACGCCGGCTCTCCGCGGAGATGCGCGCGCTTGTCTTTCCACTTACTTTTCTTCACTTCAGTGCGAGCTGTGAATTGGAAAGTGGGATCGTGGCTCACTAGAGGCCCCGGCGTCCTCTGAGATAGTTTTCTTTGGGAATAATGTGAGTTTGGTGCAGCGCTGCGCTTCATAACAGGACTTTGTGGTCAATTTGGATGTCGGTCAAAAAAACGGAAAGAGAAAAGCTGAGAAAAATACTTCCTCTCGTTTAAAATATGTTAAATATTACACAAAGCAAAGTCAAATGGGCTTCGATTCAGACTAATGCACTGAAAGTGGCCTCGTCATTGTTTCCTTATAATGAAGAATCACCTGAAAGGTCTATTAGAGCTCATGTGAATTGGGTTTTCTATTAATGGCACTGAAATCTCATGATTGAGTAGGGACTTGTTAATGTGACAGATAGCAGAGAAAAAGCTTTGAATTTATTTGTGCCTCTCCACTCCAATGGTATCCTGTGTTTCTGCAAAGAGCCTAAAGTGTCTCCTCCATGATAATTATACTCTTTCACACATCTTGTTTTTGGATTTTTAAGTACGACAAATTAGAAATCCTTTGTCAGCATCCTTATTAATGTGTTGAGCAACACAAATGCATTGTGGGAGAAACAAAGCTTCTTTAGTGAAAAAAAAAAATGCCAATAAACATGACAAAAATACACACAAACAAGCTATTGTGAGATAACTGCCGTTCAGACGAAAATTGGCTTTTAGCAATTTAAAAACCTAATATTTTGTCATGGTGATTGTTTAAAGTAAAATTGCGATCCGAACCGGGCTGTAAACAAACCGTCTTCACTTTGCAGACTCGGTGTTGAAGTGACAGCCGTGTGAAATGATCAGTGCCCGCAGCTGTTTGTGTGTGTGATTAATGAAACGGCCTTATCATCTCGGTTGCAGGACGGAGCAGGAGGGGCCTGGTCAGTGCCGTCTGATAGGGAAACTATCTCGCGCTTCTGACAGCAGTCGCGTTATTTGTCCACTCATGACAGCAGAGACAGAGGAGAGAGATTGCTTTTAAGAGTCCTCACACATATTACAAAGCCGTCACTGGCAAGAGCGCGCTGACAGCTTTTTTTCCCCCTCCGTGGGAGTGTGGGATGCTCGGGGAGGCAGAAGGTGCCGAGATACCAGTTGTCAGAGAGGTTAAATGTGGACACTTTCCCACCATATGACGATGCCGATCCCCGAGGCTGTCCTCGTGCAGCAGGTCCCGCGGCCTCTGAGACGGACAATGTGCCGTGACTCCACCTGGTGTTAATACCCACTCCGGATGATTGGATTATAATCTCGCAAATCTCCCACAGCATCTCGAATTCGGGCATGAAACCCGCATAAGATATGATCGTCATGTCAGAGACACGTGTGGCTGATTTAATGGATGCGTTTTGATCCCATACCTGGCATCGTGCTGTAGAGGCCACCGTTACGTGGACCTCTGCTGTTTGATTTGACAGCAGTAAATCAATCAAAAATCAAAATTACATTCACGTAGCTATGTTAACTTCCAGTCCCGGGCCTCATACTGAGTTTTTGTGCTGCTTGCATTTCTCTGACTGTCATAGTTTCGTATTAGCTTCAATTTTTGATGTTTTTTTTTCTTTTCCGGAGAAGCAGGGATTTAAAAAAACAACAACCTTATGACAAAATGTATGCTATTATTTGCATTTGCAACAATTGAGTGAAATATTTGCAGATACTTTCCCAATAAGGAGAATATGAAAAAAAATATGCAGATTATGTGCCGATTATAACAACATATATGGAGTGGTTATAGCCAAGTATAATGATTAATTTCGCTTGTAAATTATTGATATACTGACTCACTGCAAGATACAAAAAAAGTATTCATTAGAACTGCCCTCCATATTGTGATATAGTGGACCTAAATATCACATCACATCCTGAGCTAGAGACCACTATAAAAACCTAAAATTATACTTCCAAATGTAACTGGCTGTATTTCCATGACTTATGTTCATGTGCAAAAGTGCCCTTTTTAGAAACCTATATTTAACCAGAATATGTCCCATTCAACATTTCCGTGCTTTATTTCTTCCATAATGTCACACCAGAGTGTCCACAGCTGTCTTCTGTCTGCTATTTCTTCGACAGATATTTTATTATATATGAAAATACAGATATTGCAGGGTTTTTTTTTTGCAAATGTTTTGCCTGATATCAACCCCCAGTTTGTCTGTAACACTTTTTTTTAATATATATACATATATATTTTACAAACAGCTCGTCTCCAAAATTGAATGTTAACTTTGACTTTTCTTTAAATGTTTTACCCAGTTTCACTATTAAAGATTTTGTGCATGCCGTTTGTTTACACATAGCAAAATATGTTTGTTTTTTTAGCTCTAATAAAGTCCTGTTTTTCTTCAACAGCCAGACTTTTAATTGACTACCCAGCAAGTCGGCCAAATTAAATGTTTTTAAATGATTTCTTTGGCTACTTGGGGACAATGGAAACAAGCTGTGATCACAATGTTGACAAGTCCTGAGCTTTTAAACTGATATGACAACATTGTTAGCGAAACAGTTTCCTTTAAACAGATCCAGCTGTTGCGGAGCAGCGCAGTCAACACTGCGTAGTGCTTCTGGCCACCTGATGATTGAAAATCTAATATTGAGCTCTGATTTTGATCTGCGCAAACTCCTGAGGGAAATACCCAGCTATTTAGCTCATCAATGTTCCTCCATGTTCATCAGCTAGTCGCTAATTGTGCTGTTTGATGCTGAGCAGGAAGTGTGTACACCATGAGCTGAAAAGAAACACACACACACACACACTTCCCTGCATGGAAGGACATTTTTTTTTATTTTGGGAAATCTTGACGTTTACTAATCGATCGACCACCATTAGTGCTTATTTTTAGTGCGGTTGTTACATCTCCTTGGTATATATCAGTTTGCAGTGCCGCCTCGTCCGGTTGTCTCACCGTTGTATCAGTCAACATCATGACCTTTCTGGTATTATTAGCTGTAAGGTCAGACCGTGTCGGATAGTGGCCGTCAATGGCAGGCCAAGACAGTCCCAGATTGTCTGCAGGCTCGAGAGTCTGACAGGAAGAGCCGAGCAGACAGCGAGAGGAGGACGGGGCATCGCTGACTCCTACACAGACACACCAAGGATAACATGCTACATTAACTCTGTCCATTAGTGCCTGTCTCTCGTAGACAGGAAGTGACTGATCGACACAGATGTGTGGGATTTATTTATATCGTAGCCTGTTTAGCGGCTTTGGTTGCTAGTTGCTTGTCAGGCATCATTTAAAATGATGTCCAGGGAGGCAGTGACAGACAGGGATAAAGCAGACGGGGAGTGTGTGCGCTGTGTGTGTGCATGTGATTAACATGTGAATGTGTCTTTGGATGTGATTGTGAGTGAGCCAGGCGTGTTTTGAACACTAAAAAGGGAAACAAAGGCTCAGAAACTTGTTGGTTCAGAGCTGTTTTTCCTGCAGTAATTATCTGCAGAGTGCAAAGCCACGATTGCATTGACAAAAGAGAGAATACAGACAAAAGGCACAAAGAGGAGCGATTCAGCCGGATCAGCCCAAAAAAAAATAAAAGGAAAAAATAATTGAATGAAATAGTTTCTAATATAACTTCATCGATAACACTTTGCAATAAGCAGGAGAAAACAAACAAAAAACCTGAACAGCACAAGTATGTGTCACATTACATTAAAACTTTAGGCTGTATGTGGATGGGCGAGTGCAAGAGACACTGCCCTTCTGAAGCTTCGAGTTTGGCATTTCGGCCGTCGCCATCTTGGTATTTTGGAGCCAGAAGTGACCGGATTTGGACGAGCTCGTGAGGATTATGGAATTATTTTCAAATGGACCGCAAGAACACTGATCAGAAGGAGTAAATCTAGCTAGTGACACTATAGTGACTTGAGGGAAAATGCTTTTTTTCACAAAAGAAGTTCAATTAGAGTCTTTGGAGCCAGAAACTTATTAAAACCAACCCCTAATAGCCCTCAGTGCCATTGCACTTTACAGCACTTTCGCATTGACCTCACTTTTCAGAGCTGAAAGGTACGGCTACTTTTATATGCGGTCAGAAATGGACGTCTGAGATTAGAGTAACCGGCTGTTTGTAAGAGTCAGGAAAGTTGACGTTTCAACAACCCAGCTGAAGTCGATATCTGAAATACTTGTTTGCTTGCCAAACAAACTTTATCCAATGGAAGCGAATTCGGAGTGACTTTCGAAGGCAACGTTGCGTTGTTGAAGGGTTTTTTTCTACCTTTTGAGAAAAAGGGAATAACACAGCTCTTTTTTTCTCCGTTTCTCTGGGCCTGTAGCACCATTTTCAGAAATATTTGCTCTCGCTACTGCATGGACAACCCAGGACAACGATACATCGAAGTTAGACCGGAAGAGAGTTTGTTTCCAATTTCCAACCAACAGTCAAGGTTGTTTTTTTTAATGCATGACCATGATTGATCTTCACCAGTAATGACCAACCTTTTTAAGGAAGTTGTTTATTTATTTCAAAGTTCTACTAGACTATTAACATTCATGACAGGAACTATGTAAAATAGCTAAATATATAGACACAAGTCTGCAGTTTAATAGACTAAAGCTTAAAATCACCATTGAAATTCAACAATCCCCAACCGATCGTGAATGCATCATGAGTGTTTCTGGGGACTTCATGGTCTTTCAGTGAGCTGTTCACATAGAAGTAACAACTGAACTGTATATCATAGTTGACAACAGTCTGAGTCAGAGGAGCTTTAATGAAAAAGGCTTCTGACGTCATCAGTGAGAAGGGTGACTCAGCACACTCCGGTCCTATTTAAAAGATTATTTAAAGATTATTTTGTTCTTTCACTGACCAGATGAGACACGGTGTGTTTCTCAATAGGTCATGAAGCCAGCCACTATGCCAGGATTTGAAGTTAAAGCAAACAAGACATTCACTAAAAACCGTCCAGACGTATTTTGCAACCTAGAAACAGAGTGAAAACAAATCTTAAAGGGCATTCGGAGAGGAAAGACGAAATCTGCAGCTGCGACCACTAAATATGTCTAAATGTATTTCCAAACTGTGCCAATGATGTCATATTACGCTTGTACTCAGCTGAAACCTCACATCTAAGATGTTGTACCGGTTTTGTTTCTCCCCTTTTAAGCCACTATCCTCCATGTCGACAGCTTGCTTTAATAAATTTGAGCATGTACATGTGTATTCCTGAGGATTACTGGTGCCCATGAATGTGGATTGTATAACGGGGTCATTTGTATTTCTAGAATGACCTATGTTTTGTCAATACTGAACTTTAATGCCATCTACTGGATTTTAAGATGTACGGCATTTAGTAGTGTCCTATCGCGAAATGTTGATGAAAGTGGAAATAAATTCATGGATCCGCTCCGTGATTCGGATCCGCACCAAAAATTTAACTGGTTCTTCCTTGAGCCAACCTACACCCTTCCACCAATTTTCATGAAAATCAGACTGGTTAGTGTCCTCGAAATCCTGCTGATGAACGAACAAACCGCACCAAAAACAAAACCTTAATGGCGAAGGTATTGATTTCAAGGTCTTTTTTTTGTTGTTGTCATTGTTTCTGCTTGATTGCTGCTGCTAAGTGATAGCGTTAAATGTCCTCTCAGTATTCGGGTCAGATCCCTGGGGCGTCTCTGAGTGATGGCTGGCCCACAGACGCTGGCTAACTTTGGCTGCGTGAGTGTGTGAATGTGTGAGTGTGTGAATGTGTGAATGTGCGAGTGTGCGAGTGTGTGTAATGCTTCGCAGTTGCACTGCTCCAGTTCAGGAACTGGAGATGTGAAAGGCCTGGAGTTTATCCTGGGTATACACACACACACACACACACACACACACACACACACACACACACACACACAACACAGCAGGGCCAATAGACAGACCCAGATCACATCAGACCCGACACTGCCTCCCACTGACCCACATACACGCTTACATCAGTCACTTTATTAATCGAGTGATGTTCGGTGAAATGAGCACGGTGTTTTAAAATGCAAAAGATGTACCATATGCACCAAGGAAGGATGGATAGATGTGTGTGTTGTGTTTTTTTAAACTCACCATCTGGCGAGCTTTTGAAAACTGACCCGCGATTCCACTTTCTATGAGTAAGGATGGAAGGCATTATAAACTTTCTTAAAGTTTAAGACTTTCGAGGAACACCAAACCCCAGAACAAAGGTTCGTTTTTATTTGTGCTGCCTTTTCAACAAACATTTTAATTGTATTTCCCTCATTTCCACTTAATATTCTATGCATTTTCGCGAATAAACCATAACATGCCATTTCAAACACCTCGGTGAAACAGAACAAGACATATGCCTGCAAGTATTTATTTCTGTCATCAGCTGACACACATGCCGAGATGTTTTTTTGTTTTTTATGACCTGACTCTCCACAGGATACGTTGCAAAGGGAATCACAGGCTGTTCTGCTTCTTTTCCCATCCTCCTCTCTCTCCGTGTTCATCGTGACACACTGAAAACTTTGTGACAGGAGACAGAACCTGTGAAAATATAACAAGCTTTTGATAATATTGCTGTTATTTCCCTCCCCCTCACCCTCGGCGGGTCTCTCTATCTCTGTCTTTCTCTCGGTCTCTCGTCTCTCTCCGATTCCTATACTGACAACCGAGATGCAATATTCTGACAACTTTACTTTAGTTTTGTGCGCCGACTCGGTATTTAATACCAGAGGAGATATGTGTCGTGAGGAATCAAACAGATAACGTCTGCAGCCTGAGTTTATTGACAGACCAGTCTTTCTATTTTTCTTTCCTTGTCTGCTGATGCCTGTTAAAACGTATTTCTTCGTAAATTAAAATGTGAGCAAACCTTGTTTTTCTGATTTTTGTACGCAGGGTCAGTGGAGCTTCCTGGGAATGGTTACCTGTTGAAGATACTGTATGAAAAAAAAGTCCAATATTGGCTTTAGTCCTATCCAGTTACATTTAGTCTTACATAGCTGGACCTACCAGAATGGGCTGGCTACACGTCATTCTGATGGAGCAACCCGGTATCACGGCAAAGCGTGAAAGAGACGCATGATTTTTAATTGTGATTTCAGCTACTTCAATGCTCCTATACAGTTTCATACATTTGATGTGTGTACCCTAAAGTGCAGCAACATTTATCCTGCACTTGAAGATGTGTGCCAAATTATATGTAATAAAATTTGATCACAGCCTTCGGTGGCCAACTCTTTTGATCCTCTAAAAGCTGCAGGTCTACTGTGGCTGAGAGGTGTGTGTGTGTGTGTGTGTGTGTGTGTGTGTGTGTGTGTGTGTGTGTGTGTGTGTGTGTGTGTGTGTGTGTGGCACATAGGGCCTGAATTACACAGCACTTTTCATACATTTTGGTGCAGTTCAAAGGGTTTAACAGATGATTGACCAGCGAACAATAAAACAGACAGTTGTAGCCCAGAAAAATGAGAAGAGATTAAAAAAACAAAAAAACAATGGAGATAATATAGAAACGTTGAAGATAGATCAATCTGGTTCGCTGCTGATGTCTGCTGAATGTTTTTTTTAAGTGTTGTTGTGTGAATGTGGCAATATATGACTTTTCCCTACAAATTTAATCCTATACTTCGAGTCTGTTCGTCGTTATCGCGGTCTCTTTATCGACCAAAGTGAGAGAGGCGCCTCTCACACACACACACACACACACACACACACACACACACACACATTTTTACCAGTCAAACTTTAATGAATGCTTCGGCCATGAATGTGCATAAAGCAGGGAGTAAGTAATACATACTGAACTCTAAGAAACATGGGATTCATTATTTTTCAGCGCCGCTCAAGAGTAGTCAATCCTCCTGTTCTCTGCTGAATAAAGGTGCGCGCACTTTAATCTACACAGCCAAACAATCTGATCTGACTGATGCGAAACAATATTTGGATGCTGTGAGAAAAATAAATAAACTGAAGACAGTATATCATGTTAATTAGTCTCCGGCGGCTTCCACTTCTAAGGCGATAAACAAATGATGGCTGATACAGTCAGCGCCAGGGGAAGGTGTTGGCGCACAGTGTACTAAGTTTGTTTGACAGGACTAAATGCAGGTGACCTGTGGTTTTGCCTTTCCCCGTACAGACCCGTCAGGATCATTTGAAGCCCGGCTCTAGTTCTGCTTGCTGGAGGCACCTTGTCAAAGACTCAAAACGCTGCATTCTGCTCCTGTTCCCGAAGTACGTATCGTGCCAAATTATAAGAGGCAATAAATGAATAGGTTTGTTTGCTTTAATCAGGCTTTGGCTTGTACAGTGAAAAGAGCAGGGAGAGCTTGTTATATGAGACAAACACTCAGTTTGCTAAATAGATCTGATTAAAACTGATTTTGAGGTTTCACATCTACCTGATTGAAGCAAGTTGAACTGGTGCAGGTTTTTCTTCCCTTCAGACTCGCATCTATCAGCGCAGAAGAAAATGGAAAGAGGCTTTTATTTTGTATCCAATAATGAAACTAAGATATTCACACAGGTGCCTCTCCCAAGATACAATAGAAAATGCATAGTTTCCTGCCAAATGTCAAGACCCCTTTCACCCCTTAGAAATGTGTTCATCACCTACGTCAGACCGAAAGGTGTGCAGAAAATAGAGGAACGTATTCCTGGACCACATCTGTTTTTTGTTTTGTTTTAGAGTACATGGTGTGATTATGACACATATACTTTAACTTTTAATTGACTGCAACTTAAGAGCCTCAGTTTATATCTCCCTCAGCTCCCAGTGGCATCTCTTAAAGTGCAAACAAAATACACCAGCAACAATGAGCACTCCACAAATGTAAGCCGACACCGTTCAAAGCCATTCATTTTTTTAATTACTTATCATGAATGAGAGTCTGTCAGCTCATCGGAGGCAAAGATTAACACGAATATACGTAAATCCACTCTGACTGCTCTCAGCGCTCTCCTATAGAGACGCTGTCATTCTCCTGTTTCCATTTACATCGTAGAAGTGGCCACTCAACGATTTGATAGCATTATACTCAAAGTCATAACTGTTTACATCAAGAAACGGATACACAGAAAATTAATTTTCACACCCTCAAAAAACAATTAGGAGTCATTACGGATGAGCATAAAGGCACAAACTAAGAGGATGAGAGCAGAGCGGGCTGAAAAATTCACCAATGATATCATTTCTACAAATTCAGCAACAGCCTTTTTCTGCTGATTCTCTCACTCTGTATCCATAAATATGTGTTTTTAAGAGGAATTTTTAAACCTCATATCCTCCGGCAGGCCGTGACAAAGCTACAAGAGCTCAATCGCGCTCTTGGCACATTTGTTTTTTCGTCACGTCACTTTCTTGAGCTGTTGCCATTATCTTGACAGGAACACTCAGTTTACTTGGGAGGGAGAAAAATCGGCTTTCTCAGCACACACTGTGCTCTACATTTGTTGTGTTACTGTCGCAATCTCATCATTTATTTATCAGGACATACACTTATTTAAAAATGACCTATAATCAACTGTTTCAAAGAAACTGAGAGAGAGTTTGTTTCTCTTTATGGCTTTTATTGCACTATCCTTCCAGGGGCTCATTATATATCGAGACAGGTGTGTGCGTGTGCGTGTGCGTGTGCGCGAGTCTGTGCTCACGCAAACACGTTTGAGTTCCCGCTGGTAAACGTCGGCCATGTCTGGCAGAGAAAAATGAATCATCTGGAGAGCCATCTGTCCGTCTGTCGGACAAGCAAATGTTTTCTTGCCTGTATAAAATCCCAAAAATAATCTAAAGACTTCATTCTGGGCCGAGCGAGGTTGGACCCTGCCGTTGTGCATCAATGGTTGTTGGGTTTTTTTTACTTCCTTTTTCAATAAGAAAACCAATTTTTTTTCATGTTGGTGTGAAACTAACAGGAGGGAAGATTAAAGTGACTTGGCATTCACGTCTTTCCTTTCTTTCTCCTTTAGCCCGATGTACTTTCGGCTGCATGAGGATTTAATCAGCAAGTGTTTTGTCCACTAACAGCGTTTTTCTCATTAATCTCCGAGACAATAAACTATAATTAAACAGCAAGTGTGTCAATAGAACAGTTCAACATTTTGGTGAAGTACTCACTTCCTTGCCAAGAGTAAGAAATGCTATTCTCATATCTGCGAAATATGATGCTGCAGTCAGCAGTTGGTTAAATAATAAGAGTGTGTGTGCGTGTGTGTGTGTGTGTGTGTGTGTGTGTGTGTGTGTGCTGGCCTCTTTCTTAGGGATGCTGGTTGATGGTAGCGATGTAAATAATGAATGACGTTGCAGATTCAAATCGTTAAGGATGCACACATTTAGATTTTGGTGTGACGACTGATCCAGATGAACCAGAAAGCGCGTGATTAGTAAAGATTAAAATCTTACGTCTTTAAATTCGGTCACTGCAAGTTTAAAACTTGTTTAATATTTAATATGGAGGATCTCAACCAACCTCAGCTTGCATGTAGCCGGTGTAAAACTGCTGGTTGTCGCCCACATTGGTTGACCTTTGGTTGGCTGTTGGTTGGGGTCATGTACTGCCAGAAGTTTAAGTTCTTACTGACCAGTCCTTCATTGTGTTGTGTATTTAATAGATTTAAGATATAAAGTCCTTTCTGACTGTTAAAGACTAAAAACAACGTTTGTTTGTCCTTTCTTTTTAGGTCGAAGCTGGACTTGAGGTGCGAGTGATGACGTCACCGTTCAAAGGCACATGAGCGGTAAGTGAATGCATCACTGCAAATATATTAAGCACATTCAGCATTTTTAAGTCTGTTGCTGTTTCAAACTGGTTCATGATCAGAACAGAAGCTGCACAAAAGTTTTTTAAGAGGGTTAGTAGTTCGCTTATCGTGTTTGATTTTTGTGGTTATCGTGGTGTTAAAATATACATTCCTATTCAGTTTGATTATGATTATGTTCATTGTTTTGAATGAGTGAAGTACTGCATTCGGCTTCGTTTAAATGTAAGTGATCACATTGTGTAACAATTTGCGGCAATCTCTGTCGAAATGAATTAAAGCAGACGATAACTTTTCCCTCACCTCAACTACAAAATGCACTGTCGGTGAAGATCTTGCCAATTTCCTTTTTCTTATATATAGTAAGAGGACAAATCTCCCCGCAGGGATCGGTACTCTGCTTACTCCGAATATTCTTTCCCCATCCTCAAACTCTGTCAGACATGCTGCTCGGATGAAACCAGAGTCGAGAGGCGCAGATATAAAAGGTGCTCACGCAGAGAGAACAAAGTACAACGTGCTGCATTTCCTCTGTCATCGCTCCCTAGTTTATTACAACGCAGATTATGTCAGTGACAGGAAGTCACAAGGTACGAGAGGAGGATAATCAGAGGGCGCTGCGCATCACCGAGCAAGCCAACGTATTTTTACTGGCACATTGCTGACGTGTTTTGTCAGTGGTGTCAAACATGCCGTGTGTTTGAGAGGAGAAAGATCACGACGCAGACAGAAAGTGGTTCATGTCTGCCATCAATTGTTTCTGTTTTCCATCCGTGTGGTTTAAAGCTCCCCGTGGCCTCTAAATGGTTGGCGGCTTTCAGGACTAAAGGCTGAGTCACGGTGAGGCAGAGCAGAGAAGGAGCCAGATTCTGAATCGCAGGAGTCCGATTCCACGTCGTACGCATGACACTTACAGGCACCGAGGCGTTTTTCCCGACCCAATTCCACTGTGTGAATATATGGGTCTGGCGACTCTCTATAGGGAATCGTTTGCAGTCGTTCCATCCTACTGGGCATAGACCTCGGCTTAATTTTAACCAATCAGCTCGTTAACATTGTTTCTAATGGGCAAGGTGCTGAGCATTTATTGGGCGATAAACTTTTGTAAACTAATCAACTCCTTTACGTCATAAAAAGTTATAGTCATAGATCTGCCATGCTTTGTGCCTGGATTATTCTCATGATTGTATCTTATGAAGTCTTATCTATAGTCTGTTTATGTTCCCACGTATGCAGCTTTTTATAGTGTCTAAGACGGGCAGTTCAAAGTATTTCATTATGTGGTTCAGAACAACAGTGCATGCTAAATTAGTGCTAACAGCTTAAAAACACTGACCTGCGAATGTGTTCTCAGGAGAAAGTAGTCGGAGGCGTTTCTGTTGTCGCATGTTGGAGCTCGACATACATTGCTTGCGTTCTTGACGTCCTAAATTTCAAACACTGCAGCGAGTGGCATGCGTATGTTTGTTTATTCACTCAATCTCACATCTTTGAGGCACATTGAGCACTTTTTTTTTTGTTGTTCTTGCAAATACTTGCAGTGTCAGAAGGAGGTTAGCTTGACTCGCTGGATGTAGAATTTTGCATTAAACCTGCCTTCGGCCGATTATTTAAATCTCTGCATTACCATTTTCAAAATCCCCGTTGCACTGGGAAACAACAACAACAACAACAACAACAACCTCTGAGCCAGCAACCTACACACAACGCAACATGGCAGTCCTGCTTGGTTCTGTTCTGTGTTTTGCAGGAATTCATCCATTTCAGTACCAGGGCTCACCTGCCCGTGTACCCATGACGATCGTGATTGGTTTAGAGGAAACATGCCGCTCTACGGGAGAATGATGTATGGTTGCCACCGGGCCGCTCTCCAGCGCTGGCACCGCTCAACGGGAGGGGATTTGTTGGCCACGGAGCTGAACCGATCCATTCAGTTTACCAACTTAGAGCAGTGAATCGTACAAATAGAGATGATGGCAAATGCTCTGCTTGAAGGTTGAGAAAAATAATCGTGCGCCCCTGATTCCACTGTGACGAAGATGGTTTCCCGACACTGTTACGGTCTGACAGGTGAGACCTGGTAGCCGCGTTGTTTGTGGAACAACACAATCCCTCTCAGCAGTCACATCCTGACAAATCTGGGTCTGTTTAACCAAAAGCTGGAGAATCAGTGTTAGGGATCCTGCGTCGCCCTCTTTGAAGAGGGGCGGGGGCTGCTGTGATTTTAATTAATCTGCCGGTGAGAAATGTCTGAAAAACGTCCGAAGCTCGGTTAACAGGCGGACTGGCGGGCTGACAGGCAGGCAGATGTTCAAACAGAGTGTGTGTTCTTCTTTTGTGAGGAAAAGGGGGGCGGCTGCTGCGTTTGGCTGCTTTCAAAACAGACGCGGTGTGATGGAGATTAGGCGCAAGCTGTGCAACCGGTGTTT
The DNA here is from genome assembly GCF_022577435.1 of Embiotoca jacksoni. Taxonomy (NCBI): domain Eukaryota; kingdom Metazoa; phylum Chordata; class Actinopteri; family Embiotocidae; genus Embiotoca; species Embiotoca jacksoni. The sequence continues at coordinate 3,983,558 of NW_027185386.1, read as the reverse complement.
AGTGGGTCGAGCCGGCAGGCGGACGGACGGAGGGGGGGGGGGACAGATTTTGCACATCAAAGGCGAGGAGACAGAGGAGGATGAGAGCGAACATAAGGCGTGGCGACTTCGACTCCGCTGCGTACATCATGACATCAGGAGCTATGAAAGAGAGAGCACTTCTCTGTTCAGGTGTTTAGGATTCAGGAGCTGCGGTGAGGACGGATTATCGAGCGGGAGCGGTGGGAGCCTCTTTATCACCAAATTAAGAGTCTGTCTTTATCTCGGTTTAAACACCTTGTTGGTCATTCATCCTGACCTCTCATGAAGTTTGATGTGTGTGAACAGACTTAAATGAGGACGCGACAATGTTATCTCACACTAAAGGCTGGTTTACACACCAGGAAAAGTGGGTTACTATCCCAAGCGTTCAGATTTCAAGAGCACCTGAAGGGTCCAAGCTGTCTGTATGTAAATTGGTTTATTTTAATTTACTTAGTGACGAACTTGTTTGGCAAATATGGACATCTGAATTACATCAGCAACAGTTGGGAGATATGAGGATGGAAATTTTAAGAAAACAGATTTTTCCACCTGTAGAAATGTGGCTGTTTTGTTTATGAAGGTGGAAGACTGCTCTTAATAGGAAAGCGTCACCATCGCTTGCTGTTTAACACTTCAACACTCAGCCGTCCAAATATCGGCCCAATACAAATTCAGCTGCTGTATTTTGATTGACACCGGCTCCACTTAAACTTAATTTTAAAGTACAAAGCTTCACAATTCAAACCATTTGAAGATGCCAATACTGCAGCAGCAGCAAAAGTTCCTTACTTTATTGATTTTCTGTCATCTGTTTTCACTGTAAGAGCTCAGGAAACAAAATACTTCCAAGCGTTCTTTGTAAGAAGAACATCAAAGAAAAGTGGTGAATGTGCCTTAAACTGTTTGTCTTTACCTGATAATGACATCCTGTGTGACTTTTGTCTCTCAGAGTCGCAGGCTGTGGTTATTGCACTTCAAACTCTTTGAAGGAGGAAATTGGAGTGATTTGGGATACTTTAAATTGACTTTCACACAGCAGACTGTTGTTTGCAACTACTTTCCTCTCAGCAGTTAACAGTCAAAGTTGGTTTCAGCTCCACACTGGTAATCGTGTTTGGCCATTGAAATCAACTTGCTTGTTGTTTTTTTGTTGTTGTTTTTTTTATTGAAAAGTATTTCGGGTTGTGATGTGTTAAATTTAGTTAAACTTTTGTGGTTTTCTTTGTCAAAAAAAAAAACCTTCCTGTTAAGGTTGTGTGCGAATAATTTGATTCATGCCTCCTTTGTGTTGGCTTAGTTTCAGTTCATTTAGATTGATTATTGTCAGGGTTCTCCATGACTGGCAACCCAAAATTTGAGAACCACTGTTGTGATCAGTGCATCGTTACACCGTGACGACAAAGGTAGTGAATACTTTCGACCAGAGAGGGCAGCGAAACGTATGCTTCTCCACCTGTTGTCAGGTTTAACAAACAATTTTTTATTGTGCCTAATATATTCATCATAGCAGTTGCTGATCTTATAATTTTTCCTTTCTGTTACAGCCATATTGAACAGCAATGTTGAAGGCACTAACAACCTCTGATTTTACAGGTATATTCGTTCAAAACTAATATTCCTTCTTAATGTTTAATTATTTTCCATTTAAAAGAAAATATGCCTGTACAATGGATGACAAATATCCCAGCAATAAATTACACATAAATAATGCATCCCTAATATATCAACAGGGCCCATAGCTCAATTTGGTCGAGTGCCTTCAAGCAGTTTAAACCAGCCATGCTAACAATGACTTTCCTCCTTGTGTGAATAATTCCTTCTATTATTTAGTTATTAAGCACACCTATGTGTCAAGTATTACCAGAGGACAAAAAGCGCTCAGACAATTCGAATGACCAATGGGTCATTCAACACTTTCTTAATAATTTCACAACCTCATCCCACTTACATCCCGAGAAATTGGCTTCACACAGAAGTTGACGATACCCATCGCCACAAAATTAATCCTATTACTCTCCATGCGGCGATGCAGTTATGCAGCAGTGACCATTAGTGTGTGACAACAGGGAATATTATTTCCCATGGAGCCCCTTGGGCACTGTGCGGTTGCAGGGGTGGGCCGAGCGGGGGGCAGCGCTGAAGAGGAGACAGAACAAATGCAATTTGAGTCCGAAGAAATTTTCCCCTGAAAACTCAATTAGGTCTCTGCACGAGGAAGACAGGGTGATGAGGGTCATTTTGTTCTTTCTAATGGAACGACAGAACGGCGGCGTGTAATGATGGGCTCTCTTTTTATTCTCTTGGCTTTCACTCACTGCCCACATCACTGTCACACTTCCCCCCCCCTCCCATCCCCTCTTCTCCCCTCCTCCCCACACACACTCAGTACAATACAGTACATTTGCGGGGAAGAGCGTGATTAAAAGTTCTCAGAAGGAGCGTGATTAAAAAGTAAAAAGACTTCTCAGTCTCTGAAGATGGATTTCAAATAATGTCTGAGAAAAAGTTCTCTTGCTTTTCGCTGAAGGCTGTGAAGTGAGGAATTGAAAAGTGGGAAACAAGGGGAGCGGTGGGGGAGAGTGAGGTGGCGGGCGGGGGGGAGGGGAGGGGGGGGTGTTTTAGCTCTCGCCCCGCCGCCCAGAGAGCTCCTCTGATGTCGGAAAATGTGTGTGCGTTTGAATGTGTGTGATCATATTTCGTCGAAGCGCACGCCTGCATTCGACAAGTACAATTTCACAGAAGAGGTAGCGTCAGACAAGCCATTTGTCTGCGGAGGAAAAGTGCTTATCAGACACAAGGTAGCAGCCGTAAAAAAAAAAAGAAGCAGAATAAAAAAAAAAGACCAAAAAGAAATAATAAAAAAATAAGGAGGGAAAAAAAAAAAAAAAAGGAGTAAATAGATAAATGGAGCATGGAGGAAAGACATTACTCGTGTTTACAGCTTTGAGTCTCCAGGTTTTCATTTACGAAGGCCAGGGACAGGTTAGTGTAATATAATGATGGTGTAGCAGTGCTTGAACTTACTCCCGAGAGATTGTGTGTGTGTGTGTGTGTGTGTGTGTGTGTGTGTGTGTGTGTGTGTGTGTGTGTGTGTGTGTGTGTGTGTGTGAGTGCCATTTTATGGTTTGACAATTTGACAGAAACTAGATGTGTAGCCATGAGCACACACCGGTTGGCGTTAGGGATCCCATTATTACTCATTTGGTCCCATGGTGCGTGTGCATGTGTGTGTGTGTGTGACAGGTTAACAGTGGCATTAGGTTTCATTTATCGTGCGCTGCCTAATTGGGGTTTTATGATGGCTTCATGATGCTCGAGGCTTGAACTTTAATTAATCAACCCGCCTCCACAATTTGCTTTGGAATCCAAAATCCCACACAGGCTTAGACTCTCACACTCATATCATTCGATTGATATTCACAGCAGGGATTATATGCAATATATGAGCCTTTGATTCATCTTAAAACTTAACGAGAATCGAGAAGTGTTTTGGGATATTTTACTCTTTAAACTTCACATTTCCAACTCGTACAGTTTCTCCTCAGAACAGACTAAATTCACTTTTTTCTGCGTTCACTGAAATCAAATAACATCTTCATCTGATGTCCAATGTGATTATGACAATGAAAGATAAACGTAGTTGATTATATTCGTGACAGACTTCGTTTTTCCCATTTCTACAAGTAGTGTAATCTTTGCAGGAGTTGGATGACCACCTCACTTTTACAGTTTCATTTATATTCATTCACTGAAAGACCTGTCCAATCGTCAGAATCCAGGTGGAAGAAGTGAGTTGATCCAAATGTTAAAATCACTGCTATTAACCTTTACAAAGAGTAGCAAGAGATTTGCGAACTTTTCTTTTGCCTCATAGGCATAACATACATTCGACGGAGATTGTTGGGTCGATTGCAGCTTGTGAAGAAGCCTGCAGACGATACTCAGGGCTGCAAAAAGCCCACCAAGTCCTCTGCATTTTGGTATTAAAAAGAAATGATTTATTTATCGATAATCCTTCCAAATTGTTGAATTGATCATTAATTAGTCATTAGCCTTGAGTAGAAAAACATTATTTACCGAGTTGAAAAATGAACTGCTGGTATGCGTAACAAACTAACAAGACCAACTTACTACATAAATTTCCCTTAGAAGAAACATGCTATGTTTGGCACCATATATATGAAACTAAATTGAATCTAACTCCTTGTTCTGTTTTTGTTATTGAAGAACCTCAGACTGAGTTGTGTCCTTCCCCCCGCTCTGGAAACAAGCCTGTACCCTTGTACTTTATTTATAGTCTCTCTTTCAGACGTCCTTTAATTGCTTAACACTCAGCCTTTGAATGCACAGTATAATTCAACCTACAGCCATTTAATGAAAGCTTTTATATCTAATGCTATAAATATCCTGTGTCCGGCATATCTTTTTTTTTTGTAATGAATGAATGAATGGTAGAACCAGTGGAGGAGGTGTCCAAACATGGCGGCCGACTCTTTCCAATGAAACCAACTAAAAGCATTTACTGTCCGACAAAGTAGCCTGTAAAAGATATTGAAAGTTTTCTGGCATAAATGCAATATTTTGGTGCATATTGGCTTTAATGATGACTATTTTTACATCTGCTCCTTCTGTAATGGAAATGTATTTTGGGGTCTAAACTGCATCACGTGACTTAATTTCCCTGTTTTGCGCATAACACTCCACCAGTGTTCCCTGGGAGTTTCCTGGGACAAGATGTGTGTGTGTATATATATATACATATATACATTTACTGATCCATTATGTTGATTTCAGCTTTGTTGCGTCACCCTCCCGCCCATTATATTAACGTGCACCGACTCGGGTAGCATTTGTACACTCGAAGCACCAACGCTGACAGCCGTACCACTGAAAACAAATTAATATTCCACTTTGCAGCTACGATACCTTGCAGCGAGCCGGTTCCTTCACTTTGATCGCCACACGTAGGAGGAACAGTGATTCCAAAAAGAGCTGCGCGCCGATCGCAGATGGCATATCTCAGCACGACGTATTCAAAGCGCAGCAGAGGCAGTTACTTGAATCAAAACGCTCGTCCCGTGTGGGACGTCCTGAATGTCTTTGAAGGGAAATAGTGCATTTTGTGTGCTGCTGCGCTGATGAAAACAGATCAAAGCCATTGATTTCTGGTGAGGGGGACATGAGGTCATCGTGCTAGGTTTTTTTTCACCAAAGTGTTCTGCGAGCTGGCGGGTGAACCTCCAGCTTCCAAACACCCTTTTTCACACCAGCCGTCCCCGCGGAGCCGAGTGACTAACCAACCCTCGGGGCGTCGGCTCGCGTTGCCCGGGTCGCGGTTCAGCGAGACGGGCATCGATCGGGTCCTGGGATCTTTAGCCCCGGGTGCGTTAGGCAGAAACAATGAGAGGGAGCTCCCCGGAGGATGCACACACTCAACTGCTCCTCTAAGATGAACCGTTCATTCCTGCATTTCAGTCCCGTCACAGACGCTAGCTTTAAAAGAACCAATATTTACACCTTCTCCACACACGGCCCACGGAGCTAGTATTATGGTAATATATGTATGGAAAAATCAATGAATCAGCCATTCAATATTCTCAAAGCATGTCAGCAGTGGTTGCTTCTATTGTACAGCAGACAAATTGAAATTAAAATTCCAGAAAGAAAGATGTGTGCTGATGTTATTTGCTGTCCCCCCCCCCCCACCACCTCCCCCCCCCCCCCCTCCTTCCCCCCCATGATTCCCACAGGATTACTCTAAATGGATAAGGAGGAATAAATCACAGCGCTGCATGTGAGACGCTGAATATCTACAGTTTAGATCAGCCTTACATTTTATATGTTGTATTTGAAATTGCTCAGTGAGACTGGGAAGATGAGAGCACTGAAGAATACAATGATCTCTCTCACACACTCACACACACATCAACTGTTACCTGAGCCCCCCCCCACCGCTGCAGGGCAAAGAGGCTCCCATGTTGCCGTGGTGACTGTGGTGGAAAGAAGTGGCTTGTTTTGTGATTGACAGCTGCCGCATCTGTTTGTTGCGTGTCTTCGGATGCTCACATTTCTCTCTGTGTGTGTGTGTGTGTGTGTGTGTGTGTGTGTGTGTGTGTGTGTGTGTGTGTGTCTCATTAAGGTGGTCCAGTCAGGCACATTTCCCTTTTAGACACCACAAGTGGCCTAATTAGCCATTCGCTCACAGTTGGTGCAACACAGTACAAAGAAATGGCTCAGTGGATTATAAATGGAGCAGTTATACATCAAAACATCTCCAAATCAAATTAATCAAACGAAAACAAAAAAAGAAGGAAATTAATTAGTTTTTTTTCTTATTTCTCAGAGATGAGAAAGATTTTCGTTGCCATTCAGAACTTATTCAACTGGCTCATTTCGGAGATAATACGAACATGACAAGGGCAGATTTGAGTTTGGGGATGTCAGCAAGATGAGGTCCTATAATGAGCCTCTCCATGCCTTGTCTTGTTATTAAGTATTCATGCTTCAGTTATTTTTAACCTGCGGAGACATCAGTGTCGGGGTCTTTATAGCGGAGGCTCAGACCCTCCGATAACACCTCAGACAGGAGCCGACTCTCTAAAGCGGGTGGAAAACGATGTCTCCAAGCTCCGCCCTGTCGTTAGTTTAAATAAGCAGAGGAGCTGAAAGTGGTGTCAGCGGTACCACTGGTTTTAAATAGTGGACAGTGGCAGTCAATTTAAGGAAACAGCATTTTCTCAATGAGAAAGGAAAGTAACCACAAATCTGAGTCAACGTTTTATGACATACAGACTGAAACAATATTGAAAATCCCTAAATACTTGCTGTTATTATTGTAGAAAGACTCAATGACATTTGGATATAAAATATTCAGTATGCAAATCACACTTTGAAACCTCCGTTCCTACTCCGTCTCTTGTGCTGTTTTACTTCTGTGTGTTTATTTCTTATATTATTTTCTTTATATTCTTTATTCTTTGGCACATTTTCTGTGTATTTCTTGCATTTCTCCAGGTTATGGACCAAATGTCAACCATGCCCCCTCCATGGAAACTCCCCTTGCTCTTTTGCTAGTGTGTGCCAGAAACTCCTGTCTTGCTTCTGTTAGTTGCTTTGTGGTCGCATTTCATGATCTACAGTGTACAAAATGTTCATTTGCGATGTACTAATAAAGGATGGGCATTTTAAGCAAAGAGTACTATTTGATATTTGCTGGGAACTGTTATAGAAAGACAAATAAGAAGAATAGGAGTTTGATGAGATGATTGAAACCATCCAAAGGCTGAGATGAACTCTGATCTTCTCATTCAACTCTCAGCAAGAAAACTAATAAAAATGACAACCTTCCCTTTAAATTGTCCCTCATATATCAGGGTTTCTCATGCAAACTTGTATTGTTCTGTACCAAAGTGAGGAAACAGTCTATTTTTAGCCATTATTCCAGACTACAAGAAGGATACTGTTCGTTAATTTCACTTGTAATACCTTACGTTTTTAATTTAACACACACAAAATGGAAGTAGTGTTTGGTTGACTGTCAAGAAAATAATCAACAGAGAATGGATGAATCCAGTATGAGCTTACTCGCATGGAAAAGCCTCTTTCATAGAGCAAACTTGATTGATTATTGAATCAGCAGGTCATGTAATGAAAACAATAATTAACTTTGAACAGTGTTTCGCTCTATTTGAGACTCAGTGCCTTCAGCTTCATTAAGAACTGTTTTCCTCTGAGGTGTTCTGTTTTTTTTGTTTTTTAATGAGACTATTTCAATTCATGTTTTGTAATCTGTCAAATCCTACGCAGCACGAGAGGGGTGACAAAGCATGTGTGCGGCGGGTGAGTGGACAAACACACACGGAAAGGAATTAGAGGAGTGTAAACTGAGTGGGTGGTCGAAGCTGCAGATTCATAAGGAGGGGGGGGTGTCTTCGTGAGTGTACCGATGAAGCGGTTGGAAATCTCCGTCTCCCATTGATTTTCCTGTCTTTGTGCTGCTGGAGTAGTGGAATTGAGGCTTAGGTCTTCCAGGTACTGGAGATGCGCTTGACCACGCATGTGCTGCTCGGGATGTTTTATTTTTGTTTTTTGTTTTTTTGTCGAGTTACATCCGTGTGGTGTGTTTGTCCCTGGATTTCCTAAACCCACAAGTCTTCTGCTTTCTGTTGCTCTAATCTCAGTTTGCTCTGTTGGAAGATATTCTAGTCAGGACAGGATACTGTAAATCTCAGATTTGATACAAAATCTGACCAATTATGAAATCGAATCTATCGTGTGGATAAAACGGTCATCTGCTCTGAAAATATATGTTGGAGAGAAGGCTACATAAAGCGTTGTTTGGGTGTGTTTTTTGTGACCGCATTCCTCTTTTGTGCACCAACTATAAATTGACTATCAGCCTCCGTTTTCCAATAAACACTGCTCATATTTCTCCTTAAGCAGGAGTCTTATATTATTATCCTCTCTTGCAATATGCACTTCATCCACTGAGGAATTGTGGGATTGTTCCTGCACAAAGTGTTGCTTCCCAAACGGATAAAATAAGAGCATCAGCAACAGCCTATTAAAACTACATTGGATTGCACCGTCGGATTACTCATGGAAAACTGTTGCACCAACGACTGTAATGAGTATATGAACCAAATATATTATTTACTGTGACAATAAAAACACAGGAAAGAAAAAAGATCAAGCATTTATTATCATCTTAATATAATTTATATTTCGATAAAACTAAGGTTGACTATTAATCGTAGTGGTGCAAACGTTAAACAATGGATTTTGTGTGCATGCACGACTCTTGCAGAATGATCAGGTTCGCATTTAAAGATGAAGTTTGTGTTTTCTTGTAGTTTTGTGTGTAACAAAGCCTGCATGAATGCCGCTGCTATGAAACACAAAATCACAGTAATTCCAGTAAAGATTGTGTCTCAAGATAAAAAGCAAATCAATAAAATAGTCAGTAAACCATGTTTTTTTTTTGTGTTTTTTTGCTATTAAAGCCTCCCAAGGTCAAGTACATCTCTGTATCTTGCTTCCATGCATTTCTCCTCCTGTGTCGGAGGTCTGTGGCAGTTTGTAGTCGTGTTCAGGGACTTTTTCTGGGTTTCAGCGGTCGGCGTTCATCCTCCGCAGCTTTGCTGGCAGGTTGTCCTCCAGCCTCCCTCCGGCCGAGAGAAGAGGGCTGTGCATGGGGACGGGGACGGGGGACAGCGTGGGCGTCAGGCTTTGCTGGTACAGGTCTCCTGTAGACTGAGTCATGGGTTCGAAACCCACCTTGAGGGACTTGAGCTGCAGCCGGCTCTCCGCCTCGGGGCCCGGTGAGGAGCTGAGGCGCTGCAGCTTCAGAGGCAGGTCTCCCGTGCTGCAGGCCTTCTCCGGGTGCTGGGAGCTGAGCAGAAGCACCTTCCTCTGCAGGTCCTCTTTCCCCGACGAACTCATCCTCTGCAGTTTGCTCGGCAGCCGACCCCCGGCACCCCCGTGGTGGCCTCTCTCCTCTGAAGTGTTGATGCAATCCACAGAAAACACCCGGTGGCGCCGGCCGCCGTGGCTCTCAGTCAGTGCTGGGGTGGGGGTGGACGCGGGCGAGGGCAACGAATTCTTCTCTTCGTGCTCCTTGACGCTGTACGGCGGCGTCGGGACCTCGAACGTGCTGTGGAACTGCGAGTAGTCCACCCGGAAAAAGCCTTCCTCCAGGGACATCACCGGCAGGAAGCGGTGGCCCCATAAAACCTCATCCTCCGTGTATGACGTCCGGGCCTGGCATGTCATACCTGCAGGAGAGTGACATCGTAATAATTTGAATAACTGCGATTAAATGGGGTTCGAACAAAACAATTATTGGCTGATAAGGAGGAACGTGAAAGGGCAGCATTCCCTCCCATTATCTCTCTTCCTTTATTACTCGGGAAGACAGCTTCGTGCTACTTCCTGTGCAATCATCTCGTCCAATTTAGTCACAACAGTCAACCGACCGGAGAAGGTTTCTTGCAATTTCCTGTTTGATAAAAGCAACAACAAAGCCGTTCTAACCTATTGCTTAATTTCTAGCTATTTTCTAAGCACGCCGCCTTTAATTACTGTAATAGAATAACCACCACAAGAGAAAAGCGAAGAGGGAAATCCTGCACAGTCTTTCATTCCTGGAGTTTGTGTCTCCTTGCAATGGTGACACATTCTCATTCTCACATTCATTTTGCGCCGTTAATGTAGGTGAAAGGTGAGCGATGCTCGTTATCGGCGTGGCTGGTGTTGGTTGTGATAATTGCCCGTTTAAATCTGATTGGCATAATTAGCTATCGCACGGCACCGCATTCTCCCGTCGATACGTCGATGGTAAGAGGAAAGGGGTCCTGTCGCTACACGTCTTTATCGTTACTCGGCGTGTTGTTTGCACTTTCCGCTCATCATCAGTTGGCCGACTGACATCGTGCTCTCGTGGCACGTTTTTTTTAATAGCGAGTGTAATTGAGAAAAAGTAATGTTTGGTGCCTGTTTGTCTACAGCATGCGGGCATTCAAAAACATCTTTCTTTTTCCATTTGACTTCAGCTCCCGCAAAATAATTTTCTTGACATTTGGATGTTTGTTGGAGGTCCTTCGCGATCAATAAGCACTTAGTCCATATTTCTTCTGATCCAGTGGCTTTGCTACATAACCCGAGCATTTCTGTTAAACACTACAGTTAGCCGAAGAGTAGGAGTCTGATCCCTCATCCCTCTGAGGGATGATGTGAGCAGTGTTATGTCATAGCCTGATGCTATTCCAGGCTCGCTAACTCATCTTCATCCACAGAAAAACCTTCAACAGTCCTACATCTACAAAAAGGCCTTTTTTTTTACTCACAATTAGCCCGGAGGCTTGGTTTTAATTACGAGGGTAAGTTTGTGATCATTTCTCCAGCTGCAGTCTCTCTCTTCTCTTACGGGGAGAATGGCTGTATTTCTGCTGGCTGTGGACTCGTAAAACAACAGTTATACCAGTGCAGTGGAAGCTTGTGGGTTTAGAGCCTGACAGGCACCCCAGTTTAGTTCCATCATTCAGGCATCATTTGGGTATTCAAGCAGCTGGTTAATGTTTACTGCATCTTGCAGCAGGAAAATAAAAGCCCAGAGCACGACTATGCAAACATTTGGCAGGGCGTCCCTGAAGAATACTTTGTAAATTTCCTGACAGTAACCTTCACCGGTACTGTTTACAGAGTGTATTATGTTGATTTGCCTTTTCTGTAAGACTCTGTTTCAAATTTGTTACTTGGCGAGAATTCAATTTAGTGAACGTGTGACCTATAGATGGAGTTGACATGCCTGGAAAAAAAAAATAGATAAAAGGGACGAATGTTATGCTCTACTGACCTCTTGGGACTTCGACATTTCTAGCAAGAATACAATTTGGACCACCTTTTGGTGCCATTTATATAGCGCTTTTTTACCTTAGCGGTCGCTATTGACTACCATATACTCAGTCTTTTACAAAGATTTGTACGATTGTATCCTCTGTTCACGCCTTCTGTTGGACTCTGTTTTCACTTCTAGGTGAAAAAATTGATTTCATGACATCTTGTGAAGTAAGAGCTAAATTGATTAGATGATTTTTTTTTATTTTTTTTTTTTACTTTTTTTACTTTTTTTTCTCCACAAAGAACTAAGATTTTAAGTCAATAAACTAATGATGTGCTGCTCCTCCAGATGTAGTTTTGCACGGTATTGAAAAAAAGAACGTAATGCCTTCAGACATGAACTAAAATTGACAGGTATTAGAGCCGCTGCACGGTAATCTATCAAGTCTACTTTAGTAAAAATTTTAAATGAGTTGGGGAGACAATCCACAAACTGAACAGCTGTGTCAGCAGCAGCTGGATGTGCGGGGATAACTGTTAATATGTTTGGGTTAATGGGATGTGTGTTATGTGTGAGGAGGATGACGGGATACTGGGGACCATCGAAGGTGACGCTGCCAGGGCTTCCACTCCTCTACTCCTCAGCTCTGAGTGTCACAGCATTGCGACACTAAACTTCTGGCTGCACCCTGATTTAATGGTATTATCAACAGAGCACAGACCGTGTTGCCTGCCCGCCTCTCCGCTCCCCCACTGATCCCTCCCTCCTGCTATAAGCCTATTCAGCTCTACGGTGTCTCCTACAACAGTGGCAGAGTACGTGTTAATGGAGGAGGGGAGGGGGCGGGGGGGTAGATAGAAGCAGCGCTGAAAAGAAATGAGGAAGATGGATTTATTTGTATTGCACCCGAGGGAGAAAAAAAAAAATCATTGTTAAATATGCAACAGAGAAAGCAGCAGCGTAGTCGCTGAGAGTTCCTCCAGCATTGGCTGCCTGTAGTTTACAGCGGCGGCTGTGTACCGATGTCTCGCAGGCTTACCTCTGCTCTCAGCTGTCATCTGAAAAATGGAGTGGAACTTCTACTAAAACCCCAGCCCATTCATCAAAGTGACGCACGCAGCCATGACCACAGGCTTTTATAATGCATAGAGTGGGCATAAACCGATTCTGCAGTAATAAAATATCCCCCATAATTCAATCAGCTTGTCATTCTCATGTGTTGTCCTCATTCTCTCTTTTTTTCAGCCCTCACGTTCTTCAAATTTGCAAAACTGGGAAGGTGGGGAAATGAGATTTCACAGGGTCTAGATTAGGAGTATCTGTTAGAGAGGAACGTCATGAGGGTTCATATTAATTTACATTTAGATTGGGAGTGAGAAAAGTAAAGAAAAGAAGCAATTAAGAATGGGAGAGAATACAAAGAGCTGGAAAAAAAATTTGCTCACCTGTGGTCTCCACGATGCCCTCGAGGATAACGACAATCTCAAACTGTTCGTTCATCAGAGAGCGCTGGGAAAGGTCAAAGAAGGGGCTCTTGGGATTGATTTCATGGCAAATGGTGAGAGGGGACACCAGGAAGAGCTGGTCAGCGCCCGTCCCGAAGCCGACGTCCAGCTCGCACTGGTCCAGAGGCAGGAACTCGCCCTCGGGTGTCTGACGAGACTGGAAGACAAGAGCGAGGAAGGAGTGGAAGACAGAGGCAGGAGAAATAAAAGATAGAAAAGGAGAAGAGAGAGACGAGAAAGAGAAGATTAGATTTGATTTCTTGCTCTCCTTTTGTCTGATGAATGTCAATTAGCTTCCTCAGTCCAACAGCGGAAGCATTCAAATCTTGTACTTGAAAAATTACTGAAAAATTGTCTCTATAAATAAGATCATACATACTTGACATTATTAGATTGTTATTACTGATCCATCAGTGGTAAGTGGTTCCAAACCTATTTTTTTTATTTTATTTTTTTTATTATTCATTTGCTTTTTATGAAATAATAGATCAGCCGAGCCGTTGACATTTATCAAAGTTAAGCCCCTGCTGGAATGTCCTATGTAAAACTGTTAATAACTCACAGAAAAAGCCTGGCGTTGAATGCACCTTTATATGAAACATTGGGTTTTTTTTTAATAATCAATGTTTTGGAAGTAGAGAAGTAGAAAATATTAATACTCCATTATGTCAGTGTAATGTTGTGCAGATAAAATGTTTGCCTTGCGTTTCCCGCGTGAGCACGGCCGCTAAAGTGAATTATTTTGAACTCGGACGGGCGGGAATTCGCATCCTTTCGTGTCTTTGCTTTGCACTTTGTGTGTAATCTCCCCGCGGGAGTAATTCGCTTCTTTCTTGTTTGGTCTGAACACACAGTGAAGGTGTGGAGGTGTGACTTTGAAAAAGGGTTATACAACCCTCCTGAAAAGCTGATGGAGGATGTTTTTTTTTTTTTTCCATGTCTTTCTTTTCTCTGGATGGTCCTGTGGTGTCTCTCGTTTGCTGTGGCCACAAACTTGGCGCTTCACATTGATTTCTGGAAGAACTTGCAGGCGGACGTGTGAGACAGCCGTGTTTGGACAGGAATCGCCCACCGACTGTTAACTGCTGCTGAAGCCTTTAATTGCCCAGAGGATGTTCGAGCCCTGCACTCAGGTTCCTGCATGTATTTTCTCCTTTCTGTTCTTATTCTATCTAATCAATCGTGTTCACCTTTTCTCTTCCTGTTTTCTCAATTAGCAGTCTGCTTTACCGAATGATCTTAAAATTCAAGCAATTTTCTTAAATCCCGCTGTTAGCAAAGAGGCTTTCTGAGTTTTCAGAGGCTTATTTCCGTGTCATTTAAAGGTTCAGTTTGTAGGATTTAGGGGGATCTGTTGGCAGAAATGGAATATAACATTTATATTTGTGTTTCCGTTCGTGTATAATCACTTGAAACTATTAATTTTGGTGTTTCATTACCTTAAAATGAGCCTCTCGTATCTACATATGGAGCAGGTCTTCATCAAAGGAGGCCGCTATGTTGCACTGCTATCTACAGTTGCCCAGGAGGGACAAATCAACACTCTGGATATGGCCTTTCACGTTTTTCATAAATTTTCTTACGTGCTTGGAAGAAGAGGTTAAGACGCTGTTTTCAGTTGGTTGCAATGTGCAGCCTCACCACTAGATGGCAAAAAAACAAACAAAAAAAAATCTGACATACCACACCTTTCAAATAAAAACGCCTGACGTAACCTTTCATCAAAGGAGCCGGTTAGATTTCTTTGTGGCGGTAAGAGATCAGACAATGTTATGGTTTAAATGAGCTGTATTGTTCTTTTCTACTTCACATTGCATCATGAAGGTACACGCTGCTCAGGACACTTTGTTCTGAAGTTCCCAATTAACATCCATCATAATAACAAAAATGTCTGCGAAAAGTTTATTTTTACTACCCTGTAATTTAATATCAATAATTTTTCAAAACCTTTTTCTCTCCTTCTACATTGTTTTACCTCCAACTGAATGTGTCATGCACCATCCACCCACCCACCCACACACACACACACACACACACAATTTTTCTTCCACCACACAACAGCTTCATAATGATCTCCCACACAGATGTACACTGTTTCACCCCTTTCTCTCTAAAGCTTTTTCTGGATCTTTTGTTCTTCTGGTAAATCTTTAAGTAATCAACGCATCATTTCCCCAAAGACAGTTTCCTCTTTCAGCATCTCAGCGTGGTCCCGAATCTGATTATGATACTCAAATTAAGAGTTTTTACTTAATGTCTTACCGGGTAAAGTAAAGTTGTTGTTTTTTATTATTTTAAAAAGTGGTTAATGTCAGGAATTTATTACTTTTTATTTGTTTGGTTATTTCCTGGAAAATGTTTGCTGAGTGAATTAGTTGTTGCTCCACCTTTCAGTTCTCGCTCAGGTCAAATACTGTTTACAGTGACAGCTTCCCATATCTAAGCAGTGATTTTTATCAGGTTATGTTGGTTGAGGTTGAACAGCTGGTCTTCACTAGCTCTTAATAGGAGACATGAAAAAAGGAAACAGCATTGCTCTTGTATTGCAGTGTAGAGCCATTGAACCGTATTATTATAATTATACATAACCCTGTTTACCTGCTTGTTCTTATTTTCAAAGAGTACGTTTTCAGCTTTAATGTTAAAAGAGAAACAGACCAAGAAGGATGAGCTCAGGCTTATTGACTGGAGCTGCATAATAGCCATTTTATGATGAAGGTAAATGTGGTGGACAAAATAATAGAAAACGCCTCGCTGACAAAAACAAGTTTTTAATTCATAAATAAATTGAGTTTCGGTTTACATCTTTGGATCTGCTTTCGCTCCTCCTTCTCCTATCCAGCCGTCTCGTGTATTGCAGCTACCAGTCAGAGCTCGTTTTCGTCCTGACCTTCCAGTGACATTGCCCCCGTAGTTTACCCCTCCGAGATGTAAACTGTGAATGAAGTGTGAGTAAACAGGCTTTTGCATTGCCAGAAAACACTGCTTTTTCTATTTCTGTCTCTTGTGAATATCAATGAGGTGCTCTTCTGAATTTAATGTTGAGGGACGGCTTTCATGTCGGGGGGGCATTGTTTCACTTGTCAGGTGCATTTCAGGCCGCTGAATCCCGTTTGGCATCGTTCATCCACGAGGGGTTATCTCATGCTAGCTTAGGGAAATTTTTACTTTTCACTTTCCGTCTTCGTCGCTCGATTAGTAAAAGACGGATGAGTGTATGCAAACATGGACGGGCAAAGCTCCTTACACAGGCCCCGTTGGCACTCTGTACACGCCTTCCTGCACAAAGATTCGGAGATAGCTGAGCCTGTCTACTGTTATTTTTTTCTGTAAATCTGACATGCTGCTCAAACAAACAAAACAGATTTTTTTTTTTTCTGTCTAAGCTCTTGAAGTATCCAGACATGGTCTCTTTTAATTCATTGTCTACACTAGATTTTTTTTGGGGGGAGGGGGGATGATGATACAGCAGAGGCACCAGACAAGCAAACATTTCTGTTTTTACCCGTCACATCTTACTGCTCGACAACCCGCTCGACCGCTTCAGCCGCTCGTTATCATCAGAAGGGCAACGTGTTTTTTTTGTTGTTTTTTTCTTTGGTGCTCACAAAAGGAGCGTTTTCAGCACCGTGAATGATGTTCATGCATGAAGACAGGTGGTAAATAAAATTGATTAGGCCTAAAGTGTCCTGATCTTCCTGCTCAACTCCACTCCATGCTCGGCCAGGCCCTCATCAATCAGGAGGCTCAGCAGAGAGTGTGGGGGGGGGGGGGGAGTGCAGCGGCAGCGGAGGAGCTGGTAGGCAATCAGATCGACTGACGAGCCAGCCGAACCATGCCGGCCTTAACACTGCCAGATAGCCTCGGCCGAGTCATTGCATTTAGAAAAAGGGTGGGTCGGTGTCACATTTCAACCCGATCCAGTCCAGACTGAGTGAGACGAATTGATTCAATCAAAGCTAAACTAATTGGACAAAACAACTAGGGATGGACTGACCAGTTTTCTTCTGGCCTTTATTATAAACTGGGAAAAAGTAAACAAGTGCATAAGATCACGTCTAGACTGATTTGGCGAAATTGGACATTTCTGTTTGTCTAAAAATGCTGTTTGCCATCCACTAGCCTTGTGGGTGGATTTTGTGAAGGTCTCCGTTCACAATGAAGGTCCGGAACAACACAAATTCCTCCACTTTTAGCTGAAGAAAAACAAAGTTGGGTTGTATAGCCAATACCTAGTCAGACTGAGAAAGACACAGAGCCCCCGTTGTGTCGTTTGCTCCGTAAACACCTTCTCATTTATAATGTTTTATTTCTTTTTCTTCAGACAACCGAGCAAATAATAAATGGAGATTTTGATTGCAGCCCATAAAAGCCACATTAAGCGTTCAAACGGCAATTTCTGCTCTGCCGCGATTCACTATTTTTGTGTCATAGTCAAATGGAGAGTAATGACAGCACCTGTGCCGTGGGGTCAGCTATACTACCATTTTAAATGAGCCATCACAAAGAGGCTTCCAGGCAAAACAAAGGCGAGCTCGGCAGACACTCGGCATTATACAGATGAATCATGAGGTCGGCGTTTTGTGGATTTGTCCACTCGAGGGGGAGCGTGTCAGGAAAGCTTTTTTTTGTTTGTTTGTTGTGAAAACATTAACTGAGAATGAACAGAAGGTCACACTGAAAAGATTGGTTTTCATATTTGACTCTTTTTCACATCTGAAAGTTCGGACTAAGGTTCATGTTTTTGTTACATTGTTAGACCGGTTGAGTTTTGCTTTCATGCTGCATGACAAACCTTCGTCCTGTCATCATCATCACCTCCGTGGGCTGCGTCTGCCTACACTTGACATTGATTGGTTTGTAGACGGGAGGAGTCTGGCGCTGGCGTGTTGTCAACTCAGCTACAAGCGTTCTCGTTTGAGTGGTTCTGGTTCTTTTTTACCCCATCTATTGTTTAATGGGTGTTGATAGCCGGACTAAAGTACATGCAATTGGTCCAAAAGTCCAAACCATCCAAAGAAAAAAAAATATTTTTACACCGCAAATGAACTGAACCAGTGTCCAGTTAGATCCCGAGTGAGTCCATCTCTTTTGGTCTGACCAACTTTTGGTCCTTTGGTCCTGGCTGGAGTCCAATGCTATCCTATTTTGGTCCAGACCAAACTGAAAAGTCCAAAGATCTGGACCCAACAAGGTGTGAAAGCAGCCTTTGACCTTAATGCAGTGAGGCTGAGGTCAAAGTTACTTTTACTTTGAACTGCGTATTTTTGTTTTCCAATTTCTTAGCTTAAGATCGATCCCAGGCTACTTTTGATATCATCAAACTCTGTCTGCATTTAATGGGACATCTGCACACTCGTGTTACTGACTGTACAGCCGCAAGAAAAGCATGACTCAGCACAGTTTGGTTTGACAATGCGTGTCCTTGCCCTGCCTGCTATCGTATTGACGTGAGAAAACGCACGCCACTGAGACAGGCGGCGTGATGGAGGTCATGTGAAAAACGTCACTCGAGGCCGACTAAGCTGCACACAGTGAAGTAACACAACTAAACTATAACCACACATTAAATCTGGTCTGTTATGTGTACAAACTTAATTTTTTTTTTTGCAATAAAGTCAGCAAATTACGACCATTTCGCCACCCTGAATTCCACAGTTTAACAACTCGCCTCCAATCTTATTTCCCACCATATAACAGACACTCTACTTCATGAATTGTGCTCCTGTATTGCAGTAGGAAGATATCAAGCGATGCTGGGCCACCTGTTTCTAACTGCCCTGAAAATATTTATTACCCAGATAGAGCAAAGTGCAAATTGAAAACTTAGCAGATTTGTCTGGATGCAAAGGCAAGTAAAGTCATTCTGACACTGTGAAGGCTTTTGG
This sequence comes from Embiotoca jacksoni, assembly GCF_022577435.1. Classification (NCBI taxonomy): domain Eukaryota; kingdom Metazoa; phylum Chordata; class Actinopteri; family Embiotocidae; genus Embiotoca; species Embiotoca jacksoni. Next base: position 3,964,803 of record NW_027185386.1, on the reverse strand, counting down.
TGCACCAAAATTTAAAACCCATAAGGTGTCAGATGTTGCTCGCAATGTTAAGTCCAGTAATGTCTTTTATGTGCTCTAGTTTCATGTCGTTGGGAAGAGTTTCAAATTCTCTGTGTGGTACTTAGTGACTTTGGCAGAAATGGTGTCACAGTGTTCTCGGCCAAAACCGTGTTTTGCTGCGACTGTGCTGCCTACGTTTTCTGTTTGTGTGGAAAACACTGCAACAAGGCTCGTAGTGTATTATTGTCAGGAAGCCTGAAGATGTGCTCCCTCAAGAATAATAATGCTGTATTTTAGTACTTGCGAGTTTAGAAATTATGAACACTTCACCTCACAAGTGCCTTTTTTGGATATATAATAAAAATAATCTTCTTGAGGAAGCCAAGCTCAAAAAATGAGCGAGCGCACAACAACAAAACCTCGCATACATCTGTGCAGACCTTCTCCAGTACAGCCTCCAAAGAGGAGAGAAACATGAGCAGCCCAGAATCTGGCTTTGGGGCTCGCTTAATCGATGACTGTGGGGCTTCAAGGCGTTTCCGCCGGCCCTCCACAACCCGATAGTATAATTGAATCTCTTTGTATGAGGAAAACAAACAAAAAAAAGAAAATCAATTCTAGTTGCAGGGACTATGTAGTCCACCGTGTAATCCTCTGAGGAGATGAACAGCCGAGAGGATTTCACTCCCTTCTCTATCTCTCAAATAGAAGACACCACTCACACACCGAAAACATTAAGAACAAATCTGTCGGTATATTTCTTTTCATGCTTCTTCTTCTCTCTGCAGCCCTTTCACCACTTTCCCTTCACTTTCTCACCCTCCTTCCAAAGTCAAACCAGAGTCATATTTTCAGCCGGGATGTTCCACCAGGATGCCCTCTGAAGATGTCACGGACGCGTAAAGCTGCATTTCAGCTGCTTATGGCGGGACTCTGGATGACAGCTCTCATTGGTCCGTCTCTCCCTTCTTTCTGCTGCCTCCTGTCATCCAGTAATCATCCGCAACAGCCCAGCAGAGCGCTGATACGCAGACATACTGTCCAAACGCAGCAGCGCCAACAAGTGTTGCAATTTAGACCGGAAAAAAATTTGATTATTTTCAAAATACCATAAAAAACGGAAGTTATTATTTACTGAAAAACAAGTTGATATCTTCAGCTGTCTTGTTTTATTTATCAAAAACCCAAATATGTTGAGATTACTGTCATATTTGGGGAAAATAAAGCCTCAAATCCTCATATTTAAGAAGTTAGAACCAGCAGATTATGGACATTTCAGCTTCGAAAAGGAACAAAATGATTATTTGATTACATAATATACAGATCCACCAACTTTTATGCTGCACTCTGAGCTTCTTTATACAATGTTGAGCTGAATAAAATAACAAGGCTCAGCTGAAGAAAAGTAGCTCATACAAAAAGGAAAAGTCAAGTAAATCTTTGTTGTCAGCGGTGTTCAGATTTTTTAAATTTGTTTTATAATGTGAATTTAATGAGTTGGGTAAGAAAAACAATGAATGACTATGAACCGCATTGAGAAAGTACCTGCCCAATCAGAGCTGAGTATGTAAGTAATGTGCTTAAAGCTTCACATGTGTGCAGGTTTCTTATTTGTACAATGCAAGAGAAAGTATTCACGGAGTTAAAAACCCTCCTTCACCTGATAGGTTGACTAAATCACTCATTATTTATACATCCAAAGCTTTTATTTGCACTCATATGTCCAAAGATGAGTTCTCTCTAGAATCCCATTAGTGGAAGTGGATCGCATTCATACAGCTACCTTCGTGCTTGGCTCATGCTTTATAAGACACCATGCTTACGGTTTGCTTGGAGTTCAAATCATGGACACAAACAGCTAAAGAAATTGTTTATATTTGATTTAGAGAAGAGTTGGAGGGTTGTTCGTTTACTGTGTTAAAGATGCAACCTGATGAACACTGCAGTTCCCCAAACCCAGTGTCTCTGTCACACACTGTCTTCACAAATTTAAAATGATTCTTCTGCCAGGAATATCTGAGTGTTTCATGATGAAGCATGACTTCCAGAGGGCTGCGGTTCAACAGCACCACCAACATTTCTATACAGGGACTGCACTGAAACCATTCCGCTTCAAATAGGACCACTTTAGTTTGGTATTTAACTATTGCTTGTGATGTGTAATATTTAACGGTATGTTCATGCTAAATAATGATTTTCTTTGTGCAGTGACTCACCTGATTTTAGATTTTATTTGTTTTTTTGTCTTGTACTCAACCAGAGCTGCTGCAAATACTCCGTCTCGGTCAGAGAGTCTTTGAAGCGAAAGAATAAGGTTAGAGCACAAAGCCCTAGAGCAAAAAAAAAAAAAAAGCAAGGAGCACACAGTGAATGCTGTATATATTGTATCTCACAGAGAGTGGGAGTGTAAAAACTATGTGGGGTTGGCAGAGAGGTCTTGGAGTATATACTGATTATATTTCCTGTCGTACCGGAGGAAAGGTAAAAAGATTGTATCCCTACTGTTTAAAGAAAAAAGAAAAAATCCCCCAAGCTACAATTATTTTGTGAAGCCACGTCTGTTCTTGTCTCCTTTAGAATTCTGCTTTGTTTGAAAGGAACACAAATCCTGATTTCTTTTTTTGTTGTTGTTGTTTCCAAGTTGAAAAAAAACACGTCTCAGTTTTAAAATCGAATATTTCTGACAGAGTTTTAGTGTGGTGATGTACTGCGACTCGGTATGAGAGGTGTGTCACTCAGAGGGAGAGAGTCTAATTGAGATGCTGGGAGCTCGCGGCTCAGTCTTACAAGAGAGATGAGGGAAATCATGGTACACGTGTGTGATTATACTTCATGCCTATGGGGGCTGTTCACTTTCTCCATGCTCGCAACTGTGGAGTAAGCTCGGTCCTCTCCTCTCCTCTCCTCTCCTCTCCTCTCCTCTCCTCTCCTCTCCTCTCCTCTCCTCTCCTCTCCTCTCCCTGCCTGCCTCCCTCTCTGCCTGCATGCATCATTAAGCTGACCAACGCTGTGCTCGATGTGGCTCTGCGGAGGAGAGCACAGACATAAACAAGCTCCAAGCACCTCGCTAATGCTGTTTGTCTTCTTTATGGCCCATTTCGCACGTTGAACATGGATGTGGCTGAAAGGAGCTCTATTATGATAATTAAAAAGAGGAGTTGATCGGCCCTGTCGCCTGTTTGTGGCAATTTTCTGCTTTGTTTGCTTGCTTTGAGAACGTGAGGTTCATTAGCTTTGTTCCACCCAAAATCTGCTGACAGTTGGATTCAAACCCACAACACTATATCACCTGTGTCTCCTTCGTCCTTTTACTGTCTGTTGCAGCCATATTCAAACTGTGATGCTTTTTTAACACATTTTCTACCTCGGGAGAGAAAAAAAATACCCCAAAGCAAAAATAATTCACACCTTTATGAATGCCATAAATGTCCCAGGAAAGCTGTTTTACTGACTCCAGTGATCTGTGGTGGTGCGTGAAGCTCCCCTCTCACTACAGATTCACTAACCTTACTCTAAGTGGACCATCTCTCTTGTCACATCAACTTACTGATACACACTTATCTGTCCAGGTGACACCACAGCTAAAAACGAGCTGATGCCGGACATGGTGTCTACCGATCCCTAAAATGACCAACACGGCCTTCACCGTCTTATCTCGGCGGTTTGAGATGCATCCACCTGTCTGCCACTCAGCCTCTCCATCCTGCAGCTGTAAGATTATGGTAATGCCACTTTAAGCCTGTTTTGTTTAACAAGGCGTGCATGTGTAGTCTGACCTGCTTACAATGAAGCTTTGAATAGAAAAATGTTCATTTTAACCTTTGATATTGCAATTTGTTGCTGTTTCCTTTGGCCTGGTGGGCTCAGATGCAAGAGGAAGTAAAGAGAATAAAGAGTCTTCAGAGATTCAAGCTGTCAATCAAGAGCGCAGTCATTGTGCCAAAAAGAAATGGCATTTGCATATAGGCCCACAGTATGTCTAAGTGACAGTGCAGATTCACATCCAGTGCAGCAGAAGGGCGTCATTTAAGTTAGACGAAGTTTATTTTAAGTTTTGATTGGTAATTGTAATTTTATTGCACGTGTGAAAGGATTTATGTACAGCATGTGTTTAACTCTGCTTCCACATTTCAGGGTTTCGCTTTCAGCGAGTTATCATCATCAGAGAACATCTCCTGCCGAAGCTTACCTTTATGAGCTTGCACCTGATCTGTGCGGACACCATGTGGCTGTTCCGCAGGTTGCCCACGCGGAACATGAGGCACAGTTTGCCGTCTCGCTGAGAAATCACCGAGTCCTGACTGAACATGAGCGTCTCCGCGCGTTTCTTAGGCTGGGACATTTTAATGAACATGCAGCCGATGAGGAAAGCGTCCACTATGGAGCCCAGCAGCGACTGGAACAAGAAGAGGATGATGCCCTCCGGACACTTCTCTGTGATGTACCGGTAGCCGTAGCCGATCGTGGCCTCAGTCTCGATGAAGAACAGAAAAGCTGAGGGGAAGTTGTAAACATTGGCCACGCAGGGGGTGTAGGACGAGTCGTGGCCGTGATTTATATCTCCCCTGATATAAGCGATGATCCACCACATCGATGCCATGACCAGCCACGCGATGGTGTAAGTTAGGATGAAGATGAGTAGGTTCCATCTCCACTTTAGGTCTACCAAAGTGGTGAACAGGTCAGAGAGGTACCTACTGGTCTCTCCACCGAGGTTTCCGTGCTGCACGTTGCAGCGACCGTTCTTCTCCACGAAGCGCTGGCGTTTCTTCTTCACAGGAGCAGAAAAAGTGGTCGCCCGATTTGTGTTAACCACCTGGTAGTCTTCGCCAAATTTTCTACGAAGTGCCGCCATTTCAGCCCGGCTGGAGTAAATGGAAAAAAAAAACCACCTGCAGTTTAATCCATTTTTCTGTGTTTTAGCCTCCAAAACACTGGTTACCTGCAGTGCGTAAAATGCGCCATGGCCACTTTTGTGCGCACAATAAATCCTAAAAAATAAAAAAGTCAAGCGTGTTTCAGTGCTTTTAAGCACGGCTGTTATCCTTTTATTGAGAAAAAAAAAAAAAGGAAAAAAAAAAAAGTTCCACTGTTCCTCCAGTTATTTCACATTACATCAGATGATCTCTGGCTGTGGCTGTGCGCTCTGCTCAGCCTTCACTCGCTCTGACTGGCGCGATGCTCACCAGCGGCACGAAATACGAGGAGCTGTCTACCATTCACAGCTTCTGGTGGGCTGTAAAGGAGGATGAAGAGGGAAGTGTGAGTGTGTGTGAGAGGGAGAGGGAGAGATTTGAAGAGAGGGAGGAGAGGGGGCAGGGAGAGAGGAGGAGAGAGTTACACAAGACAGCATTTGTGTGTAAGAGAGAGAGAGAGAGAGAGTGAGGTGGACAATGTGACTTCATCTGTGTAGTTCATTCGGCCAATTAAATCAGCATGGGGCTTAATTGATAGGTTAATCAACGAGTTAATTAATTTATTCATTCATTGGTCTCGAGTGCTTATGTTGCCTTCAGATCGTAGCTGATCCTCCTGTATGACTAACAGCACTGAGAATCACAAATACAAAAGTGATGGGGTCAGAGGATCTTTGTGCTTCCAAGTTAGACTGTGCCATCTACTGGATGGACAACCTATGTGCATATTGTATCTAATGCATGCAAGATTAACTAATGAATTGCAAATCATCTCTGTGGTTTTGATAACGTGTGCCATTGCTGAAGCTTATTTTTTATTGATTTAATAATGTCAAGTTAATTAACACCAACTAAAAGAAATAATACACTACTGACGTGAATGTTAAATAATTCCCTGAAATCAAATTTCTCTGACTCATTGCTTAAAATAGATCAAATATTTTACCACTCACTATCCAAAGCCTATTCCCCTGTTACGTCTGACGTTAAATCAGTGCTTGTGCTCTCTCTTCTGAAGCCTCCATATTGATTTAGACGTTGGATGCTCAACTACAGTTGAGAATTTCCTGGACTACTATCCTCCCAAAGGACGGTCATAAAAAAAAAAGGGATGTGTCGCCCTTGGATCTCTCCTGCCCTCATTTTAATCAGACTGCACATAAAGGTCTGAACTACATGTAAGTACTTATTATTAGTTATTCACCGACGCATAATTACAGTTTCAATCACGCGGGTAGAATAAAGACACCCTTGACTGATCTCATTTCACAGCTGACCTCTCATCTCAAGTGTTTTTACTTCAATCCTTTAATTGGTGTTGAAACCGCAGGAGGAGTATTCCATATGAAAGGAGTTAACTCTTTGAAAAAAGAAAAATAGATCCAAAATCATCTCATTGCATCATTTATTGATGAAGTACTCTTGAGATACTCTTTCAAAGTATTTTAAGCACCTCATTAATAAATGATGTGATGATCTGATTTTGGTTTTCATGATTGTTGGCCTCTGCGGAATTTTTCGTTGCTGCTTTGGGGAGGCATCAAACCAAAAATGCAAAAAAGAGGAAATAAAATACGATATAGACTGTAATTTTGAACCAGCTGGGTTATTAAGGTCATCATGTTCAGTTTCTCATGTCTCAGAGTAGTACGAGTTTTTTAAGTGCTGTTAAAACTGAATTGAATTAGAGGTGTTTCTACTTTTTACGCTTCTCTTATTTATAGAAATGCGGTAGACAAAATAATAGAAACACCTGTCAAGCACAACCTGTGCAAGCCCGTCACAGTTCCCTAGTCATCTCCTAGTCATCTCCTAGTCATCTCCTAGTCCTCCTAGTCATCTCCAGTTTTCTTGGCTTTAATTGTTAGACGAGGAGGGAGTATTGAAAGTCACATCCAAATTATATATATATATATATATGTGTGTGTGTGTGTGAGACGCTGTGATGGATGCAGGAGGGAACAAAGACATGCTGCACAGGCTGAATTATTAATGAGCAGTTTGAATTGATAAACGTCATATGATACGCAAAATTGCCACAGATGAAAAAAACGTTGGAGTGTTTTTCCCAGTTTGCCCTCGTTCATATCCGTGGTCCCCTTCGCAACGAGAGCGAACGACTCGTTCATTTCGGCGGGGAGTCGGCGGCGTGCGCGACTCAAAAGTGCGCGAGTCGTAATGTCTCTGACCTCCGAAGGCCCCAAACGCTCAGCCGACGGTGGAGAGTCTGGTGGAAAGTTGAGCCACACGTTGATGTTCCCCAACATCACCTCAGACCGACATTGAAGAGTCAAATCGCGACATCGAAATGGCACCAGTCCTCTTCTTTGTCTCCGTTGTTGCTTTAAATAGGCTTTCACGAGGGTTAACCCTGCTCGACAGGATTTCGTGACAGACGACTGAACTGAAATCTTTCTTACAAGAGAGATTAAATGATCAACACCGCTCTCGTGTCGACAGTCAGCGGCGCGTAAAGACTGGAAACAGATAACTTGGCGCTATCTAAAGGGCATGAAATCCACCTAACAGCATCTTTCAACATCAGTATTTCACGTTTGAACTTTTTTTTTTTACAATTTAAACAAGACAACACGTTAATTTGTGTGCTGTACATTTGCTGGTAGATAAATTTGTCCCCTTCATACTGAGTCACAGCTGTCACATACCAACGAGCATGATCTTAAAGTTTATTTCAATAACAGTATGTCTTAACTACAAAAAAAAAAAAAGACAGTTAATCCAAAACATTATACTTCTTGTTTACCTAAAAGTTGTACAGAATGAACTTTAGTTGAGAAAAAGGTCAACTTTATTATCTCTGACTCATAAAAGTATTTCTGTAGTTGCATTTCAACGATCAAAGATACTCAAAGTTGTCCAAAAAAATTATCCAGACTTCCGGGCCTGGAATTTGGTTTCTCAGTAGTTTATGTAAATATATTTTTCCAAAACTTTTATACATTTGGATTCATTAATTATTCATTTAGTTAGCTGGTTTGATCCGAATCCAAATTCTAAATACTGGTTTTTTTTCTCAGTTCATGAGGCCGCCGTCACCATCATACATATTTAAATACTTCCAAGATGAGAGGGGTTTCAGAGACGTTCCTGTCAGCTGTGTGGATTGTCATCACGGATATATGAAAAGAGCAGGGACATCAAAAATGCACTGCCTGACCTTTTTCTCCCATTACTCTACTGTCTGCATTTCAATTACGCTCTGCTTTGTGAATTAATTGGTTCATTAGCAAAGGCAATTAGGAGAGGGAGCGAGGCCTGACTGATGTGCTTTTAGATGTATTTAGAATAACTTTTCTTCTAAATTCGTCTGTTATGATCAGCTGACTGGTCTGAGTCTCACTCTGTTATGATGTGAACAGTCAGCCTCAGACATTATAATTTTAGGAAGCTTCATTCACTACTGCCATTCAACGTGGGTTTTCGTTTCTCCCATTATTTTTTCACATTTTGGACAAACCACTATAGCATGACTTTTTTATCATATTTTAGACGACATACTGTGGCCTTACGTTTTTTTGATTTTTGAGATGAAAAAGAAGTCATAATATAGCCTTACGTATGTTTTAATTTTTTGGATGAAAAAGAAAGTCATGACTTTCAAAAAAAATTTGGCCAAATTTTGGCCAAAAAAAAAAAAAATTCAAAAAAATTTTGGCCAAAAAAAAAAAGTCATGACTGTAGTATGTCGTCTAAAATATGAAGAGAAAGTCATACCATAGTATTTCGTCCAAATCGTCATACTATAGTGTGACATTTTTTTTTGTCCAAAAAAAATCACAAAAAAGTCAAAGTATGACGTTTTTTTTCAGCCAAAATTTTTTTAAATGCTTAAGACTAATGTCTAAAATATGGAGACAAAGTCATACTATAGTATGTCGTTCAAAACGTCAAAACTTACCTACGTTGAATTTGTTTGAGACCTTTTTTTTTTGCGAATGTTTTAAAAACCTGTGGGATTTCTTATTTTTAATTTAGCTTCGTACGACTTTTTTTTTCGGTCAAAAAAAATGTAAAATGCTTAAGTATGTCGTCTAAAATATGAATATACCATTATAGTATGGTATGACTTTTTCTTCATATTTTAGATAACATACTAAAGTATGACTTTTTTATCACTTTTTGGACGATTTTTTTGATCATATGACGATTTTTAATTTTTCATATCGACACATGTTGAAACAAAATGCTGATGAATCAGAAAATATCAAGAATTTATTGATCATTTAAAAACATTAGGTTTAGTAAACATCAGTGTTTTTATTGGATCATTTGAAGGAACCTAATTCGTCTGATTTTCAAACATCAAGTGCTTGATGAAGGTTTGACCGTTTGAGGCCTGCAGGGGGCTCCACCAACCAGCAGGAAGGATTCAGATCTGAACTCAAAAGTAGAAACTCAGATTTCAAACATGAAACAAAGACAAATGAAACAATAAGAGACGATGAAACAAATGTGGAGACAGCTGATCCACCAATCACGTCTTGTCAGGATCAATACAAGAGCTCAGAGTCAGGTGATGATTAATTTACAAATCCAATCAGACAGTAATCACATCTGTGTTTCACCTCTGGGAGGCGCTCATGTAATTGTCTCCGTGGCAACAGAGAGGGTTGCGTGACTTCATCTAGCCACACGACTGGACATAGTTCTCCGGGAAGAAGCCCCGGTTTCCGTTGAGGATCCCCTCACACCAGCCGTCGTCGTGGCGATGCGTCAGGTAGATGACGTCGCCCTCGGCGAGGGACAGGTCGTCAGGTTTCGTGGCCTCGTAGCTGTACAGCGCCACCACTGGACACACAGAGGAAGTACAGTTAGAGCACCACAGAGAGGACTGAGGTGATGACATCACAGCCACGACATCATCATGTAGGACGAACAGTACCTTTATCCAGGTATTGTGGGGGGGAGTTGGTGTCGTAGTCCACAGGGGGGGGGAGGGGCGGCATGATGTCATCAAAACCCACCTCATCATCCAATAGGAGAAGAGGGGGCGGGGCTGGAATCTCCAGATCTAAGAGAACATCAATCCTGTAATATGAGACGGCCGCACAGAAGTACATGTACAACAGGTACTACAAGTACTACGGCTACTAAAAACACAACAAGTACTACAGGTATGACAAGTACTACCAGTACTACAAATACGACAAGTACTAGAAGTACTACTAGTATGACAAGTACTACGAGTACAGTAATCAGTAGTAGCTTTAGTAGTACTTCTACTGTTAGTAGTTAGTACTACTTGTACAACTAATACTACTTGCATTACTTGTACTACTAGTACTACTAATACTAATAATACTACTGGTACAACTAATACAACTCGTACTACTTGTACGACTAATATTACTTGTACTACTAGTACTACTTGTACAACTAATACTACTTGCATTACTTGTACTACTAATACTAATAATACTACTGGTACAACTAATACAACTAGTACTACTTGTACGACTAATATTACTTGTACTACTAATACTACTTGTACTACTAATACTACTTGTACTACTGCTGGTCCTGGTCTCTTACCCAGGTGTTCAAGACGAGCAGGTAAGCAGAGCCGAGGTGAGGAGGGGGAGCGGGGGAGCAAGGTGAAGAAGGAGGAGGAGGGGGGGGTGGGGAGGAGTGGTGGGGGGAGGGTAAGCGGGGGGAGGGGGGATCATGACTGACAGAGACAGAAAGAAGCTGAGTCAGTTTTACGTACACGAGAAGGACTCGGAGGTCCTGGAACATCCTCAAGGACCCTTAAAACTCCTCAAGGACTCTTGGAACCTTTTCAAGGACCGCTGGAACCTTTTCAAGGACCCACAGAGGTTCCTCAAAGACCTCGACACTAAACTGTTTATTGATCTCATTGATTATCTCTGCTGAGTTTTGATTGGACGACAGCACTGGAGGGCGCTCCAGCAGCTTACGTGATTGGACAGCAGGCAGGAAGAGAGAGCGAGTGTAGCGGCAGCGGGAGGCGGGGCCCGAGCGGACCCTCAGAGAGACAGAGCGAGTGGTGGGCGGCGAGCGACGGCGGCGACTCCTTCTGGACAGGAGGGTCACTAAAACAACACCACAGAAGAAGAAAAGGCTGACGGAAAAACACCACAGAAGAAGTCGACTCTTAAATTGTACATTTTTTCAGTGGAGTTTGGTGGCTGACTCTGACCTGTCTGACAGTTGGTGCTTGCTGCTCTATAAATGGCAGATGTTTAAGTTCATCGGTGTCCTGTTCATTTTCTTTTCCAGGAAGTTATTCAGTGACCTGAATCTTTTCATACTGATTTCAAACGATTAAAAATTGTCGATTGAACGTTTGAAAATATTCCCACGCATTTCGTTTCATTTTCTTCTCTGGCAGCTTTGAATTGAAATATATTTTTGCTGGGGTTTGGTGCAGTGCCTCTAAACCTATTCCAGCTGATAATCAGGATTTTCTTTGGTGTTTTGTTAATATGCGGAGCAGCTTCCACTTCCTCCCTGCAGCGCCACCTGCTGTTTGTTTACAGGTGACATAAGATGCTCAAAAAAACAACCAAATCAGTGTGAAACGTGGTTCACTTGTGGACATGTTGTGACATGTAATGTGTAGAGAATCATATTTAGTTCATTCCCAAAAATAAATTTAATTGTTTTCAGTTGTAACCATTGTGCTATATTTGTATGGAGAATAACAACAGGTCGTGTTTTTAATGTGTTTTCTCCGGGTGAAGTCTGGTTCTGTGACGGTTACAGTCAAACACATTCAGCATTAGATATTTAAAATTAGACTGCTGTGGCGTACAAGCGTTAAATTGCATGATTATTAAATGGACTTTGGTGGGGTGTTGGTCGCTCACAGCGAACTGATGACAGTAAACAGACATGAAAGAACAATACCGTCTTCTCCCTGGTTGGGTGGAGGAGGAGGGGGCGGGGCCAGTAGCTCTGGACCATCACTGGGCAATGGAGGGAAGCCGTCATTGTCGGAGAGTGGAGGAGGAGGAGGAGGAGGAGGGGAGGGAGGGGGGAAGCTGCTCTCCTCCACCACTGAGGAGAGAGTGGAGTTGTGATGTCACAGATTTTAACGAATGAGAACTTCACGCTGAGATACTTTAGGTGGAATATTAAGAAGGTCAAATCAAACCAGGTTTAACTAAACAGGTTCAATCAAACCAGGTTCAACTAAACAGGTTCAACCAAACCAGGTTTAACTCACCGTGGTTGACACACTGTTTTCATGATTTTATTTCCAACTTAACATCTTTAATGAAGATTTAAAGACAGAAACATTTTTATTAATCCATGTTTAACTAAATTTAACTATTCTAGGTTTATCTAACCTAAATTTAAGTATATAATTAAATAATCCAGGTTTAACTGATCAAGGTTGAAATAATATGATCATTATTTCCAATTTAACATTGTTTACTGATGATTTAAAGACAAACACTTGTTTTAATTAATGAAGGTTTAATTAATCCTGGTTTGTTTCATTCTGATTTAACTAATCTAATTTTTAAGTAATCCAGATTCAACAAAATTTTACTAAACAAGGCTAAAGTGATATAGGTTTAACTACTCCAGGTTTTGCTAATCCCAGTTTATCTCATCTAGGATTAATTAACCCAGTTAATCTAATTCAGTTTTAGTCTGATGTGAACTCTCTGTAGTCATGGTTACCAACTCACAGTGGTTTCTCTGAGACAAACTGCTTTTTTTTTTTTTCTTTCTCACCTGTCTCAAGGCTGAGGGGCGGGGCAGGCGGCGGAGCACTGTGATTGGTCAGAGCCTCTGAAGAGATGAAAGGAGGCGGTGGAGGGGGAGGAGCCACATACTCTCCTGGCAATTCTGGAGGAGGTGGTGGAGGGGGGCGGGACCAAGGAATTGGTGACCTCCTTGTTTTGAGCTGGCATCTCATTCCCTGTAGGAGGGGGTGGGGGAGGAGGAGGGGGCAGGGTGTCATCCAGCAGCGTGGTGATGATGTCACTCTCTGGTGGAGCCTGGGAGGTGAGCGGGATAGTGGGCACAGCAACAGGTTTCCCGAAGCTGGAGCTGAGGGGCGGGAAAACAAGAACAAAGGTTCCTGAACCGATCAATACTTCTGGATCAGAAGAAACTGAGACTGAGTTCTGGTTCCCTGAGCTCTGACTGCAGGCTCACGAGCCTGAGAGGGGAAACTCGGGGCAATCAAAACCCGCAGCTCTACCCTGAACCTTCTGACATCAGACTGGTTATTACCCGCCAGCAGGGGGCGCCACCGGGCACTGCACCGGCTCTGGAGGTTTGTTGGGCCTGAAACACACACACACACACACACACCATGAAACCACAGGCAGACTTCCTGTTCGACATGTTGATGTGAAAGAAGAAGTTGAATAGAAACAGTAGAAACCAAACGGAACCTGACGGAGACGCCGTGTTTCCGGATCGTTCCGGTTCTGTCCGACGGTTTCCCAGAGACCTGGTGGGGGGGGGCGGGGGGGGGGGGGAACAGAGGGCCCAGTGTGAGCATCAATAGAGCATCAATAGAGCATCAATAGAGCCTCTCAGCAGCTCTCATTAGTCTCCACAAACATTTTCCCACGATCAACAAAGAGGGCTCCGTGTGTGTGTGTGTGTGTGTGTGTGTGTGTGTGTGTGTGTGTGTGTGTGTGTGTGTGTGTGTGTGTGTGTGTGTGTGTTACTATCAGTTGTTGTGGGAAAAGTTTGTTTTAAAAGCATTTCTTTAAATCCAAAAAATTGCTGAACAACCAGCAGGACACATTAGGATATTGTAATACTCTGTAGTCCTCTGTAGTTCTCTGTCGTACATTATAATCCTGTGTAGTTCTCTGTAGTACTTTATAGTCCTCTGTAGTCCACTGTAGTACTTTATAGTCCTCTGTAGTCCACTGTAGTACTTTATAGTCCTCTGCAGTCCTCTGTAGTACTTTATAGTCCTCTGTAGTCCACTGTAGTACTTTATAGTCCTCTGCAGTCCTCTGTAGTACTTTATAGTCCTCTGTAGTACTTTATAGTCCTCTGTAGTCCTCTGTAGCCCTCTGTAGTACTTTATAGTCCTCTGTAGCCCTCTGTAGTACTTTATAGTCCTCTGTAGTCCACTGTAGTACTTTATAGTCCTCTGCAGTCCTCTGTAGTACTTTATAATCCTCTGTAGTACTTTATAGTCCTCTGTAGTCCTCTGTAGCCCTCTGTAGTACTTTATAGTCCTCTGTAGTACTTTATAGTCCTCTGTAGTCCTCTGTAGTCCTCTGTAGTACTTTATAATCCTCTGCAGTCCTCTGTAGTACTTTATAGTCCTCTATAGTCCTCTATAGTCCTCTGTAGTACTTTATAGTCCTCTGTAGTACTTTATAGTCCTCTGTAGTCCTCTGTAGTACTTTATTCGTGGGCCACATATGTGCAAACAAACAACGAACACGTCAGTCCCGTGTTCGGTGCGTGTGCTACCTTTATGCCGTGGCCCAGGTCGTCCAGCTGCTGGTAGTTGATTGGTCGGCGGCTGTAAGGTGGGCGGGGCTGCGTGCCTGAAGGCGGGACAATCTTGTGGCTGCGCGGGACTCGACTGACGGCCGTGAAGACGCCGATCTCCCTCCGAGAAACTTTCTCTTTGTGCATCTCCAACGTCTGAGGACAGAATCAGTCACATGATCGGCCAGCCAAACAACTACACACAACACAACTACACACAAAACGAGTGCACAAAGGTGTAAAAGGAACACTTCCTGATGACATCATCATCTCTGATGTCCTTTCAGAATAAAACTCCAGAAATCCACTGAGAGACCAGAGAAACACACACAGTGCAGAAGTCCACTAAGAATCTGTCTGATTTTAAGTTTCCTTCAGTTTCACAGAGACCGGTGATGTTTGTCTGATTACCCATGATGCACTGCAGACACACAGTTCTGCTGCTGTTAAAGGGACAGTCCCACTAAATTTAAAAAAAAGAAAAGAAATTAAGACTGCGTCTATGATGTTAGACATCATCCATCCATTCAGTCCGACCGCCATGATGGAGAGCAGCCTATTATCGGTCGCTCTTTAAACCGAACCGCTGCCTGTGAGGAGATTTAAATGACTCTTATTTTGAAAGTATCTGCATTAAAACAGGACCACAGTCACTGGACTCACCTGACCAATCAGGTTGATGGAAGACTCCATGTGACGAAGCTGATCGGTCTGAGCGTCCAGCAGACTCAGCACGCTGCCGGCCAACGTGCTGATCTGGTAGGCGACGCTGGCCAGTGATTGGGTGGTGAAGTTTTTAGTTTCCTCCAACGCCTTCAACCTGCCATCACCTGACTGATGGAGACACAAGTGGTTAGCCTAGCTTAGCACAAAGACTGGAAGAGGAAGAAACTGTTAGCCTAGCTTAGCACAAAGACTGGAAACAGAGGAAATTGTTAGCTTAGCTTAGATCAAAGGGTTGGGTTGTAGTCAGAGTAGTACCTGTATGTAGTAGTACCTGTATGTAGTAGTAGTAGCAATAGTAGTAGTAGTAGTACCTGTATGTAGTAGTACTTGTATGTAGTAGTACTTGTATGTAGTAGTAACTGTATGTAGTAGTAGTAGTAGTAGTAGTACCTGTATGTAGTAGTACTTGTATGTAGTAGTAACTGTATGTAGTAGTACCTGTATGTAGTAGTAGTAGTAGTAGTACCTGTATGTAGTAGTAACTGTATGCAGTAGTACCTGTATGTAGTAGTAGTAGTAGTACCTGTATGTAGTAGTAGTAGTAGTAGTACCTGTATGTAGTAGTAACTGTATGCAGTAGTACCTGTATGTAGTAGTAGTAGTAGTACCTGTATGTAGTAGTAGTAGTAGTAGTAGTACCTGTATGTAGTAGTATTAGTACCTGTATGTACTAGTAGTAGTAGTACCTGTATGTAGTAGTAGTAGTACCTGTATGTAGTAGTACCTGCATGTAGTAGTAGTAGTAGTAGTACCTGTATGTAGTAGTACCTGTATGTAGTAGTAGTAGTAGTAGTACCTGTATGTAGTAGTACCTGTATGTAGTAGTAATAGTAGTAGTAGTACCTCTATGTAGTAGTACTTGTATGTAGTAGTACCTCTATGTAGTAGTAGTAGTAGTACCTCTATGTAGTAGTACTTGTATGTAGTAGTAGTACCTCTATGTAGTAGTAGTACCTCTATGTAGTTGTTGTTGCAGTAGGTGGCCACGTTCAGAAGGTTGTCATAGTTTTCCTGGAGAGCTTTCCGGGCTTTCGGAGCGTCTTCCAGAATCTTCGTCACCTCGTCGGTGAAGTTCTGGTCCTTCATGATCCCAGATGACCCGATATGAGCTGGAAGACCGACAGGAACCTACAGAGACCAAACCAGAACCGCCCACAACCGAACCATTGATCAGTACCACTGGAAGACCGGAACCAGCTCAACTGGACCAGACTCCAACTGGTTCTCATCAGCTGTCAGACTAGGAGAACTCCAGAGTGTATTGTACCAGAGTCCATTTAAAAACTGCTGGTATTAACATTATGTACCAAAGTCCATTCAAAAAGTGATTATATAAACAGTACATACCAAAGTCCATTTAAAAATGCTTTTATTAGAGGCGCAGTTCTTTCAGTAATTTTACTGAAAACGTCGAGCTGCAGGTTTCATGAACTCTGAAACAAACTCTGACGTGATGAGTTCTAACATGATAAAGAATTAATCCTGAGTTGTGACGTTGATAACATTTATTAATTATAGATCTGATGTGAACCGTAAAAAAAAAAAAAAAAACTCACCAGAAGCTGCAGAAGAAACTCAAGTCGGGAGGAAAGAAACAAGTTTGATGAGCTGGGGGCTCTGATGGAGTCTCCTCCTGCACCCTGCGGTCACAGATCCTCTCTGAAGGACAGAGGGCTCACTCCGTACATCTATTGGATCACACACGGAACATCTTTCAACACCAATGATCCCTTAAGTTTTAGGTTCAAGAAGTGAGTCAGAGTGAGCACTCCCGCCTGCGTTTCCTTCTGCGTGTGAACCTGTTCAACATAAGCCACTTCCTGTTTCACTTCAGCGAAGACACATTTTTTATAAAAAAAAAAAAAAAAAGAGAAAACTTCACGCACTTCAGCTTCTGACAAAATGTTTAAAACAAAATGAAAACGGAACAATAACAGTAAAAAAAAAAATACCGTTACTTACACATACCGGAGTCCGTTAGAAAACTACTGAAAATAACACTGCTGCGTACAGAGTCTGTAAATATTTATAAAACTGTGCTTCACTCAGCTGTGGGTCTTCAGCGCCGCCTGCTGGTCAGAGTGAGAATCACAGCTGACAGACTGTCAGTATCACGGCAGCCCCACACAGAGGAGGGAGGGTGGGCCGGGACCTGGACCGGGGACCAGGAACAGGACCAGGAGAAGAGAAAAACACAGTACCAGGATGTGACAGGACTCGAGTGAGATGAGAACAGGTGTGCAGAATCAGGTTGATTCCACCTGGTGGTCTTCTGGTGGACAGGTGGAGAACAGCAGGGAGTCCGTACCTGAGTCCATTTAAAAGTTGTTAAAAAAAAAATAAGAGAACATACTCAAGTGCTGTTTCATTATGTTTATTAGAAAAATTCTCGATTTAAACCTTGTCGCCTCGTGGGTTCACAAATCTCTAATCTGACAAACAATCAATCAAACGTTCACACTGTTGGACGTCATCACACTTCAGAACGGTTTGAGGGTTAAAGAAGACATCCCTCGTTGCCCGGGGCGACGGAAAGTGACTCGTTGCCCGGGGCGACAGAACGTGACTCGTTGCCCGGGGCGACGGGGTTCCAGGGTTGTTTCCGTGGACCTCCGTCTTTGTCTTTCTTCTCCAGGGGCTTCAGGTGGCAGGACAGGACCAGGTCTCTGAGGAGAGACACATTATCAGCCTGGAAACACTTCAAGGACCAGCAGAGGGCTTTCAAGGAATCTCTAAAAGAGTCCTAGAACTCCTGGAGTCCTAGAGTCCTCCTGGAAGGTCCTGAAAGACCCCAGAAGCACTCTCAGGTCTCGTTGAACTCTTTAGGTTCCCGGAACTCCTGGACATTTCCAAGACTTTCCAAAGCATGCGAAGCATCTTGAAAGGCTTTCGGTGATACCTGAAAAGCCTAAAGTAAACAGTCTGACTCACTCAGGGACCCAGGAATGAGTTTCCAAGGGTGCCTGGAAACCTAAAGCTTCCTGGAACTCCTCCTGGGAGTCCTGGAAAGTCTTGGAGAAGCTCCAGGAGGAACCCTCAGTGGCCCTCTCAAGTACTCTAAGCAATGTTTTCCAGCCCTCCTGGAGGTCTTTCTAGGACCTGGAGGTACCTGAACTGGCTGTAGGAGACTCTCTGGCTGACGGCTCTCAGTTTGGCTTCGTTCTCTCGTTTGTATCTCCGCTCCGAGTCGACTGCCGTCTGCAGCTCTCGCTCCAATGCCGAGAAGTCAATGACATCACGCCGCGACATCGCCACTACCTGATGATGTCACACAGACTTAGTTAAAGAGTATATCAGAGAACAGCAGTGGTTTTAACAGGATGTACCAGAGTCCATTAACAAAACACAGATTTTAACAGTGTACCAGAGTCCATTAAAAAAAAAACAGATTTTAACAGTGTACCAGAGTCCATTAAAAAAAAAACAGATTTTAACAGTGTACCAGAGTCCATTAAAAAAAAACACAGTAATACAAAATACAATAATTGCTAATAATATAGTGGATGAATCGTTAAACCCAACGTGGTCCTGAACAGTCAGCAGCATGACTGGATCAGCCAATCAAAACATAACTGATGAATCGAAGTGATTGATCAGGTCTGCAGGGTTTTACACACAGAAACACTGCAGCAGGAGAGAAAAACAAGTGAGACGTGAGTGTTTAAATGACTGTCAGAGTTTTTTTTTTTTAGCTTTTAATGAATCTTTATAAAAGTGATGCTCAGCTCTGTGACCGGAAGCAGCAGTTGTTTATACCTAAAACACGTTCAAACAGCAGCGCTCTGAGCTAAACTCGGTAAAAACGAGCCGCTCCTGAACGCAACTCAGCGGCTAACGTTAACTTAGCGCGTGGAGCTGTTCCACGTTAACGTGCTCACCTGAGATCGGCCTCCCGCTCGTGCTGCTGGTGTCTCCGTGCTCAGGTAAGGTCAGGTGCTTTCAGTCTCTCCGCAGCTCGGAAACAACAATCCGTCTCCATGACGACCGGCTGCTTGACCGCGCCTGCGCAGTGCGGTGAGACGTCAGAGCGGAACATCCCGGAAATTTATCTGGCAACACGTTAATAATACAAAAGAAGATTACAAACGTAATTATTAATGAGCCGAGTTTTAAAACCAGAAACACGGACGCCAAAACAAACGGCTGAAAGACTCTAAATCTACGTTTTGTTTCCTGTTCATATTGTTCTTCTCTGAGATCGTTTATTGTCACTTCTTCTTATTCTTATGAGGCATGTCAGTTCAGAAAAAGGTCATACTATAAAAATAAAAAAAAGTGATTTAAAAAAATACATATATCGTATTTTAGGACGATGCCGCTAAATTTGATGTTTCACTGTGAAACAGGAAATTGATGTTTAAAGTGAAACAACGCTCCAAACCTCACACAACTTTGCACACGTGTCAGGCACCAACTTTCATAAGTTTTTGAAGATGTTAAAGCCGGCAATTTTTAGATTTTTTTTTTTTTTAATAAAATGAAGGAAAGAGATTAAAGAATTAAAGAAATAATCTCTGAACGTGGCCCCACTCACCTTTCAAGTGACGTCACAGACTAACAACTTTGAAACACACCGGTCACATGACAGTCGGACAAAGGTTCTCAGTGTTGATGAAAGAGAAGAAGAACTCTTCCACCAGGCTTCATTCAAATTTTACTGCATTTTACTCTTTTATTACATTTTATTGTTTCGGTATTTAAACTAACATTTTATTTCTTTATGAATCTCCTCACATGCTGAGAGCTCACCTGTGTGAGTCACCCGGCCTCATGTTCTTCTGAGTTCTTCGACAAACCAACTGTTCGACGGTCAGATTGAACACTGAAGTTTCCACAGAAACAAAGGAACACCTGAACGCATCGTACAGATCGGTTTCAGTTTTAATACAACTTTTCTGAACAGAAGTTAATCTGCTCTTTGTTCGGTGATACGTAATAGTCAACACTATAAAAACATCGTACAGACAATCGTAACAGAATTCACAACGAATTCATCGTTACAGCAGGTAAAAATGTTCCCGTTAAAAACTCTGAATGTTTCTGAGTGTTTGGTTCTGTGCAGTACGTCAGGGAAACGTCCCAGGTCCCCTGAACGTCCCATCAGAACTTCTCCAAGGTCAAAGAACGAGGTTTCAGAACCAGTCCAGGGTTCTAGGAGGTTCCACTCAGGTTCTACTTGGATCATTCAGGTACAATCGTTAAAAGGGGCATCAGCAGGTTCTGGTTCTGTCCCCAGCCGTGATGTTCAGGTACAAAGTTCTGGAAGGTGCTAGAGGACTTGGCGTGATGTTCTGAAGGCTACGTCCTGGACCTGGTCCTGGACCTGGTCCTAACTCTGGGAGAAGACGACAGGGAACGCGTTGAGCATAAGCTCCACTATCTGGCTCTGGAACACCATGTGGATCGTCATGTTGGCCGACTCGGTCTGTGGGCGGAGCAGCGTGGGTCCGAACACGATGGCGACGCTCTGAACCGACATCCTGTTGGAGTCTTTGTGGTCGACGACCCTGGAGAGAGACGGTCTGTCAGTAAACAAACTGTTCTGGTTCTGTCGAGTCCACCTGGATCGTCCCCCCGTCCTCCCTCTCATGTGAACTCACCTGCGCAGGTGTTTGAAGAGCAGCTCCATGGTGTGGTGGTTCGGGACCGGCAGAGACTGGACCAGGTCCCTCATGTAGGACACTTTGAGTCCGTAGTCCGGAATCTCTGCACACACAAAACCAGAGATCTGCTGGATACATGGCCCGGTTCTGCATAACGGGGGGGTTGTTGTGTACTGTGTGTAGTTGTTGTGTATTGTGTGTAGTTGTTGTGTACTGACGGATGGCAGCGATGAACTTGTCGAACACGCTGAAGGGGAACAACGGTTCTGGAAGCTCCCGCAGGAACAACTTCAGAGCTCCGGTGATCACGTGGATCTCCTCCCACTGTCCGTCCTCCAGGTCCAACTGGTCCTCTGCAGGGACACAGGAGACAACACAGTGTTGTGATTGATGATCAGACTGTTGACAGACAGAATCAGCTGATGGTTATTGATCGGTGATCAGCTGTCAGTCAGACCAGCTGTTACCGTGGTCGGCTTTATGTCGGAGTTTCTGGATCACGGCCAGGTTCCCGCTCACTCTGTAGATCCCGTCCACGTCCAGACCTGAAAACAGACAGACACGTCAAACATCTCATCAATAATAACTGCTGTTGCTGTGACGACGTGAAGCTGTTCTGTCACACATCAGTAAACTGAAAAAAACAGTTGTTTACAGGTATTTACAGCTGTTTACAGGTGTATACAGATTTGTATAGGTGTTTACAGGTGTTTATAGGTGTATACAGGTATATTCAGGTGTTTATAGGTATTTACAGGTGTTTACAGATGTTTATAGGTGATTACAGGTTTATTCAGGTGTTTACAGGTGTTTATAGGTGTATACCGGTGTATACAGGTATATTCAGGTGTTTACAGATGTTTATAGGTGTTTACAGGTGTTTACAGATGTTTACAGGTGTTTACAGGTGTTTATAGGTGTTTACAGATGTTTACAGGTGTTTACAGGTGTTTATAGGTGTTTACAGGTGTTGCTGTGCTTACCTCTCCTCTCCACCGTTCTGATGCACTTCTCCACAAATCTGGGGATGTCTGCGTTCTCTCGGTGGCAGAGCGTGTCCAGGTGACATCCGAAGACGTTGTCTGAAAGAAAGAGACGAAGAAGACTTTAAATATCCACAGATTAAATACGACGCCGACGTGCCCAACGTGTCACGTATGGATCCGTCCTTCATGCTGCCGGCAGGTCGGCCGGGTTCAGACCTGCAGCTCTGCTCTGAATCGTTACCTCGGATGTATCCTCTCTCCTTGACGCTCTGCAGTGTCGGCCTGCGCTGCAGGAAGCGCCGCAGTTTGGTCCGAACTCGGCGCTGCTCGGAGTCGGACCCGGACCCGGAAGAAGTCCTATTGGCTGAACAGCAGCAGAAGAAGAAACATCAGACTGAGGAACTGATCCGGTTTTAAAAGGAAGTCAATCCAAAACAAATATTAAAAGAAGGTCAAACGACATGAAATACATTTAATTCCAATAATAAACCAATAAATCTAAACAGGATGTGATGTCAAAGACTCACATGTCCTCTTCCTGTCTTTGTCCTCTTTGTCTGAAGAAGCTTCGTCCTCGTCTTCACTCACATGTTCCTGTTCCTGAAATACAACCTGACCTCAGACCTCACAAACACACAACTTCACAAACACACACAAACACACAAACAGGCAGGACCACAACTACTGTGTGTAGAGTGTGTACTGTGTAGTGTGTAGTGTCACCAGCTGTCTGATGGCGTCCTGGATCACTTTGAACCAATCAGTGATGATGCTCTCCGTGTCGTACTGCATCAGATATTCACAGCCCTGACGAGTCTTCAGCTGCACACACAAACACACACTGTTTACACACAAACACACACTGTTTACACATAAACACACTGTTTACACACAGACACACACTGTTTACACACAAGCACACTGTTTACACACAAGCACACTGTTTACACACAGACACACACTGTTTACACACAAGCAACGTGTTTACACACAAACACACACTGTTTATGCTGTTGTTTCCGTGGTTACGCCAACATCACGGCAACCATGTAGTGTTAGTGTGTAAACAGTGTGTGTTATGAAGTGTGTAGAGTGTGTGCTGTCAGGGAGAGGACTCCTGTAACCATGGCAACCGTGATAGGGGTGCTATCGTAACCGTGGTAACACATGACACGGAACCCCTGACACGGTAACCGAGTTGTGGAACCCCCTACGAATGTAACCATGGTAACGGAGATGTGGAACTCATATGACTGTCTGTACCTATGGTAACGGAGACTCTATCGTATCCATGGTGACGTACCTCCAGAACATTCTTCTTGGATGACTTGTCTTTGGCGGCCCAAACCACCGAAGACCCTCGTAGGTCGACCGTGTACTCTGGAACGATCTGGGAGGCCTTACCCTGAGGGAAACGAGCCTTCATCATCATCCTCCTCATCATCATCATCATCACTATCACCATCATCAGTGTATTCAAACTGACAGATTTTAATCCCCTCCTTCAATTTCAATTAAATCTTTGATAAAGTTGAATGAACATATTTTAGATCATTAAACTGAAACACGTTCTGGTGTCAGTAAATCACAGATCGGTTCCAGCTCAATGTCTTACAGGGTTCCCAGTCGGAGTGGACTTTGGGTCTTTGTGGAGGGTGAGGATCCCTCCGTGGAGGACGGTCCAGGACTGACTCCAGTTCTTCCTGAACAACAACAACAACAACAACATGAACAACATCAACATGAACAACAAACAGATGAACAAACCCTTCCTTGTTCCTCCTCTCACCTGATCTTTTTACCATGATCTGCCACTTTGGTCTTGTTGAGGATTCCTGCTTTCTCCAGCATGTGACACTATGGAGACAGACACACAGACAGGTGAACAGACAGACAGGTGAACTAAAGATGGACAGTAGAAACACAGACAGACAGGTGAACCACAGACGGAAAGGTCCCTTCAGGTGAATAAAACGTTGGATTCTCGTTGAGACTTCATGTTAGTAGAAACACGTCTGCTAACACGTTTCCAAGGCAACCACACCAAGATCTGACACCGTCGCCACAGTAACTTTCACCAAACTCTTGACAGAAACACCCCAACAGACACCCAGTAACTCCAACAGCCAATCAGGGGCCAGGACCTACATGCAGCTGGTGGGAGCCTGTGCTCCGATCGGACAGATTCCTCTTCAGTCTGAACCCATCAGTGAGCTTGATGAGGGAGAACATGATGACATCACACAGGGCGTCAACCAATGAGTGAATGAATGATGACAGGTGAGACATTGGAACAGTGAGACAGGTGGGACAGTGAGATAATGAGACAGGTGGGACAGTGAGATAATGAGACAGGTGGGACAGTGAGATAGTGAGACAGGTGAGACAGTGAGATAGGTGTACCGGTGAGCTGTCGGGGGACGGTCTACGGTTGGATATGTCTGTGATGTCAGAGACGTTCCTGCGGTGACTCGGTCCAAAAGTCTGAAACACAAAACGTCGTCATGAACTTCCTGAAACGGGTCAAACTGAATTTTCACACTTTAAGTGATCAGAACCAAAACCAGGACAAGGACCAGAACTGTCCACTGTGATCCAGACTGAGAGGTTCTGTTTGCTGGTCCTGTCCGGTAACAGTCGTTGGTACTCACTTCCTCGGCGACGCTGTGTCTCCACTTCCTGACCTCCTCTGATACTCCGTTTCCAATCATCCTCTGGGGCACCGGCAGGGGCTGTAATAAATAAACCAGTCAATGAGTCGAGGAAAGGTATACATGGATGGATTGATTGATTGATTGATTGATTGATTGATTGATTGATTGATTATAAATTATAGACTATCGATTATTGATTATTTATTATTGATTGATTGATTGATTGATTGATTGATTGATTGATTGATTGATTGATTACCTCCTGCTGCCTCCACTGCGAGCTGTTCGGCTCTCTCAGGTCCAGCTGAGCTCGGGGGATCAGACTGACGTGCTGCTGAGGATTCTGGGAAAAGAACCAGGAACAAACTGGTGATTAGACCGGATAAGCTGGACATCTGTCTGTCCTGCGGTAACCATGGAAACAGGTGTCGAGGTGTCGTGTCTGTGTCGTACCGCGGTGAAGACGGTGTCATTAGTGGGGGCGCCGCCGGGATAGTCTTCCTCCGGCAGCGGAGGCTTCAAACCAACAGGAAACAGGATGCAGGATGCAGGAAACAGGAAACAGCGTTTCAAACAGACGTCAAACGACGTGTTTCACCCGATATGAACTCTTCTGTAGTCGACATTAAATAAAACCTGACAGAACTTTTATAAACTGGACCTGTCTGTCCCTGTTGATGTTGGATGTGTTGGACGTGTTGGACATGTCTGTCCCTGTTCTGATCTGTACTGGTCCTGGATCTGATCCGGACTCTCGGGACGTACCGGGCAGTTGTCGGGCTTCCTGCCGGCCGTGGATTCAGGCGGGGACGAGGGAGACGAGGCAGGCGAGGGTGACAGCAGCTCCGGCATGGCCCAGGAAGTGTCCCCTGTGGAGGGGTTGTGGTAGTAGAACCTCCCTGAGATTTCGTCCAGCAGCGTCTCCCAGCCAGAACCCTGACAGGAAGCAGGAGGACGCCAGTGTCTCAGTGTCCACCGTGTCTCAGTGTCCACACTTGATAACGCAGGTGTTTCCTACCTGAGAGGAGGTGGGGGACAGAAGGGAGGTCTGCTGCCCGGACTGGTCCATGTCTCCGTCCAGCGGGGGGGGCGGACCAAGTGGTCTGTCTGGTGACAGGATGGTAATAAAACTTCTTCCCGCTGTCCTGGTCGGTGTGCACCTGAACAACAAACATGTAAACAAACAAACAAACAAACACATTCTGCTCAGTAGAATCCTTCAGAGCTTGTGGTGTCTTCAGGTGCAGTCGTATTCATATGAAGGTTGATGACTTTTTGATCACTTTAAATAAACGATTATGAACCAAATAAATGATTATTAAATCATCTCCATCCAGTTTATTAGTTTATTGAGTTAAAATGAAAATTAGTCTATTATTTTAACTGAACTTGATGTTAAAAAAAAATATTAAGATATAATTGTAGAGAGCGATCCAACATGAACCCGACTTCACATCAGAACTGTGAACAGTCGCTCTGCCGCTCACAAACAAACGATCAGCTGACAGCTCAAATAACAGCTGATCAAACTTTAACCACCCCGGAGCTGCAGCGACAGGAGGACACGGAAACAATGAACGGAAACAATAAACAAAAACAATGAATGGAAACAATAAACAGAAAAAAAAACCAGAAACAATGAACGGAAACAATGAACTGAAACAATGAACGGAAACAATAAACAAAAACAATGAACGGAAACAATAAACAGGAAAAAAAAAACAGAAACAATGAACGGAAACAATGAACAAAAACAATGAACGGAAACAATAAACAAAAACAATGAACGGAAACAATAAACAAAAACAATGAACGGAAACAATAAACAAAAACAATGAACGGAAACAATGAAGGGAAACGGAACGGAAAACAATAATAATAATAATTCCTCTTCCTGTCCTTTCACTCTTTCACCTTAGTTTTTCTTTCAGCGCTCCCTGACAGGTTTTTTTTACGGAAACTGAACGTACATTTAATTCGCCGCTTCATTTCCTTTAAGTTTATAAATTTCTTTGAACCAATGAAAACACATATGTAGTTCTACATGGGGTCAGAGGTCACCTTACCTGCCATCCGTCCTGTTGGCTGACAGGAGAGGCGGGGCTTATCATGCCAGAAGAGGAGGGGCCTGAAGATGGAGGGGTGTGTTCTACTGGGGACGGGGCGGAGCCTGGGGTAGGTGGTGAGACAACCGTCTGAGGCGGAGAAGTTTTCTTCAGAGAGACATTGGCATAGATGGGCGAGTTAGGGCCGAGCGAGGGGCGGTCCTCCAGAGAGAGAGAGAGAGAGAGAGAGAGAAAAGTTACCAGACGACACTCGGTTCTATCTCTGATGGAACCAGACAGAACCAACCAGAACCAATCAGACCCCTCCTCCTCAGGTATTATTATAACAATGGTATTTGTATGCATGCGTGTGTGTGTGTGTGTGTGTGTGTGTGTGTGTGTGTGTGTGTGTGTGTGTGTGTATGCGTGCGTGCGTGTGTGTGTGTGTTTGTGTGTCTGTAAACTCGTCTTCTTTCTGTCCTCATTAAGGACAATCATCTTCATCTGAGAGGAAGGACTCCTCCCATGTTTTATAAACACACACACACACACACACACACACACACACACACACACGTTATCATCCTGTGATAATGAATATGATGCTGTATTTTTTATCCTTCAGTTTATTTTGTCTTTAAAAACCTGCTTAAAATCAAACTGATTATTATTAACATTATTATTATTATTATTATTTACTTTTATTGTTATAAGTGAGACTTCAAATTATAGTTATAAGTGAGCTTTATTGATATTATTAACATGATGATGATGATGAGTTTCACATCAACCTGAACAAACTTCATCAGTCTTTATTCTGAAACCTGAATCCACGCTGTGCAGACCAGCTTTTACTGTGAAAGGCACTTTCAGCCGTAAAAGTCTTCCCTTCAGGTTTTAATGATGTTAAAAATGAATCGTTCAGGAAGTGTGGACTTACCCAGAATTCACCTTTGTGAGTTTTAGA
The DNA here is from genome assembly GCF_022577435.1 of Embiotoca jacksoni. Classification (NCBI taxonomy): domain Eukaryota; kingdom Metazoa; phylum Chordata; class Actinopteri; family Embiotocidae; genus Embiotoca; species Embiotoca jacksoni. Next base: position 3,937,441 of record NW_027185386.1, on the reverse strand, counting down.
GTTAAATCCTGACATGAAGTCTGAAGGTTTCTTTCTGTTTTAATCCGTCTGGAACTGAAGATGTTTTCTGCTGCGGAGCTCTGCAGGTTGTTAGCCCCGCCTCTTGCCTCTCTATAGCCCCGCCCCCCTCCAATGGGCAGTCCTGTTTAGGAGTCTACTGATGTTGATCAAAGGAGCCTCCTCAGGGACACATGAACTGTCTGTCAACACCACGCTGCCCCCTGCTGGTCATCAGACTGACCTGTCCTCTGTCAGAGGACATCAGACTGACCTGTCCTCCGTCAGAGGACATCTGAACACATTGACTCCTTTCAGAGTTTCTGTTTAAATGTTTCAGCAGCGAAACACAAAAACCTGCAGCTTCAGTTACATACTAGTTCAACCAGTTTACACACACATACAACACACACACACACACACACACACACACACACACACACACACACACACACACACACACTCTAAGGTGTCAGGTTACAGCAGGACTGTTTCCTGTTTCGTCCTGCAGGTGGCGCTGCAGCATCATCATCTCTGTGTTTCCTGTCCAACCCTGAACACATCCTGCTGCAACATCACATCCTGAACAAACACACACACACACACACACACACACACACACACACACACACACACACACACACGGCCTCTAGTTTTGAGGGTCTGGAGTCAATAAATGTAAATATGCAAATAAATAAATAAAAACAAACCAAATCAATATAAATATTCACGCAATGATTTAAAATGAAATCAATAAAACAAACAGCTTTTTTTTTTCAGGGTCCGTTAGCTGCAGGTCTGGAGGTCAAAGGTCACCATGTTACTTGAGTCAATGCTGCAGGAGGCTTTTATTTTGGAAAAAAAACACCTGACGTGTGACTGAACATCTTCTGGCCACTTCTGATAATCAATAATTCATCTCATCGTCCTGACAACACACAGCCGTCCAATCAGACGTTTCACCCCGAACACAACAACTGCGTCTCTGTGGGATGCGTTCAACACCGAGTGTAGGACACCAGAGGTCCCACTGTTTTCCTGTGTTGTTTATCACACTGATAAACAACAACAACAGTTTCAATCTTTATTTTTTATAACTTTATGGTTTCATGTTTATCAATACTTTTATTGATCACTTCATTTTCTTTAATAATTTACTCTTTGTTTTGTATTTTATAAATCTTGACTGTCTGTATTTTACTATTTTAACTAATGTTCAATATTTATTCCTTTATTTTTGTATATATTACATTTATTCCTCTGAAGCAGCTTTTTCTTTGAATCTTTTTTTCTTCTGATCTGATCGGGGCAATAGATGTCTCACCTGTGTGGGGGGCGGGGCAATAGATGTCTCACCTGTGTGGGGGGCGGGGCAATAGATGTCTCACCTGTGTAGGGGGCGGGGCTGGTGCAAGTTCAGGCGGCGCTCCGGGACTGACTCGTCCTCCAACCAGAGCCTCCAGGTCCAGGTTCAGGTCCTGGATGGACTCGTAGATGTGATGTGAATCTCTCTCCTTCAGCGAGACCCTCTCCTCCCCCACCTCCTCCTTCTCTTCCTCATCGCTCTCCTCAGTGCTCGTCTCCTCCTTCTCCTTCTCTTCCTCCTCCTCCTCCTCCTCGTCCGGTGCAATCGGAGACTCCTGGTCGTCATGGGGACCTGTGGACGATGAGGACGTGCCGTGGGGTGGGACCACCGGCGGTACCACTGGCGGTACCACTGGCGGTACCACCGGTGGGACCACCGGCGTCTCCACGGCGATGGGCTGGTTCTGGGCCCGCGGCGTGGAGAGTGGGTCTGCTGGGCTGAAGCTCGGGACTCGAGGCTTCCCAGAGTCCCTCTGGTCGTCCAGGAAGCCCGGCAGGTGGGGCTCCTTTTTGGTTGCTGCGGTCCCGGTGTCTTCTGGACCGGCGAGGGGGATGGCGGGATGCCATTGTGCCAGCACCACCGGGGGAGTCGGGTCTTGGATGTCCAGCGGGAAGCCGAAGGTGGACATACGGTTCTCGTTCTTCTGGTACCTGGTGGAGGCGTCGAGTCGGAGGCGGATCGTCACCTCGTCCCCCGGTTTGGTTCTGATCCCACTGGGATCCTCCACAGGCTTTGGAATGGGAACGGGGACGGGGACCGGAGCCACCACAGGCAGCAGTACCGGTTCAGGATTGGGCTTGTCAGTGAAGTCCAGGGGGGAGGGGAAGTCCGGCGGCAGCTCTTTGACGTACTTGGCCGGGATGTAGAAGGGCTTGGCGTCGTGGTCGGCCCGGACCTGCCACCAGTGGGCGTTGGTCTTTGCCAGCAGGACGTAGCGCTCATTGGGTTTGATGGAGACCAGTTCCCCGTCGCGGCCCTCATACTCATATTGGAACTCCACCAGGACCAGACCCAGACCTGAAGGAGCGGGTCCAGACCGGAGGGTTAGAGAGGGGCAACGAGGAGCTAATGCTAATGCTAACAACAATAAGAGAACTCACCTCTGCTCAGCAGAGAGGAAGGTGCTGCCATTGTAACAGGCCCCGCCCCCTCTGGTAGATGACTCTGGAGGTGAGGGGTCAAAGGTCACACCTGATCATCCGCCCCTTAAAAAAGCAGAAAACACATATCCCAGAGTTAAAATATGAGGATGTTGGCTCAGTAAGCCCCGCCCCCCTCCACCACATTATTAAACCAACTGCAAACAATCAGCAACCAGCAGTGATGTCATGAAGCCTCCACTTCAGATGCTCGTCGTCGCCATCTTGCTAGTTCGGAGCAGTTTGAAACAGGAATTGACCATATTTGGACATATTGGGAATTGACTTTGTCTTTCAGAAGGTGTTCCTTCAATAGGAGTCTGTGGAGCCCCTAATGGTCCTCGGTGGTACTGCACTTTAAGGCTTCACTCTTCAGAAGCTACGAACAGTTGATGTCCTCAAAGATGAGGAAACAAACAAACAAACAAACAAACAAACAAAACAAGAATGAAACAGAAACAAATGAAAGCAAACAGAACCAGCAGCTCTGAAACAATATCTGTCTGATCCACGAACAACAATCTGTCTCTGACACGAGACAAACCAAAACCTCGGAGGACATGAAGAAGACTGGAACCTGAAGAAGAACAACGTGAGAGAAGAAGAAACCGCTCTGAGTTTGTGCTTCGTGTCTTTACACATCGGATAATCTGATCTGAACTCTGCCAACAGAAGCTGTTTACAACATCTGTTATCTGCTGCAGGTGAGCGATGAACAGGAAGTGCCGTATATAATCACTCTCTGTATGTAGACCTGACGTAGACCTGACGTAGGCCTACACCTGACCTGGACCTGCTCTGGACCTGACGTATACCTGGGCCTGACGTAGACCTGGACCTGACCTGACCTGAGCTGACCTGACGTAGACCTGACGTACACCTGGACCTGGACCTGACGTAGACCTGGACCTGACCTGGACCTGACCTGGACCTGACGTAGACCTGGGCCTGACGTAGACCTGGGCCTGACGTAGACCTGGACCTGAACTGATCTGAGCTGACCTGACGTAGACCTTGATGTAGACCTGGAGGTCTTAAAGCGGCTTCATCAACTGAAATGAATTTGTGTATTTGTTTTTGATGAGTATTTTGTAAATATTTTTTTTTTCTAATGTTAGAAACATTAGAAACAACATTAGAAATAACATTAGAAACAGTATTCAAAATATTAGAAACAACATTCAAAATATTAGAAATAACATTAGAAACAACATTCAAAATATTAGAAACAACATTAGAAACAACATTCAAAATATTAGAAACAACATTAGAAACCACAGAAACACTGTGTCTGTGACTCAGCCCTTCCTGCCCTGCAGCCTCTGAGCCAGGCACTCAGCCACACTGAACAATAGCAGGAGGCTGTTCTCAGACCGGCTCTGTTTACACGGGGAAGCACCGCGCATCCTGTCTGCTGCAAGCCCCGCCCACTCTGCACTGTAGACTCCACCCCTGCATGACATCACACCGTGCTCTGTGTGTGTTTCCTGTCTTTGTACAGAAAAATAGTGTGACTGCAGACGATGAAGCAGCTGAACGTTCATTTAAAATGTTCTGATCAGTAATCAATAACACATTAATAACGCATCAATAACACCTAAATAACAACAATAACGCATCAATAACACCTAAATAACAACAATAACGCATCAATAACACGTCAATAACACATCAATAACACCTAAATAACAACAATAACGCATCAATAACACGTCAATAACACATCAGTAACAACAATAACATGTCAATAACACGTCAATAACACAACGATCACGTGACCTGATGATGTCATCTTCTATTGTTTTTATTGCCAACAATGAAAGTTTCGCTGAATTGAATCTTTTTGAAACACACACACAGATCTGAAACACACCTGAAACACACCTGAGCAGGTGAGTGACTGACACTGGAATGCAGGCACCCCTCCCCCACCCTTCTCCCTCTGTCAACCACACCCACACCGCCAGGCTGGTATGTAACACACACACAGACACACACACACACACACACACACACACATACACATATATATATATATATATATATTTATATATATATACATATAAAAAAAACTGATCTTCACCAAAGCTAAAAAACACCAAAGTCCCTGTAATGCAGCTGTCGGACGAAGTTCCCATAATGTAGGTTTTATCAACACAATGAGAACTATTTCTTCTTCGAGTTTTTACACGTAAAGTCCAAAGACAAGCAGAGACAACACACACACACACACCCTGCTCTGTGACCACAGGATGAAGTGTGTGAAAAAATAAACTGAGCTGTCAATCATCAAACCGAGGTCGAGGGTTTGTGGCAGGCCACGCCCCGTTAGCCAATCAGAGGAGAGGAAGACCACCCTTCGCCAGCAGAGAGAGGCAGAGCCGCAGAGTGTCATGTGACATCATGAGACCAGCAGCCAATCAGGGGTGTGTGTGTGAGCGAGAGGGGTGAACCTTCACCCTGAGTGAGCGGGTGTGGTCGCACACAGAAATAACTTTCAATCATAAATCCGTCGGCTGGCTCCGCCCACAGAGCGGGAAACAAACACAGCACTCCCAACATGTTTGTCTGACACAGAAAACAAAATGCTGCTCTCCGATTGGCTGTCAGGCAGTTTAGGTTTATAAACTGCCATAGCAACATAACTCACGTTAGGTCCTCTGTTAACTTTAGGACCTCCAAAACGTTCAGACGTACCTCAAGGAACCCTGGAACCTCCTCAAGGACCTTAACAACTTCCCCAAGACCCTCTGAAGACCTGCACCCACATCAAGGACCTCAATCAGCTGCTCAAGGACCTCTATCAGCTGCTCAAGGACCTCAATCAGCTGCTCAAGGACCTCAATCACCTGCTCAAGGACCTCTATCACCTGCTCAAGGACCTCTATCACCTGCTCAAGGACCTCCACAAACTCCTCTTTATATCTTTACATGTATAAATCTACACGTATATCTTAACATGTATAACTTTACATGTATAACTTTGCATATATATCTTAACATGAATATATTTACATGTATAACTTTACATGTATAACTTTGCATGTATAACGCTACATGTACATATTTACATGTAAATCTTTTCATGTATAACTTTACATGTATAATGCTACATATACATATTTACATGTATAACTTTACATGTATAACTCTACATGTACATATTTACATGTATATCTTAATATGTATAACTCTACATGTACATATTTACATGTATATCTTAATATGTATAACTCTACATGTACATATTTACATGTATAACTATGCTGTCCTTTTCTCTCTCTTCTCTCCCCTCTCACCCCAACCGGTCGAGGAAGATGGCCGCCCGTCTCTTAGCCTGGTTCTGTCTGAGGTTTCTTCCTGTTCAGAGAGTTTTTCCTTCCTTCTGTTGGAGGTTTTTCTCCCTTAAAGATGAGATTTTCCCTCCTAGTTTATGTGGAAATTGTTGAATTGTTGGGTATAATATTGTACAGTTCCACTGTAAGGACTTTAACGTGTTAAGTACCATGAAATAACCTGTGTTGTGATTTGGCGATATATAAATAAAATTGAATTGAATTGAATGTATAACTTTACATGTATATCTGAACATGTATATCTTAACATATACATATTTAGATGTATATCTTTACGTGTATAACTTTGGATGTAAATACATGTTGTGAAAATGTAAAGACTAATATACACATGTATAATTTTCATGTACAGTTCCAATATTTTAAATGTACAAATGAAACTGAATAAGACATTTGTTGTTAGTTTCTGCTCAGTTTCGAGAGTCATCTGAAATTAGGACACCGAGTTTTCCTCTGAACACCCGGACGCACACACACACACACACACACACACACACACACACACACACACACACACACACACACACACGCGTATAAAACCCTGATCTTCAGCTAAAAAACAAAACAAGTCCCTGTAATGCAGCTGTCGGACGAGGTCCCCATAATATAAGTTTTATCAACACAATGAGAACTTTTTTTTTTTTTTTACTTTTAAAGTCCAAAAACAAGCAGAGAAAACTCTCTCTCTCACACACACACACACACACACACAGCCAAAACCTATACACCCTGAATATCCCATCATAGCAGACAGATCGATGAGTAGTTTGATAGTTTAATAGTTTACCTGGCGTCAGATCCAACCATCCTGCTGCTCCTCTTTTTTTCTCCTCTGTTCCTGAAGGGGTAAGTCCAACTCACTCAAACAGGTTCCTGTCTCTCTCTCTCTCTCTCTCTCTCTCTCTCTAGCTCCACCCCTCCCTGACCTGCCGGTCCCAGCTTGCCCCCCCACCCCTCCCTCTTCCTCCTCCTCTTCCTCCTCCTCTTCCTCTCCCTGCCCTGCAGGAGAAGCCATAAGTCATGATCTCTGTGTAGCTCAGCGTCGCCCTCTGGTGGCCATCCGCAGGTGGTGCAATCATGCGGGGTTCACGGACAACGGTGTGACGCGTACATGCGGCGCAGTGTGTTTAAAACGACGTGTTTTTAATCTCACCTTTTCACGCAGGAGTTTGTCAGTTCGTAAAACCTGCAGCTTTGGATGGTATTTCCCAGAATGATTTCTTTCTTCCATGACATTACAAATATTTATTGTTATAAAACCTGCAGCTTCAGAGGGTTTGAACGGAGACAACACCTGGAACTACCGTCGGACTCGGCGCTCTGCTGCCACCTGCTGTCAGAGTGTGGAACAGACTCGTCAACACATCAGGAAACAGTCTGCTTCACAATTATTTGATTTTATCCTTCTGACATCATCACATCTTCATGAATATTCTCCTCTTCGTCGTGTTTATTGTTGTTATTTGTGTTTTTCTGCATCATGTTTTATTGATCTGTGGATGTTTTACATTCTTCATGTTCCTCCATCCTTCCGTCTGCTCGGTCCAATCCTCCCCCTCCTTCTCCTCCCTGCACAGTCCCTCTCCTCCCCCTCCTCTTCCTCCTCCCCCCCCCACTCCTCCCTCAGCCTGTCCTTGGAACAGCCGTTCAGATGGAAGCTGCAGTTCGCTGCTGATCGTTCGTTCTTCCAGCTGTCAGCAGACTCTTGCAGCAGCCTGCGCGCTCTCACGAGGAAACTACAGCTCCCACAATCCTCGGCTGCAGCCCAGACGGTCGCCTTGTCCGGAGCGAAGCCCCGTGGAACTCTGGGAGTCGCGGTCCTCGCTGGACCGGCTGCTGACATGACGGCAGACAGACGCAGAGAGGTGAGTTCATCTGTCTCTGTTGTTGTTCATGTTGTTGTTGTTGTTGTTTACCTGCCTGATGTCTCAGCCCCCCCTCCAACCCTGCGTCTGCTCGGCCTCCACCTCGCTGTCATCTTCATCCTCCATCAAACATCCTCCTCCTCTACCTCTGACGCTGCATTTTCCTGTGCGTGTGTGTGTGTGTGTGTGTGTGTGTGTGTGTGTGTGTGTGTGTGTGTGTGTGTGTGTGTGAGAGCATCTCCACCCAGTCTGAGAAGCTCACATCAATCTGCTGGTTCAGAAGCTGCCAATGTTGTTCAGGAAACTACACGATACACAACGATACACAACGATACACAACAATACACAACGATACACAACGATACACAACGATACACAACGATACACAACGATACACAACACTTACTCGATCTGATTGGAAACCTTGACGATACTACGTCCCGCCCACTGATACCTGTAGCCTGACTGCACCACAGGCCTGTCAATCAAACAGACACGCCCCCCCCAAAAAACAGGTCTTCTTGAATCTTCTTTTCTAATGAATGAGGGATTATTTTCAGATGGACCTCCAGAAAACTAATAAGAAGGAGCGACTTTAGCGAACAACACCGAGATAACTGCTGGAGACATTTTATTGACTTTGTATTTAATGAGAGAAGTTGAATGGGAGTCTATGGAGCCGGAGGCTTTTTGGAGCCGACCTCTAGTGGCGCTCGGTGGTATTGCAGCTTCAGGCACTTCTGCATCGGCCTCGTTTTTCAGACCCGGAAGCTACGAACTCTTTTATAGACAGTCTGTGTTTTTACAGCTCCGCCAAAACTTATCGCATCGACTGTTGTCATGGCAACAACTTTTGTGTTTCACTGGCCGCTAACGATGATAACGTTACAGCACATTTTCGCGAACGTCGACCAGTTTGCTCCGGATCAGAGACGATCAATCAGCTTCTGATTCATTCTGATAAATTGACTTTTTATTTTGTTTTAATTCTCATTTTTATTGTGAAGAAAGTTTGTTGACGAACAGACGGACAGCTCCTTTAAATTCGAACACTTCCTGTTTGTGTCTGAACAGTAACTGCTGAGACATGTCTGCTAGCCTGGACGATACGGACAGCGTGTTCGGTGAGTGTCACACACACACACACACACACACACACACACACACACACACACACACACACACACACACAGGAAACGTTAAACAGGAAGTTACCGCGATGTGTTCACTGTTTAATTTACTGCCGTAGATGTAATTTCACTACATGACCAGCAGGGGGAGCTCATCCTGCAACAGAAGAAGAGGACATGGCTGCAGCAGCATGGGGTGGGTGGGGGGGGCGGAGCCCTCTGGTGGTGAACATAGGGTAAAATGGAGGCTGCAGTTCACCGCTCCGTCCACCGGGGGCGACGTGTCAGCGTTGCATTCAGAACATGCACGCACTTGATGACGTCAGAGTGGGAGGTGTCCTCTACGGGACAGACGGGTGTACTACGCACGTTGTCGTGGTAACGAGTTGAATGAAAAGATGACGACGAATATTTCCTTCCATGAATGTTGAAACTTTTCAGAGGAACACGGTGGGCGTGTCTGTCAGACAGTCACATGACTTCTCAACCACGTCACCGTGATTCATGTTGGTTTACGAAATAAGAGTCAACAAGAAGGTTTCCCTCTTTTGTTCCTCCTGGTTGTGAGGACATTTCTGACCTGTGTGGACGTTGTCTCTGGTCCTGACTTTAGGACAGACCTCCAAAGGGACGTTTGAGGGTTGAGACTTGGTGGACAGACGGCTGTGTGTTTAAAAACCGAACCTGCATGCTGGGTCATCAGGGGGTCAGAGGTCATCTCCCACCATCCTGTGTGTGTCTCAGACCTGAACACGGCGATCCCAGAGACGGAATTGCTGGACAACAGCATCCAGAAAGGACGAGCCCAGCTGTCTGTCAAGGCGCGGAGGCACCGCCCCTCCAGGTCCCGTTACCGTGACAGTGTGAGCTCGACGGAGGGCGACGACAGCCTTGACAGGAAGGAGGTCAGAGAAGAGGCATGCTGGGTAATGTAGTCAATCTGTGGCAGCGGGTAAATAAAACAGTTTTACATGAGAAACATATTTACAGGATTTATGATCAACATTAAATTGTGTGTGCATGTGTGATATCAGGACAGTCCGTCACACTCCGCCCGCTCACCTCTCCACCTGGCAATGCGAGGCTCCTCCCCCTCTCCTGAGTCACTGCTGTCGAATCGAAGCCCCGCCTTCTCCTTCGATGCGCCGCTGGTGAGACTAATCAGAGCTCAGGACAGGTTTTCATCTTGGAGAAAGAAAAAAAACAAAACAAAACAGCGATCATTTTGATTTCTCAGGTGCGTCGCTCTCCGGACGACGGAGGCGCGTCAATCGCTGCTCCCCCACGGGGGCGGTACCGTCAGCTGACCAATGCGACGTCTCAGGAGCCTTTGGTGGCGCCCAGCAGCTCGCTGTCTAAATCCTACCCCTCCTCCGACTGCTCACCTGTCTACATGAGGAGGAACAGGAGGCCCGACAGTGAAGGTACACACACACCTGTTCACACCTGTGCACACTTGTAAACACCTGTTCACACCTGTGTGTGTGTGTGTGTGTGTGTGTGTGTGTGTGTGTGTGTGTGTGTGTCAGTGTTGGTCTCTGATACCAGTAGAGATTCCAGTCCAGCTGATCCCGGCAGTCCAACCGTCGTCTTTGACAAGAAAACTAAGAGACGCTTCCTGGACCTGGGGTGAGACACACACACACACACACACACACTCACACTCACACACACACACACACACACACACACACAAAGTGTGTCTCCTGAACAGGTGTGTTGTGTCTCAGGGTGACTCTCCGGCGTTCATACATCCGAGTGAGGAAAGAGAAATCCAACCGTCTCTCTGTGGGCAGCAGGTGGGTCCTTCACGCTCAGCTTTTATTCTGAAAGTTCCACTTCAACAGGATCAAAGTGTTTCCTGTCCTCACGCTGTCCTTCGTCCTCAGAGAGACGTCCGAGAGTCCGTCTCGGTCCTCCGGGTCCTTCGTCTCCTTCTCCTGGTTCACTGAAGGACGAGGGTCTCTGTCCTCCTCCGTGACCCCCCCGTGCTCCCCAAAACTCCCCCCGCTGACCTCCCCGAGACCCCGCAAGTCCCACTCCCAGGTACCACGCCCACTCTTCATCCTCCCGCACCGCCACTCGTTCATCACATCATCTGAATGTGGTCAGGTGTCAGGTGACAGGTGACAGGAGCAGGTGGCAATGCTGCAGCGGGTTACAGCTTCAACGCAGAACAGCATTTACTGGCATGTCAGCAGCTCTGAGGGGGAGGAGTCTCGGGTCTTCATCATTTAAACCAGAGATTTCTGTCTTCATGTTTATAGGAGGAGCAGCTCGTGTAACACAGAACAAACCACAGCTGAGTGATCATGTGACTCCTCTCCTCTCATCTGTGTGTGTGTGTGTGTGTGTGTTCTGTTTTATCTCTTCACTTTATGACTCTCTTTTTACCATCAACGCTCAGAGACAGAGATCCATTAAAGTTTCATCAGCTGCTAATGGCTCTAATGGGCTTCAGTGTGTGTGTGTGTGTGTGTGTGTGTGTGTGTGTGTGTGTGTGTGTGTGTGTGTGTGTGTGTGTGTGTGTGCGTGAGGTGTCTGAGGTAAAACATAATGTCTGAGGTACGATGGAAACATGAGGGGACCAAACACTGAGCTCTGAGGAACACCAGACTGGTCCTTTATCACAGCTGAGTGTGGACATGATTTCAATCTTCTGTAGAGACTCTTTATTTTGAAATGTTCACAGCTTTGTTTTATTCAGAGCTGCTTCTTGTTGTCAGTCTGATGAAATCTAAACTATAAATTCACTGAGGACATCAGTGGATTGAAGACATCTTCAGTTCACTATCACGGTTCAGACATGAGAAGAAGACAAAGTGAAACCTGATCTGTCTCCTCTTCCTCTTCCTCTTCGTCCTCCTCCTCCTCCTCCTGCAGGAGTCGGCTCTCAGTGAGGAGTTTTCTCCTCCTCACACCTCCTCCTCCATCTCCCCTCCTGTCGACTCCTTCTCCTCCAGATCCTCCCATCCGTACCACACGCTGTCGCAGTCCTCCGACGAGGTAACAACACCAAATATCAACACCATTAACAACAACATCATTAACAATAACACCGTTAACAACAACACCGTTAAAACAGCACTGTTAACAACAACAATGTTAAAACAACAATGATAACAACAACAACACCGATAACAACACCATTAAAAAAACACTGACAACAACAACACCGTTAACAACAACACCGTTAAAACAGCACTGTTAACAACAACAATGTTAAAACAACAATGATAACAACAACACAGATAACAACACCATTTAGAAAAAACACTGACAACAACAACACCGTTAACAACAACACTGTTAAAAAACACAGATAACAACAACACCGTTAACAACACCGATAACATCAACACCGTTAAAAAAAACACCGATAACAACAACACATTTCTTTCACACTTCACACTTCTTTATCTCACAACTGTGATTTGCTGTGCCCCCTCCCCTCTTATCCCCCCCAGCCCTGTGATGAAGCCTCCTCTCTGGTGTCCTCCTGGACGACTCAGGAGGTCTGTCAGTGGCTCAGAGAACTCAACATGGAGCAGTACGTCCCAGAATTCAGTGCAAGAGACATTGACGGACAGCAGCTGTTGCATATGGATGGCAGCAAGCTGAAGGTGAGGATGAGGGGCATGTTTAGTGGGCAGAGGAAGTACCAGCATCCTCCCGGTGTAACCTCGGATGTCCTCTTGTCCTCTGCAGGGTCTGGGCGTGCTCAGTTCGTCCGATCGCAGCGCTCTGAAGCGTCGCATCAAAGACGTCCAAACGGCAGCCGAGAAGGAGAGAAAAGCTTTGGACAAGATGGAGAAACAGAAAGAGAAACAACGGAGGAAAGACCAGGAGCAGCGCAGGAACTGAGCACCGCCAGCAGGGAAAGGCAGAGGGGCGGACTGGGGGGTTGGACGGGGTGGGGGTTGGGGTGGAGGGGGGGCTGGAGGGGAGTGCAGGGGAGGCAAAGGGGAGGCCGAAGGGAGGACGGGGGTTCAGGTTTCCCAGTTTGAAGCAGAAAGACGAGCAGATTTCTGTCCGAGTGAAGCTTCACCACAACAAACAATCTCTGTTTCTGTGAGAGCAGAAGAAGACAGGAAGTTTAAAACTACGGAAGCCCTCAAAGGACAAAGGTTATTTTTCTGTTTCAGCTTATTAAACTGATGAATGTAGTTTTGATTTACGGATCATTTTGATTCTTGTTGAACCTGCAGCTGCATTTCTCCAATAAACGGATCAGTTTGTCCACTAAATGTTCTCCTTTAATTTTTATCAGGTGACCTCATCATTTTATTTAGAAATCTAAACCCATAAATATCGTTTAATTTTGAAATATAAAGACAAAACATCATTTTATTTTGAAATATAAAGATATAAATATCATTTTATTTTGAAACATAGACATAAATACCATATTACAAAGAAAATAAATGTATGTCCCAAAACATCACTTGTGATGAAGGTCGAGACATTCACAAAAACAAACATCAATAAATAATCAATAAATAACTTCCATAAATAAAAGCACAATAAATAACCAGCAGACGTTCTTCTTCTGAACTCTTCCTGTCAAGAAACACCGGCCTTTTCAAAATATATGTCTGTTTAGAAAGCAATTTCCTGCTTCATGTTTCCTGCTTTATGTTTCCTGCTTCATGTTTCCTGCTTCATGTTTCCTGCTTCCTGCTTCCCGTTTCCTCCAGCAGCGTTCACAGACGAGCTGCAGAAACTGTTCACGTGTCGTTTCAGTGAAAACCAACAACACGTCTTAATTTCCTGCAGCTGCTTCACAATAAGAGCTGCAGCTCCGCCCCTAATGGTGAAACTTTTACTGTGAAAAGAGGAAGAGGAGGAAGAGGAGGTCCCCATGAGCAGGTCTGTCTCCACTGTCCCCTGGTGGGCGGGGCTTAGCGTGTGCCTGCGACTCACAGCCTGTAGGCGGCGGCGGCTCTCAGGCTGCGGATCAGGTCGTGACAGAAGGAGCGCAGGCGCGTCAGCGTCACGTGAGCCGCCACCTGCAGCTTGAAGGTATCATCGAGAGGGTCCAGGTCCAGAATCTGGTTCTGGTCTGGACTGCTGAGCTGAGCCGCCTCCTTCATCTGAAACACACGGACAGCTGTCAGCCAATCACAGACAAATCCCGCACATCACATGACCAGAGATCAGAGCCGCTGAGGGGGCGTCTCCACTGTGATGTCACATCAGGTGAGCGTTACCTTGGTGATATGGGTCAGCAGGTCCCTCAGGTCAGCTCTTAGGTCCTTCAGTCCGCCGAGTCGGTCCGACAGAACTCCCAGCAGCCCCTGGTACAGCTGACCGCCCGCCAACATACGCTGCACACACGTGTCCTACAGGGGCCGACACGCAAACTCGTCACATGACCACCTCGCACGGAACGAGACTGGACAGTAGAGAACCAACCCAAGAACTGTGAGACCAGAACTGAGCGTCTGGAACTTCTGAGACAGACAGAGGAGAACCTGGAAAACCTGGAGAACCCGAAGAACCAAGAGAACCAGGAGAACCAGGAGAGCCCGAAGAATCAGCAGAACCCAAAGAACCCAAAGAATCAGGAGAACGTGAAGAACCCAAAGGACCCGAAGAACCAAGAGAACCAGGAGAGCCCGAAGAATCAAGAGAACCAGGAGAACCCAGACAAGAAGCCCCGCCTCCAGACTGCAGACTGACCAGTGAGAAGCGCTCGGACAGCGGTTTGAGGACGGGGGCGGGGGGAATTCCCAGTGATGTCACCATCATCTGCAGGTTGGAGGTCTGCATGGAGCCGCTGAGGGTCAAACCCTGAGGAGGACACAACGTCGTTATCAACACAAGAAGAAGAAGAAGAAGAAGCTGACAGCGGCCAATCAGACGTCTGTTTACCTCGGTGGTGATGGCGGCTGCGTGCACGGCGGGGATGTCTCCCAAGATCTTCTCCACCAGCGTCTTCGCTCGCTCCGCCGCCTCTCTGAAGGCCGGGGGGAGGGCGGACGGCGAGCTGACGGGAGCTGATTGGACCAAAGTTGTAAACAGGAAGCAGTGCAGCAGGGCGATGGCTGGAGGAGGAGAACGACACGTGACACCTGGCTCAGTTTACAGATGTGGAACACCTTGCTCAGTTTACAGATGTTTAACACCTTGCTCAGTTTACAGATGTTTAACACCTTGCTCAGTTTACAGTTGTTTAACACCTGGCTCAGTTTACAGATGTTTAACACCTGGCTCAGTTTACAGATGTGGAACACCTGGCTCAGTTTACAATTGTTGAACGTGTAGACAGCTGCAGCCTAGTAAAACTGAAGAAATGTAAAACTTTTTAAAATCACCTGAGAGGACCTGCAGACACTAACTGACACTAACAACCCTCCATACAGACCCCGGGTACCCGCCGTACCTGCTGAGCCTCAGGTGAGCCGTGCTCAGGTGAGCTGCAGTGTTTTTATGGAATTCTGTTTAGCTCTGAGAATCCCGCCTCCACCAGACCCCATATGCATATTTCTGCTGATTTTAGGGGCCCCTCCAGACGTACCTATGCGGGTGTCCATGTCGGTCAGGGCGGCTGTGGGTCTCCGTGTGTCAGTGTGTGTCCGCCGTGAAGCTGCGCAGATTCTCCTTGAGCTTCCATTTGCGACCCTTCGGACTTTTTATGCATTTTGCGCTGCGGGGTTTTCCGCTGACTGACACCGGAGTCATCCCGGGGTGTGACGAAGTTCCTCAACCTCCTGCGTCACGCCAAGATGCGGGACGTGCGGTGTGGAGAAGGAACTTAGCAGTTCAGACGCAACAGGAGAGCCTGCGCGAGTTTTACGAGGCGCGCCACGTGACGTCACACCTTTATTTCGACACCGGAGGCGGACTGAGTCAGTTCAGGTGTTTGAAGAACTTCCTGCTGCCTTTCACACGAACCCAGCGGAACCAGCAGAACCAGGACCGAAGGTGGTGACCTGTTATGATTGTTGATGAGCATTGATTATTGTTACTGATCATTGTCACCTGTCTCAGGTGTGTCTCAGTCTGTAACTTATCCGTTCACAAACTTCTGCTCGATGAGGAAACACTCAGTGAAGTGAGGCGTTTGCGTTTTCCAGGATTTCTTA
This sequence comes from Embiotoca jacksoni, assembly GCF_022577435.1. NCBI lineage: Eukaryota > Metazoa > Chordata > Actinopteri > Embiotocidae > Embiotoca > Embiotoca jacksoni. The sequence goes on along the minus strand of NW_027185386.1, from coordinate 3,921,500 downwards.
ACATGCCGACACAGAGGAGGAAGGAGGTGGTGAATAATACACACATACACATTCCCACAGAAATACACACACACATTTCACAATAGCTTGCTGAAATGGGAAACTACAGTTTGACTAAACCAGATATGGGTGCTGCGTTCAGGTTCCTTAATGTTCTCCGACCCTCACCAACGTAGATGTTCTCTGACCCTCTCTAACGTAGACGTTCTCCAACCATCACTAACGTAATGTTCTCCGACCTTCACTAACGTAGACGTTCTCCGACCCTCACCAACGTAGATGTTCTTCACCCTTCACCAACATACTTTTTCCGACCTTCACTAACGTAAATGTTCTCCAACAGTCACCAACGTAGTTTCTCAGACCTTCATTAACGTAAACGTTCTCCGACCCTCACCAACGTAGACGTTCTCCGACCCTCACCAACGTAGACGTTCTTCGACCTTGACCAACGTACTTTCTCCAACCTCCACATTAGTAAACGTTCTCCAATCCTCACCAACGTAGACATTCTCCGACCCTCACCAAAGTAGACGTTCTCCGACCTTCACCATCGTAGACGTTCTCCGACCCTCACCAACGTAGATGTTCTCTGACCTCCATTAACGTAAACGTTCTCCAACCCTCACTAACGTAAACATTCTCCTACCCTCACCAACGTCTCTAACGTAGACGTTCTCCGACCTTCACTGACGTAGACATTCTCCAACCCTCACCGACGTAGACGTTCTCCGACCTTCACTAACGTAGACGTTCTCCTACCCTCACCAACGTCTCTAACGTAGACGTTCTCCGACCTTCACTGACGTAGACGTTCTCCAACCCTCACCGACGTAGACGTTCTCCGACCTTCTCTAACGTAGACTTTCTCAGACCCTCACCAACGTAGATGTTCTTCAACCGTCACCAATATAGACTTTCTCCGACCCTCACCAACGTAGACGTTCTCCGACCCTCACCAACGTAGACGTTCTCCGACCTTCACTAACTTAGACGTTCTCCGACCCTCACCAACGTAGATGTTCTCTGACCCTCACCAACGTAAACGTAGATGTTCTCCGACCCTCACCAACGTAGACGTAGACGTTCTCCGACCCTCACCAACGTAGACGTTCTCCAACCCTCACTAACGTAAACGTTCTCCGACCCTCACCAACGTAGACATTCTCCGACCTTCACTAACGTAGACGTTCTCCGACCCTCACCAACGTAGATGTTCTCCGACCCTCACCAACGTAGACATTCTCCGACCCTCACTGACGTAAACGTTCTCCGACCCTCACCAACGTAAACATTCTCCGACCCTCACCAATGTAGACGTTCTCTTAAATTCTCTAACGTAGACGTTCTCCGACCCTCACCGACGTAGACGTCCTCCGACCTTCTCTAACTTAGACTTTCTCAGACCCTCACCAACGTAGATGTTCTTCGACCTTCACCAACATACTTTCTCCAACTTTTTACTAACGTAAATGTTCTTTGACCGTCACCAACATAGACTTTCTCCGACATTCATTAACGTAAACGTTCTCCGACCCTCAGCAATGTAGACGTTCTCCGACCCAAACGTAAACATTCTCCAACCATCACTAATGTAATGTTCTCCAACCTTCACCAACGTAGATGTTCTCAGACCTTCACTAACGTAAACGTTCTCCGACCCTCACCAACGTAGACGTTCTCAGACCTTCACCAACGTAAACATTCTCCGACCTTCACTAACGTAAATGTTCTCATTTCATCATGTGTGACATCATCGCCCAGAAAAACAAACAAACAGAGGAGTGTAAACAAAGTGTTTATTTATCAGAGAGAAACGACAAACAGCAGCAGAGTGAAGAGCTGCGAGGTCACAGCAGGACACGGGAGAGAGACAGGAGGGGGATTGTGGGTAATAACTGATCTACTAACATCAGCGTGTAGACACACACACGCACAACTACACGCAGGAAGTCAGCAGAGAGGCTCATGGGAAGCTGTCGTCGTCGTCTTCGGCCATTTCTTTGGCGAATTCCAGATCCTGCTGCTCACGCTCCCGACGCTCCTGAACGCACACAAACAGAATATAAACCATTTAACCAAATATTTTATATTATATATTATTATTTTATGCACACACACACACATACATATATATATATATATATATATATATATATGTGAGTGTGTGTGTGTGTGTGTGTGTGTGTTACCTCTGCTGACTCCAGGTCCTTGTTATAAGCTTTAGGAGGAAACCTCATGGCCTGCAGGGGGAGACACACGGTTATTGATTTATGTTTATTAACAAATGTTGATCAAAAGCTGGCTGATGTTCATCATCTTCATCATCATCATCATCATGATCATCATCATCAATCGTATGACCCCCTCCTCCTCCCGTTGTTACCTTGACAGACATGTTGTGGATGTCCAGGCAGAAGGAGATTCTCTGATGGAAGGCCAGCTGAGGCTCTCTGGTCCCGTAGATGTCCATCGTCTCTTTTGATTGGACGAAGCCTTTCTCGTGGTTGATGCTCGCCTCAATCACGCCGTCACGGATCGCCTGCAGGACACATGACACCACCGCGACAGTTACAACTCAGAACACCATGACTCGGCATTTAAGCCCCCTCCGTAAAACATGACTCGGCATTTAAACCCTTGAACGTATTGGATGGCGTATCGAATGCGTTCCCTTGTTACCTTGGCGACAATGAACTCGGCGTCCTCTGGACTGTCGAGCTGCAACTTCTGAGCGATGTCGGCCAGAGAGATACGAGAGTACGACAGGCTGATCATACGCACACCTGAACACACACACACGTTCATCCTGTTACAATGCAAGTAATCGACTGCAGACTTCACAGCTGTCATGGTAACGTGATGTCAGAGGTGACGAGGCGTGTGATTGGCTCACCGGTCTTGATGACGTTGTGTCTCAGGCGGATGATGAGCGTGTACGTCCCGTCGGTCTGAAACTTCTCTCCGAACTGCTCCAACACCTGGTTGAACTTGGCCAGGTTACCCGTCCTCACGGCTGAGCACATCAAACACACACACACACACACACACACACACACACACACACACACACACGTTCAAATCTCAGAGCGCTTTAGAAACCCGTCAACCAAGTCGGGACCTTTCTGTTCGCGGGTCCAGACTCGGTTTTAGGGTTCAGCTTTCTTAATAACCTGTGGGCGGGGCCTCACAGGTGGAGTTGTTCACATACTGACCCTGAGTGAGCAGGAAGTACGGCATCAGGGACCTCTTGAGTGACGGCTGTCGGAACTGAAGTCTGTCAGGAATCTCCCCCAACAGGAGCTCCACCACGATGAGCAGCTTATGGACCTGCAGCACACACAAAGGGGGGGAGGGGTGAGAGGGTGTGTGTGTCAGGGTGTGTATCAGTGTGTGTGTGTGTGTGTGTGTGTGTGTACTGACCGTCTGTTTGAAGCCCACTGCAGTGTGTTGAGGAGCTTTCCTCAGAGCGTTGGTCAGAGTCCTGCGAGCCTCAGTGTACTCCAACTGGATCGCCTTGATACGACCTGCACGAGGTCACATGACACGGGTAAACACACGGGTAAACAGGTAAACACACAGGTAAACACACGGGTAAACACACGGGTAAACAGGTAAACACACAGGTAAACACACGGGTAAACACACGGGTAAACACACGGGTAAACACATGGGTAAACACACGGGTAAACATTCAGTTTCAGCAGCTTCAGAGGCTCTCACCTGTGTGACGGCCTCACCTGTGTAGTAGAGGTAGCGGGCCCACTCGTTGTTGTTGGCGAGCTCGGGGAACACGGACTTGGACACCAGCTTCTCGGCCTGGTCGTACAGGTTGAAGTTCAGGTAGTTCCTGAGCAGCAGGTTCAGCAGAACCGCCTGACCGTCGGCGTCGTGACGCAGAGTCGCCGTACGCAGACGAGTGTGGAGGAAACTGACGGGTCAGAACAAACGGTCAGCTCACCTGTCTGAGGGGTCGGGGGGGGGGGGGGGGGGGGGGGGGGGGGGGGGGGAGTCAGGTGGGTCAGGTGGGTCGTACCTGCGGATGGTGCTGAGCTGGTTCTGGAACTCGTACACTCTGGCGTGGTAATAGTAACACTTGGCTGCCACCAGGTCCAGAGCTCTGCGGTTCTTGGAGCCGATCTTCTGCAGCAGGTCGTCCGACACTTTCTGAGCCTGAACAACAACAACAACAACAACAAGCGACATTAATAAAAGACAAACGACAACAAACACTGTAAACAAACACCGTAAACAACAACAAACAACATGATGATGTCCCCCGAGTGACAGACAAAGTGGTGAGTGACAGACACAGGTGAGTGACAGACAGGTGAGTGACTGAGTGACAGGTGAGTGACAGATAGGTGAGTGACAGACAGGTGAGTGACTGAGTGACAGGTGAGTGACAGATAGGTGAGTGACAGACAAACAGGTGAGTGACAGACAGGTGAGTGACCTCGGTGTATCTCTTGTTGTTGGTCAGGTGAACCACCAGCAGCAGCTGCAGGTAGGCCTCCACCTCCGGCAGCAGCGGGGCGGCCGCTGCCTTCCCCGTCCTGGGACGGAACTGGACGTCTCCTTCCGCCATCTCCATCGGCTGAGAGGAGACAGATGGGACACGGATCAGCTGAACCCGCCGTCACGCGACTCACGTTTACCGTGGCGGCTCGTCGATACGAGAGGCGATCGGTGATGTCGTCACCTCCTCCAGGAAGCCCAGCAGGGAGTCGCGGGGTGGCGGCGTTGTTGGTGAAGAAGCCGCTGATGGCTTTATGGAGCACGTTGGTGTTGAGGCGGCGGCTGGTGGACGGCAAAGCTCGCAGGGCTCGCAGGACGAAGCGTGGCTCCTTCCCCGACACCGCCTTCTCTATCTGCTTCACGTGCTCCTTGATGTCTGGAGGAGGAGGAGGAGGAGGAGGAGAAGGAGGAGGACAGAAATCAGAAGCAGTTTTTTTTTTGTTTGTTTTTTTGCCATTCAGAATCTCATTAAGAATTTGACCGTTTTTAGCAGCAGTTCCATGTTTGACAGTTTGGTTCCGTCTCACTGATCTGGACCGGGTTTATACCGGGTCTGGACCGGGTCCGGGTCTGGACCGGGTCTGATGTGGTCTCAGTGGAAAAGCAAGAAAAAAAAAAAACAATGGCAGCGTTTTCTTAAAGAAGAACAGATTTGATGAGGTTTCTGCTCGTCAATCCGGTCTAACGGGTCTACAGGACGCGGAGTGGACCCTGGAACCGGGTCGGAACCGGGATAAACACGGGTCATCTCTTGTTAGCCGCTCATGCTAACAGGCTAAGTGCCGCCGCGTTAACATTATTTCCGGTAAACGGGGATTGGACCGGCGCGCTTAACGGAACCACTGTGGGTCCAGTTTACCTTCCAGCGTCAGGCTGTCCTGCTCTTTGGGCTGTTTCACCGCGTTGGCTGCATCCTCCTCCGGCATCTCCACGTCCTGCGGCCCCGGGCCCTGCTCCGGCTCCTGCGGCTTGTCGGCTTTGGAGTCCCGGTCCCGGCCGCCTCCGGCTTTGTCCCGCCGCTTGGCCGCTGTCTCCTTCATGTCGGCTGGCAGGTGGACTCGAGGTGTCGGTGTCGGTGTCGGTTGGAGGCTAAAGTTGGGTTTAATGTGCGAACTCACTTCTCTTCAGATCCACAATGACTGGACACTATTATGAAGCGCAGGGGATTGTGGGAAATAGGAATAGCCAGATGATGGCAGAGAAACTGCGCAGACTCAGATAGTCGATCGCAGAAGGATCGATCAGTCGCTCAAACATGTAAACAATCATTTGATTTTTTTTTTTAATTTATTTTGATTTTATACACTTTATTAATCCCCGAGGGGAAATTTCTTCACTACAGCAGGGGGGCTCTCAGGGGGGAGCTGCTGCAGCAGGCTGCCACTAGCGCGGCGCCAGGTAACCTGACCTGAGGTGCATGTTTTTGGATGATGGGAGGAAGCCGGAGAACCCAGAGAGAACCCACGCAAGCACAGGGAGAACATGCAAACTCCGCACAGAAAGGCCCAGGACCGGATTCGAACCCGGAACCTTTTTTGCTGTGAGGTGACAGTGCTAACCACTGCACCACCGTGCCGCATGATGATCAGATAATAATAATAATAATAATAATAACAATAATAATAATGAGGAAGTGTTTATGTTTGTGTTCTTCAGGTTTGTTTTGTGATTTAAAGTATGAACATGAGTTTCCTGAAGCTGAATGTTATGTCTGATTCGGTCGTTTTTAAATGTTCAATAAGAATAAAACAGATTCAACTTTTCTGTCTTTGTTTGTCTTTCAAATCTTTTCTGTCAACATTTATTATTTCTTTGATGTGCTGCAAGACCCAAATAAAAAACGTAATAATGATAATAATAATTACAATAATTTTCAATTGCATGATAAACTCAATTTGACATTAGAAGAAGTAACTCGAATCGTTCAGAAGACTTTAGAGAATAAAATGTAGGAAGGATTTTAAATCAAACTTTTTTCACGATAACTCAAACAGCGCCACCTCTGGTTAAATATGTTGTTGCCTGTCGGTTTGTTTTTTTTAGTGCAGAAGATTCAGAACAGTTTCCTATCAATGATAATAATAATAATAAAAATCCTGCACAAACAAATAAACAACTATAAACAAACAAACAACTACGAACAAACACAAATATAAATAAATAAAAGAACATGGCGTGCACTGTTCAGTTTGATTATAATAACACATCATTTGAATTAAATTTACATTTACATTAAATCCATAGAAATAACATGAAAATGTTGAAATGTTTCCAGTTCAGGTGTAAATGTTCCAGTTGAACTGATCAGTGACAAACAGCGCCACCCGGTGGAAACAAGGCCGCACAGCAACAGGATGGAGGAACTTGAGACTGGCTTCACATTAAAAAAGTTGTTTTAAATAATCAAAGAAATAACATGATGAATACCGTCACACATCCATGTGTCATGTATGTTCGTATGTACGTAGTTACAGGAATGCTGTAAAATCTGTAAAAAAAAAATAAAGACATTAAAAACAAATTAATTACATGGTATAGTGGCGATAAATACTTGTTCTTAATTTTACACGTTAATTAAACTATACATTTATAATAAAAATATTAAAATAAAGTGAGGATGACAACAGATTTGACCATCGTGCTGCTATCAGGCAGGTGACAGGTGTTCGGTGGGCGGGGCTTGTTGCAGCCCGTGATGGCTGTATTATACTGATAGAGCTGTGCAGCGCCTGGAGGCAGTGCAGAAATGACGCGGTGTGCTCTCAGAGAAGAAGAGGAAGAAGAAAAGGAAGAAGATAAAGAAAAAAAAAGAAGATAAAGAAGAAAAAGAAAAAGAAGGTCAATTTGGTTTTCTTGGTCTGTCTGAACCTGGACTGTGAGGATCCTCTGCTGCTGGTTTCTGTTCTGGTTACACTGACTGACAGACACACAGTGAGTATAACACAACTATAATATAATATAATATAATATAATATAACATAATATAATATAACAAAAATATAATTGCAGAAACTAATTTAATATCAATAATAAAACACATTTTGTGTCACATATTCAGGGCAGGAAACAGCTCAAAGTGCTCTACAAAATAATATATTTTAAATGTTTCAATACATTTTAAAGACGGAAAAAAATATTTACATAAACAGTCCAAAAAAAAATCAAAATAAAGTTTTAAAAATGCAACAAATTAATTCATTATAATATTCTTAAGAAAATATAGTAAACAAAAAACATACGGTGCAACTGTAAACAAAATTACTAACAACAATAATAAGTGTTTGTTAGTTTTATTATTATCATTGTTGTTTGTTTAGATGATGTAAATCTACATAAATAAAGAAAATAACATTTATATACTTTGAAGACGTTTTGACTACGGCTTCCGGAAGCTCATCCCCCTCTGACATCACAGTGAGTGACTCCCACCAGCGTCACCAAGGAGACGAGTCAGGAGGAGGATGTTGTCCTGGACCCCTGACAACCTCACCAAAATAAGAGCTGAAGAAGAAGATGAAGAGGAAGAAGAGGATGAAGAGGTGTCCATCCTTCACCCTCCTCTTCCTCCCATTACCATGATAACCTCAAAGGACGACCCTGCTGCCCAATCGGAGGACGGGGCAAAACCTCACGCCGGTCGGGACGTCTTGGACTTTGGGGAGGAGGCGTCCGACTCCAACAGGGAGGTGTTACTATGGCAACAGAAAGAGGAGGAGCAGCGCGAAGAGGAGGAGACGCGGGCGGTGGCGTCGTCGCCCGACGGACGATTCCTCAAGTTCAACATCGAGATCGGACGCGGTTCCTTCAAGACGGTTTACAGAGGACTTGACACCGAGACCACGGTGGAGGTGGCCTGGTGTGAGCTGCAGGTAACACACAGACACACACCTGATACACAACAGCACTACACACCTTTGAGTCACAACGTTATACACACACTTATACACACCTCTGATACACAACGTTATACACACTGATATACACACACTGATACACAACGTTATACACACTGATATACACACACTGATACACAACGTTATACACACTGATATACACACACTGATACACAACGTTATACACACTGATACACAACATAAAACACACCTCTGATACACAAGACTACTACACACCTCTGATACACAACAGTACAGCTGATCGATCTGCTTCTGATTGACAGCTGATCGATCATCTTTTGATTAGCTGAACTCATTGGTTTGATTATTGATCTCGAACACTGCGGGTGTTTAATGACACTTAATAACCTTTGAAGTAGTCAGCCGGTCGCCACGGTAATGGCTGCTGACTGAACAGATTAAAGAGCGACAGGGGAACAGTCGTAGGGGATTAAACCAAAAACTATGGCCCCGACATGCTGCCACTACAGGAAGTACAATGCTACTTCGACTGAAGCTTTCAAAATTAAAGAAAATATTCCATTTTTTTTTTAAATTTCTATTTCATTCATGCATTAGTTACACAATAAAATGTTAACAGAAATAATAAATAACGAACTATTATTTAATCCATTTACTTACTTAAATTGAGTTAGTTGAAAAAACAACAACACATTACATCACCAGTGGTCCCCACAAGGACTCACAAACTTGTGTGTGTGTGTGAGAGAGATAAAGGTACAAGAGTGACTCAGCAGTTTGTTGAACTGTACACACCATCTGCACACACACACTGCTGGCTGCTGGTGATAAAATACACACACACATACACACACACACAGAGTAAAGGAGGTCAAAGGTCACCCGTGTGGTGCACTTCTCGATGTGTTTCTGCTCTTCAACTACACTCACCTGTCCTTCACTCTGATTGGACAGCAGCTCTGATTACAAACAAGCTCATTTTATTATTTTAGTTCAGTGTTCATGTGATTCATGTCTTACAGACCCACCGTCTCAACAAGGCGGAGAGTCGGCGGTTCAATGAGGAGGTCGAGATGCTGAAAGCTCTGCAGCATCCGAACATCGTCCGTTTCTTCGACTCCTGGAAGTCGACGCTGAGGGGCCAAAAGTGCACCATCCTGGTGACGGAGCTGATGACGTCCGGGACCCTCAAGACGTGAGTCCTCCGCCACCAGGACCACCAGAACCCGCTCCACGCGGACCTCGCCCCTGACCCTGTTCTTGTGTTGTTCGGACCGGTCCAGGTACCTGCGCCGGTTCCGTCAGATGAAGCTGAAGCTGCTGCGGCGCTGGAGCCTCCAGATCCTGAAGGGACTCCAGTTCCTGCACTCGCGCTGCCCCCCCATCCTGCACCGCGACCTCAAGTGTGACAACGTCTTCATCACCGGACCCTCGGCCTCGGTGAAGATCGGAGACCTGGGCCTCGCCACGCTCAAGAAGGCCTCGTTCGCCAAGAGCGTCATCGGTGAGAGGAACCGTACGGAGAGCCGGCAGGGTCAAAATAAAACTCAAAGAACACAGTTGGTTCAGGGTAGTCATGTTTCCTGTTGTGGTGCGTTCAGGGACGCCGGAGTTCATGGCTCCAGAGATGTACGAGGAGAAGTACAATGAGGCCGTGGACGTCTACGCCTTCGGTATGTGCATCCTGGAGATGGCCACCTCCGAGTATCCGTACTCCGAGTGCCAGAACGCCGCCCAGATCTACCGCAAGGTCACCAACGTAAGCCCCGCCCACCTCAGCACCGCCGCCCTCCTGTCCTCGTCCACTGTCTGACTGTCCGTTTGTCTCTCAGGGTGTCAAACCAGACAGTTTTTTCAATGTAAAAGTCGTGGAACTGAAAGAGATCATCGAGGGCTGCATCCGAACCCGGAGCAGCGACAGGTCGGTGGTGAGTTCACTGTCCGTAAAGTCAGCGGGAAAACTCAGCGTCTGTCATTAAACCACTGGTGGTTCTGTTCGGCAGGTTCACCGTCCAGGACCTGCTGGACCACCCGTTCTTCCAGGAGAAGCTGGGCGTCCACGTGGAGCTCGCCGAGGAGGACGATGGCTCGAAGGCGGTGCTGAAGCTGTGGCTGCGGATGGACGACAAGAAGAAGCTGCACGGAAAATACAAAGACAACAACGCCATCGAGTTCCTGTTCCAATTGTACAAAGATGTGCCGGAGGAGGTGGCGCAGGAAATGGTACCCCGGTGACATCACACCATGACATCACACCGTGACATCACACCGTGACGGTCAGTCTCACCTGTCCCACTCTGTCTCTCAGGTGATCCTGGGGTTTGTGTGTGAGGCCGACTACAAGCCCATTGCCATGGCGATCCGACAGCGAGTGAGAGACATCAGGCGTCAGCGGGAGAAACAGCGCCAGCTGCTGGAGGAGGAGCCTGACCCCGCCCCCCAAACACCCGAACCGTCCAATCAGAAACCTGCACCTGTCGCAAACACGCCTGCTGCTGGGAAGGTGGCCAATCAGGTGTGTTTGAAGCTGTTGCCATGGAAACCTGATCATTTAAAACACTTGATAATTCAGCAGTAAAAGAAGTGGGTCGGCAGTTTTATAGGCTGCTTCCAGAAAACATATGTTAACTTCCCCGTTTTCAAACTCGCAGCAGGACTCAGGCCCCGCCCTACCCTGGATACAAGCCCCACCCACAGGAGCCGTGACATCACCGGCGCTGTCGTCGAGGAGCATCCCAGTGGATTCTGGGATCAGCAGTGTCGCCAGCAGTACAGAAGGAGACAGAGACGAGAAAGACAAACAGCCGTCCTGCTCCACCTGTCAGCACTTTATTTATTCATTATTTACTTTCATTATTTACTGTTGTTATTACATTATTGATTATGTATCATTTATTAATAATATATGTTTTACTTTAACCTGCATACTGGTCCCTCCTCTTATTGCCATGGCAGCGGACCGTGATCCAGGCGGCTCCTTCGCGGAGAAGCTTGAAGCCCCGCCTCCTGCGGTCATAAGCCCCACCCCTGCTCGTGTGGCTCCTCCTCCTATCAGCCGAGCTCCATCCAAAGCTCCGCCCCTTCCCGTGTTGCGCTTCCCCAGGGTGAGCAGAGGTGGGGCTGAAATTAAAAGGGGCGTGGTCAAACGAACAGGACTGAGTCCTAATCGTACTTCCTTTTCTTCGTCATAACTCTGAACTCACACACGTGAAACACGCATGTTCAGAGTGACGACGTCATTATGCCCTTTCAGAATAAAGCTCCAGACAAACACACCGTTCAGAAGTCCCCTGAGAATCTGTCTGATTTTAAGTTTCCTTCAGTCTCATAGCGATGAGTGATGTTTGTCTGATTACCCATGATGCACTGCTGCTGTTAAAGGGACAGTTCACCTAAACTGACTGAAGAAACAAGTCAGAAGATGAAAGAGTCCTGACATGAGACACCACTGGACCAATCACGGCTGTCGGCTCAGACTTTCTGACCAGGTTTTCCTGTTGAATCGTGGGAAAACTGTTTCAGGCTGAATCTTCTGTTTGTGTCCTTGCAGAGCATCGCCGTGTCCCTCAATGCCGAGCGGCCGTCACTCGGATCAGTCTGCGGCTTCTCTTCACCTGTCGACAGGTAACACACACACACACACACACACACACACACACACACACACCGTTTACTTCATAGATGTATTAGGTCCCAACAAAGATTGTGAACAAACATGTCTTTCCTCTCGTTTCCATAGCAACGCCTCTGACGTGACCTCAGGTATGAGTGACTGCAACGACGGCCAATCAGAGAAGGGCAACCAAGAGGCGGCTCGAAGGTTGGCGACGAGGCAGTTCAGGAGGAGAGTGAGGGCCCGTCTCAGGATCACAGGGGTGAATACCGAGTCCTTCAGAGTCCTTCAGAGTCCTCAGAAGTCCTCAGAAGTCCTGCAGGCTGCACACTAACGCTGTGTGTGTGTTCAGGTGTCCGACGTGGGTGACCGGGTGGTGGAGTGTAAGCTGCAGACCCATGACAGCAAGATGGTGACGTTCAAGTTCGACCTGGACGGAGACAACCCAGAGGACATCGCATCAGTGATGGTGAGGACCGACAGCCAATGAGAGCGCGGACCTGGACCCATGAACTCTGTTAAACAGCAGAACCTCGTTAGAATATAGAGGTTCCCTCAGTTTTCAAAAATGACCACAGACTGTTTATAAAAGTGTTCGTAGCTTCCAGGTCTGAAAAATGAGGCCGATGCAGAAGTGCCTTAAGCTGCGATACCACCGAGTGCCACTAGAGGTCAGTTCCAAAAAGCCTCTGGCTCCATAGACTCCCATTCAACTTCTCATCAAATACAAAGACAATAAAATGTCTCCACCAGTTATCTCGGTGTTGTTCACTAAAGTCGCTCCTTCTCATTACTTTTCTGGAGGTCCATCTGAAAATAATCCCTCATTCATTAGAAAATATGCTTCAAAAAGAACAGTTTTTTCACAAACCAAAGATGACATCACTGCTGGCTGCTGCACACATCTGGACACAAACACACGTCGTTAAATCATGTTGTGGCGTGTTTATTTTCCTGGTTTTGTTCTCAGATCCACAGAGACTTCATCCTGCGTGCCGAGCAGGAAGGATTCATCCTCCGCATGTATGACATCATCAGGAGGGTGGAGTCAATGATGTATCACCAACAGGCAGAAGACAGTGCTGGGCTGTCTGACCTGGCCGTCCCCCCACCACCCAACTCCCAGGTGTGTAGTTTGTGTAGTATATATTTTTTAATATTATATTATTATATTTGTATATTTATACTTTGTTTCATTGATCTCAGTGAGGTTATGAAGCTGAAATCATTTAATCTCTCCTTGTTTTTCTTTATTATAATTTGTTCCAATTGAAGGCGTCAGTCCAGAACCGCTCCAGTTTAGGTAAATAAATCAAACCGACCTGGTTTTGATGTAACTCGTTTACATCCGTCTATAAACTTATTGTTTATTTGGTCCAATCAGAGGCTGACAATGCTGACTCTGCCCACACAAAGGGAGGCGACCCCGAGGCGTCCAGGTCACGGCCCCTCCTCACCTCACCAGGTGAGTCATCGATCAGCAGAAACATCAGAGCTTCCTGAACCGGTTCCGTTACTTCCTGAGACCAGAACCAGAACTTCATGTCTTAGTCTGGAATAATTAGATGAAGCATATGTTTAATATGTTAACGTGCGACATATGAAGGCAAGATTAATTAAAATGATAAATATCTGCTGGAAACATTTATAGTTAGAGAGTGGAGTCGCTCAGGGAACCGTTCTGGGTGATGATAATAGTCCCGCCCCTCCTTCACTGTGATTGGATGGCTGGGTAAAAAAAGCAGCGTTGGACACTCCCATTAAAACACGCATTTAAAATGAGGACAGCGCCCCCTGCTGCTCATCGTCCTCCACACTGACATTTATTTATCATTAACGCTGTTTACTGTCAGGTTTCTTCTTCTTCTCTCTCCAGGCTCCTCCCACCAGCCCCCCCTCTACTCCCACCCAGACCCCCTCTCTCACCCACCTCCTCCCCCCCAGTATCACCTCCCGTCTCCGCCCTATTCCACCTACACGGCCCCTTTCCCCATCCAAAGTCCCGCCCCCCATCTCCCCCGAGTCCACAGCAACCCCTCCCTCCACAGCCCATCCTCCCCCTCCCTTCCCTCTCCTCAGTGGCCCCCCCCAGACCAGCCTCTGTTCTCTCTGGCCAATGTTCTGTCTCTGGCCATGAGCATGGCCCAGTCCCTCATGCCATCTGGATCCCCCACCCAGGGCTTTTCACCCCCCCACCCCTCCCCTGTCCCCCCCGTTCCCCACTGCTCAGGCCACCCTCTCCCCCCCCGGATCTCCATCTTTGGACCATAAGCTCCTCCCTCTCAGTCATACCTCCTCCCCCTTCTCCCTCCAACCACCTTACACCCCCCCCCTCACCTCAGACTGGTTCCGCCCCAGACAGCCAGCAGGGGGCGGGGCTGCTCACTCAGACTCCAGAGACTCCTCAGACCGGAAGAGACAAAGGACAGGTGAGCGTCTGCTGCAACAACACAAGGGCTTACCTGTATTTACCTGGCTCCGCCCTCTGTCCTCAGGTAAACACCAGAGGTCAGAGGGCGGAGCCAGGAGCTCTGCACAAAGTCCAAGTGTGTTTACTGGATCAACAGTTTCCGAGAAGACAAGAAATTATATTTCATTTGTTCATTCATTGCAGCATCCCAGTCCGGTCCAGCTGAAGTTCCGTTTAGCCCCGCCCCCTCATGGTGAGTTCCTGCTGACATCACAATGACATCACACCAGACTGCATCTTAATTCTGATGATTCATCCGACTGTTCACAGGTTTAGAGTCTCTCTCTGGTCCAGGTCCGTCCGGTGCTCCCGGTCCGTCCGGCGCTCCGGGTCCCAGAGGAGAGCTGTCCAATAGCTCCACCTCCTCTTCGCCTCCTCACATCAGAGTAAAAATGTGTTTTAATGTGAATTTAACATGCCTTCAGTTTTCTGTCTCTTCAACGTTGAGTTTTAGTTTCTGAGACGAGAAGATGCTCCAACAGCTGAATGTTTGTAAGGTTTTAATATTGTTCACTGTGACATCATCATTTATAATGAGGTCTGTCCTCTTGTCCAGGTGTCCTCCCCCGTCCCCTCCTCCCCCAGACTGTCCCCCGTACATGAAGGTAAGACATCACATCATCTGCACAGTATATTTACTGAACGCTGTGCCCCTGTCCTCTAAGTTGCTCTGACTCTGACTGTCTTCTTCTTCCGTCTTTGCAGCGAATAAACCTTCCGTGTTCACCTTAGGTCGTTTCCAGGTGACGCCCTGTAAAGATCATCTGGAGCCCCGCCCCCTCAACCAGGCCATGCCCACTGCCCGATCTCCGCCTCCATCATGGAAGAGCCAATCAGAGAGTAGCACGGGAAGCACAACTACGGAGGAGAGCGAATCGGAGAGCAGCACCAGAACAGTGACCGACTCCCCGCGGGGTTGTCGTGTAGGTTACAATGACAACCCTGAAGGTCAGGAGGAGAGGAGGAAGGGGGAGGAGGACGAGGAGGACGAGGAGGAGAGGAGGAGGAGGGGCGGCTCCCGGCCGGGCGTCAGTCTGTGGGAGGGGTCAGCCGGCAGCTCTGGCCAATCATGGAGCCGAACAGCGACCTTCAGCTCGGACGAATCAGAGAGTGAGGATGGGGAGATGTGGGAGAAGCTACAGGAGCTTCGTGAAAGGTGATTGGTGGATGGATGAGATTAAACAGAGTCAGCTGACCTTTGGAGCAGTCCTTCACCCGAACTCTTCTTCTCCCAGACACCTGGTGCAGGTGCAGGACCTGCAGGCCACTCAGAGGCAAGAGGTTGAGGAGATGTACCGCAGGATGGGAAAAGCCCCTCCTCCAGGCATCGTCTTACCGGCTGCCATGTTGAACCACCGCCAACGCCGCCTCTCCATGTCTGGAAAACATCCTCCGTCCCGTAAGAACAGCCTGCCGAGGTCAGACCTGCCGCCCCCCCACAGGTAAGAGGATGAACTGCAGAAAATAACAGGGGTTCGTTCAGGGCGGATACTCACCTGTTTTTCTGTCTCAGGTATCATGAGGAAGACGTCGGTGAGCAGCGGCGGCGAGAGAGCAGGAAGAGAAGTGACCTTCGCCCCTGGACACAGCGGCATGGTGAGTTCAAGGAACGGAGAGAAGAACGAGTCTGCTGGAGGAATCAGAACCTGAGTTTAACCTTTGACCTCTGACCTTTGTTTTTCAGTGAGAAAAGATGATCTCAGGACGAAGAGAGGTGCAACACGTGGTTTCAGATTAAACACAGACTTCCTCATTCAAAGAGGATTTATGGGATAATTATTGTGTTAATGACAGATTTGATTGATTTCAGGTTTAAATCATGAATCCGTTTTTAAAGTTTGAATATTTACAGCTGAGAGTTAAAAGTTGTTGGTCTTTAAAGTGTTTGTGTTCAATAAAAGATTTACAAACATGTGTAATAAAGTCTGTTTCCCGTTGACATGCGTGGTCCATGTATGTTGAAGAGTAACAGTTGAACCATTTAAATATCTCAGTATGACCTGGAATCAAACAGACGTTATCTGCACATCAGACCTCCTTCTGCTCTTTGAGGGGGGGGGGGGGGGGGGGGGGGGGGGGGGGGGGGGGGCTAGCGGGAGGAGCCTGGAGAGAGGAGAAGAAGAAGAAACCCGACGGTAAACAGCGTTAATGATAAATAAATGGAGATGAAAGTGAAACGATGTGAATGGTTTGATTGACGGTAATCAGCAGCAATAACAGACTTTGATCACATCATCAACACGTAGGATTCAGATCATGGCATCATGTTTTAAATTAAAAGCCCTGTTTTCAGATTAAAAGCAGAGTTCCTCATTCAAAGAGCATTTATGGAATACTTATTATGTTATTGAAATATTTTATTGACTTCAGGTTTAACTCATGAATCAGTTTGAATATTTACAGCTGAGAATTTAACGTTTTCTGTGTTTGTGTTCAATAAAAGATTTATACACATGTAATAAAGTTACCCGTTGACATGCGTGTTCCATGTATGTTGAAAAGAATAACAGTTGAACCATTGAAATATCCCATTGAGGTATCTGAACATGTTTCTGCTTCACTGGTAAGTCAGTGAGTTTATTAAAGGATAGAAAACAGTGTTTGAGGATTTGTCCTGGTTCCAGGAGGTTCTGAGATGTCTGGTACCTTTAAATGGGACGGGTGAGTCCATCAGGTGGTTTACAGGAAACCAGACTCACTTGATAACGGTCCAAAGTCTGTATTATTACGAACTGGACTCAAACAGACTTTATCTGCACATCAGACCTCCTTCTGCTCTTTGACTCTTTTATTGCTGCAGATTACTGTCAATAATTAACCGTTCACATCGTTTCACTTTCATCTCCAGATCGTATAAAACAACCTGAACGCCGACCATCACACCTTCTCAACACGACCGACTTCAGACGCTCCGACGAAGGTGAGACGACCGGCGGACAGATGAATTCTTCTCTGAAACCGACTCGTCATCATTTTACCGTCTGGCAGATGTTTGTTCGAGAGGTTTTCACCGCTGCTTTAACAACCTGAGAGGTGAAAGGTCCCACTCTGTTTTCTGTCTTCGTGGACCTGCCGATCTCTCAGTGGCGTCAACATGGACACTGCTGACAAGCTGGTGGAGAACCTCTTCTCCTGGGTGGACGTCCAGAGGGCCAGCGTGGACAAGCTGAAGGAGTTGGCCTCTGAACTGGAGGACAAGCAGAAGGCCTGTAACGTGATTAATGTGGTCGGGAGCTCGGTGTCAGTGGGCGGAGCCGCTGCCCTAACGTTAGCGGGCGTTGCGGCCATCTTCACGGCCGGAGCAGCCATCCCAGTCATTGCTGCAGCCGGAGGCGTGGCTTCGGGTCTGGGCCTGGCGACCAACGTGGGCTCCGTCCTCGCCAGCGCTGTCATATCGAGCAGCACAATGGAGGACGCTAAAAAGATCTCAGCAAAGATCGAGAGGCTGAACACAGAGATCCAGACACTCATGGAGTCTCTGTCAGAGGAGGTGAAGGAGGCGAAGGTGCGGCGGCGGGCTAAATGTGTCTCTCCTGAAGATTACGTTATGGATCGCATCCTGAGAGCCGTGGCCAAACGGAACGGACTCACGCTGGACGACGACGTCAACTTGCTCGAAATGGCATCTAAACTTCCACTTACAAAGATCTTCACGGAGGACTCGAACCTCCTGAAACGGTCCGCGCTGGAGATGCCGCTGCTCTCTGAGTTGGTTGAGGGGTTGGTCACCAAGCAGATCGAAACAGCAGCATTTAAAAAGATGAAAAGTACGCTGGTGAGGAGAGGATTCAGAAAAGCAGCCACCTCGGTGGGAATGAAAGCGTCATCGAAAGCATTCAGACATGTGAGTATGAAAGATGGCCCAGATGGGGGAAGTGAGGGGAGGGAGGGGGAAATCCTACACAATAAACTCTTGTCTGACTTCATGAAACTTTACCGCTGTCATCTGTTTGTATTCTCACTCATCATGAAGTGTGTGTCTCCAGATCGGCGGAGGAGTCGTGGGACTTCTGTTTTCAGTCCCTGAGCTGATCAGCGACTGTTCAAACCTCGACAACTGTGAGACAGAAACCAGCAAGATGCTGAGAGAGAACGCCGAAGTCATACGGAAGACCTCCGCAGACATGAAGTCAGAGCTGGACAACATCGAGTGAGTCTCTGAGAATGTGGCCTGTGTTTAAAACTATTCTGAAGCCAGTTTAAAACTATTCTGAAACCAGTTTAAAACTAGTCTGAAACCAGTTTAAAACTAGTCTGAAACCGGTTAAAAACTAGTATGAAACTGGTTTAAAACTAGACTAAAACCAGATTAAAACTAGTCTGAAACCAGTTTAATACTAGTCTGAAACCAGTTAAAAACTAGTATGAAACTGGTTTAAAACTAGACTAAAACCAGATTAAAACTAGTCTGAAACCAGTTTAAAACTAGTATGAAACCAGTTAAAAACTAGTATGAAACCGGTTTAAAACTAGTCTGAAACCAGTTTGAAACTAGTATGAAACCAGATTAAAACTAGTCTGAAACCAGATTAAAACTAGTCTGAAACCAGTTTAAAACTAGTATGAAACCAGATTAAAACTAGTCTGAAACCAGATTAAAACTAGTCTGAAACGAGTTTAAAAGAAGTCTGAAACCAGTTTAAAACTAGTCTGAAACCAGTTTAAAAATAGAAGCGTCGAAAGCAACACGCCAGCAATCGCAGAGGAACCAAAACCAAAACATTTCTGTTTAAATTAGGCTCAAATATCAGACAGATCCTCCTGCGAAAACACCCGAATCCTCCGGTGGACCTCGTCAGCTCGGCGGTTCTGACTGCGGTCTCTCTTACAGTGATTGTAGAAACACGTTGAGTGACGTTTCTTCTTGTTTCCTCCTGCAGAGAGCTGAGTCGGGGTTTGGCTGACATGAAGTGGAAGAAATACAGAAAGAGACGACGAATCAAATGTCTGTGTTAAACACCCACAAGAGGGACAACACGGTGACCCGTCAAAGACCCTGAGAGACCCTGAGAGAGTTGGTCCGTTAGTCCAGATGGTCAGATCTTATTTTAAAAAAACATCCTCCTCCTCCTCTTCCTCAGTTGGGTTACTGTAACAATGCCGTCTGCTCAGGAAAGAAGTATTGCGTCTGTGCTAGGAAGATGTGACCTCCCCTTTCAAAATAAAAGTCTGTTGAAGCCCTGCTGACACAATAAAAGTAATAAAAGCTGTCCAACATGTTTCAGTGTTTCTCCTCGCGCTGATCAATCGTGTGTGTGTGTGTGTGTGTGTGATGAAAACAGAAGCGTTACTAAAATCAATAAACCTGCTGCAGATTATTTTACACAAAGTAAACAGTTGCATCAACTCTCTCTCTCTCTCTCACACACACACACACACACACACACACACACACACACACACACTTACTTTAGCGCTTTAGGGGGACGTGATGCTGCCTGCAGCTCCAACCCATCAGGACCCCTTTTGACCCTTAAGCCAACCCCCGAGTGTGTATTGAGTCAGCGATGGGCCGGAGGAGGCGGGATCAGAGAGGGGACAGAAAGATCAGCTTCAGTCGGGGACCTTCAGTCGGGAGCTGCAGTAGGACGATGGCGGTTCTCAGGGTTCTGCAGGTTCTGGTTTTGGTTCTGGTGTCTGTGGAGCGTTCAGGTCAGTCCACATGTTTTCATGTTTTCTAACATGTTTCTTCACAAACATTTACACTGAGTCTGGATCTGACCTGCAGAGTCCCAGGAGCAGTTTCACGGCCGTGTCACACTGCTCTGACCTCTGACCTGCATTTCCATGGCAACGCCCACCTGCAGGCAGAGAGGCGGACCCGTCTACGGTCTGATTAAAGAGAACCGAGCTGCTGTTCACAGAAGTCCTAATTTACCCACAATTCATAGCGAATTAGTCGTAAAGAGGAAAGTCCAGAGAGCAGCGGAGAAACTCTTCCAACACGCTCACAGTGTTGTCATGTTGGAGAAGCCTGTTGCCATGGCGCCATAGTTCAGGGCAGCATGACAACCTGCTAACGGCTAACAAACATCTAACGGCTAACAAACATCTAACGGCTAAAAATCACCTCGTTCATAAACTGGAAGAACGTTGCGAAACTTTTACTGGAAACGAGAACAAACTTTCCCCCCGTGTTGAAATCCTGGAAACGCGCGCACACACAGATACACACACACACACACACACCCACCCACCCACACACCCACGCACACACTCACACACGCACGCACACACTCACTCACGCACACACACGCACACACACACACACACACAGATGATTAACAAATTCTGAGACTGTGTGTGTGTGTGTGTGTGCGTGCAGACTGTGTCCGGTGTTTCGCTCGGTTCAAACTGACCTCAGGTGAGTGTGACGAAGAGATCGGCGAGGTCGACGAAGACGACTGCTGTCAGAACCTGAAGTACGGTTACCAGGCAACAGATGGAGGGTGTCAGTCCTGTGGGTCAGTGCACGCACGCACACACACGCACACACACACACACACACACACGTAACTGTCTCACTTCATTTTTTGTGTGTGTGTGTGTGTGTGTGTTCAGTCTTCCAGTGTGGTCTCCCTGGTCGTCATGGTCACTGTGTAATGTGCTGTGTGGGGACGGCGTGAGGCAGAGAACCAGGAAGTGTTTCGGTGTCGGCCAATTAGAGTGTAAGAACGCTGCCGACACACTGCAGATGGAACCGTGCAAAGGAACCTGCTGCAACGGTACGTACACACACACACACACACACACACACACACACACACACACACACACAAATTCTGACTTTGTGTGTGTGTGTGTGTGTGTGTGTGTGTGTGTGTGTGTGTAGATAAAGGGTGGGACTCGTGGCTCAGCTGGTCTCCGTGCTCGGTCACCTGTGGAGGAGTCGGAGTCAGAAGGAGAGAGAGGGTCTGTTCCAGTCCACCTGAGTGTCGCTCGGTCTGCAGCGGCTCTCCAGAGGAGAGCCAGAGCTGCACATCTCAGAACGCCTGTCCAGGTAACCTTTGACCTTTAATGACAACTGTCCAGGTAACCTTTGACCTTTAATGACAACTGTCCAGGTAGCCTTTGACCTTTAACACCACCTGTCCAGGTAACCTTTGACCTGTAACATCACCTGTCCAAGGTGACCTTTGATCTGTCGCATCACCTGTGCAGGTAACTTCTGCATGACGATGATTCTCCATCCTCATTGGTCGACACCAACCAGCTGTGACTCCTCCCACGGCATCATAATGTTTGGGCGCAATTTTCCAGCCTTTGTGTTGACCTCAGCAGTAAAACAGGTGTTTCCGTAGCAACGACGACTGTCCAGGTAACCGCTGACCTTTAACAACACCTGTCTGTCTGTCCCTCCACCTCTGTCTCTCCACCTGTCTGTCTCAGTTCACGGTGATTGGTCCACCTGGTCCGGTTGGTCTCATTGTTCCGGTTCCTGTATTGACAACCAGAGAAGTGTTGTCATCGTCCCCTCCAGAGAGCGATATCGTGACTGCTCCGACCCCGCTCCGTCCAAGGATACAGAGCCGCTCGGCAACGGTTGCCCAGGAGACGGCTTGCAGGTCTATAACTGCAGCGAGCTCCCCAACTGTCCAGGTGAGAGGGGGCGGGTCAACGAGCTGGTCTGATGAACAAGTGAAGGTGAGCTGACTTCTGCTCTGGTTGGTTGTGTCTGCAGTGGACGGCGCCTGGGGGGCGTGGTCTCCAGCTGGGAAATGCTCCGTCTCCTGTGGGGAGGGGCTTCAGCTGTCAGTCAGGACATGTGATAGCCCTACCACTAAATATGGCGGTCGATTTTGTGAGGGGCCGAGCACTCGGAGCAGCGTCTGTCAGAGTCCCTGTCCTGGTAACACACACACACCTAATACACATACACACACACACACACACACACACACACCTAATACACACTTTGCCTTCTTTGCCTCTCCGACAGTCGACGGGTTCTGGTCTGGTTGGTCCGGTTGGGGCGCGTGTTCCACTTCATGTATCCCACGAGGCCAAGTTCCCCTCAGGACTCGCCACCGCTCCTGTTCTAACCCCGCCCCCTCATCCACCCCGCCCGGCAGAGGTTGCCAAGGGGACGACAGCCAGGTGAAGAACTGCGACCAGCTGCCTCACTGCCCAGGTACACCTGTCTGTCTGTCCACCTGTCTAGTCCTCTCCACAGAGACACTGACCCCGAGGTGTGTCTGTCTTTCTGTTTGTCTCTCTATCAGAGGACGGAGTTTGGGGGACTTGGTCTCCCTTCACTTCCTGTCCTGTGACCTGTGGGGTGGGGCTTCAGGTGTCAGTCAGGAGATGTGATAGCCCCTCCCCCAAACATGGCGGCAGTCCTTGTCATGGAAAGGAACGTCAAACCAGGATCTGTTCAACCAACATCCACTGTCCAGGTACCCCAGGCCTCTCTCTGCTGTGATTGATCAACACTAGCCAATCAGCCGTGACTCCTCCCACAGCATCAGTTTGGTCGCGATTTTCCAGCCTTTCGTATTGACGTCATCAGTGAAACAGATGTTTACTTCGAGACGATAATGACTCCAAGGTGTTTCCGTAGCGATGACAACGACTCCCGGGTGTTTCCATAGCGACATGAGTGTCCGTATAACGGTGATGTTGATTTATGTTGACGGAGTCTGACTGGTTCTAAGAGTGACTTGTTTGTTGTCAGTGGACGGGGTGTGGTCAGAGTGGTCGGAATGGAATCCGTGTAAACACCCGTTTACACCCCAGAAATCCATCAACTGCAAGAAGATCGGCGGCTCCCAGACACGAAACCGCCAGTGTCTCCATCGAGCTTACAACGGGTCCATCTGCACCGGAGGGCACCTGATGGACTTACGGGTCTGCTACGACGTCAACCGATGTTACGGTGAGTGACATCGCTCATCACTAACCCCGCCCCCTCCCAACCCAAACCTGAGTGTAATCCGAGCCGGTCCTCTGAAGTTGTGAGGACTGAGATCGTCCCCACGGATCAGAAACATGTCTGTCTTGTCCTCCGTGTCTCAGTGAAGGGCACCTGGGACGGCTGGGAGACCTGGAGTTGGTGCCAGCCGTCTTGTGGACCAGAGTCCAAACGGACCAGGAAGAGACGCTGCACACCTGATTACAGCGACTACCGGTGAGATCAATGGTCACAGGATGGTGTGAACGGGGACATGCAGGTGGAGGGTTAGTAAGTGTGTTTCTGTGTGTGTGTGTGTGTGTGTTCAGGCCTACCATCGGTCTTAATAAGGATCTAGCGACATTCTACGGGACGCCGATGGTTGACTGCCGCTTGCCGCCTGACGGAGGAGAGAAGGAACAGGACGAACCCTGCGTCAACGTTCCGGACTGTAACTGATGACATCACTTCCTGTGCTGGAAGGAAGTTGTCCTTCCTCTAATAACGTTCAGTCCATGATGATTGGAGGGAGGAGTCTGAGCTATGATGATCTTTGAAAAATAAAATCTGTTGAATGGAACGATGACTCAGCAGTTTCAATTCCACTCCATTCCTGTATCATTTTAACATCCATCGTCATCGTCCATCATTATCATCACCACCCAACATCTTCACCATCAAGATCATCACCATTATCATCCATACTGATACCTCAGAGGTAAACTGACTGAACATGTGACGACCTTTGAATATTTCTGTTTTTATTGCATGAATTAATGAGATGATGCTGTTTGTGTTTGAGTTCATTGTTCAAAAGATCTTCATCATTAACTTTAATATCCAGGAACCAGAACAAACCGGGTTTATTCTCAGAGAGACGATGAACCACTGAGTCATGATTCATTCTTTGGGGATAATGAACCTGCTTCCAGTGTCATCCGGGGTCATTCAGGTCCTGTGTCCTCAGAGTGATGATCATCATCTGGACGCTGTGTCGGCCCGGCAGAGTCGACCCGGCGAGCTGCGATCGATCGGCGTCAAAGCAGTGGAGCTGAACGTGGACGCAGCGGAGCCTCCAGCGGTGCAGCAGCGCCTCCATCGACCAGTCAGCACTAAAACACAAGTCAAACTGAACATGCTGTTCTTCTCTTGGCCTGCAGGAGGCGAAACACAGAAAGCTGCTGGGATGTCCCTGTGAGGTTCTGTGTCTGGTTCTGGTTTCATTCAGAATGAAATATGATGTATGAATAATGCTGCCTGCCTCACTGACCTTTGACCTTTCATGCATCAGAAAACATGAAACTGATCAAAAGTTTTGTCAGCTTCCTGTTCTTCAGACCGTCAAAATAAAAACATCCAACATGCTTCAGTTCACAGTGAAAATAATAGTCAACGAGGCTGAGTAAACGAACAAAACCTTCACTGTAGTGCAGTCTAAAGCCTGCAGTGCACTTTTACTTTGAACCCTTTCAGTACATCAGATTCACAGACTTCAACAGTAGTTTACAGAAAACAGATAAGGGAAGCCGTCGTACCTCCTGACCTGGTAGGTGGTCCAGAACTGGGCCGACGGGTTCTTATTCAGGAGAAAAGCGGCGGTGACGAGAACGTCTTCGAAGTCTGGAACAGGAAACAAAGCGTCCAGTCAGAAAATTCTCCTTCCTTCCTCCTCTGAACGACGATGGGACTAAAATTAAAAGTCAAACAAACCTTCAGGCTCGTAGAAGACGTCGGAGCCCAGGACGACGTCAAGCCGGGGCAGCAGGACCAGGTCCGGGGAGACCTGCCCCCAGGTGAGACCCAGCACCGCCACGTCTCCGAGGCCATTGGCGTCACAGCTGCGCCTGCAGTTCTGCAGACACAGCGGCCTGTCGGGGTCGTCGGACAGGATCACCTGGGCGCCGCACCTCGCCGCCACCACACCTGGCAGACTCACACCTGCACCGAGCTGACGGGAAATGGGGGAGGGGGAGAGGAGGGGAGGTGGTTAAGGCTAGTGGGTCGGTCCTGGACTAACAGGAGTCTCCTTTAAACCACCTGTTGCTTGCCGCTCTGTGATTGGACGACAACAACTGCTGAAGCCAGACCACAGAGGCCCAGGACAAGCTTCAAAAAACACATTTATACTCATTAGAATGGTGTCAGCAGTGATGATGATGATGATGGTGATGATGATGATGGTGATGATGATGATGGTGATGATATTACCACCACCGAGTCTCCCGCATGGAGAAACATGGTTCTTCATCACTCACCTCCAGCACCGTCTTGCCCCTCAGCTCCTCCCGATGCGTCCACAGATACTGAGCCAGCACCGCCGCACACGGCCACACGTACATGCCGTACTGCGGGTCGAGCACCTTTTAGGGAGTATAAATGAATAAATATAAATAAATAAACATCTGCTGGAGCACTGGATGTACGCCGAATTAAGCAGAGGACCTTAATGCATCGTTTTAGCCTCTGCTTGTTGTTCCAGCAGCTTCATAACATTCATTTCCGCGTGGACATTTTTAAATTAAACGTTCAATTAACGGTTAGCGGCAGGACCGTTATTTCAGTTAAAATGTGAAAAAAACAACAACAAAAAAAACATCTGTGGATGTATACCGAATTAAAGTTAAGACTTTAATGTATAATACAAAGTCTCCGTTCACTTTGTTTTAGCAGGTACATACATTTTAATGACATAATGAACTTAAATTTGAATCATATATATATAAAAACAGCAGCAGGACATTCAGTATGCTGATTTTAACGTTAGATATAGGACCTCGGGGATGGAGACGCGCAGAGACTCCTGAGGGTTCCTCCTGTCTTCAAACGTGAAGTCTCTGTAAGCGATGCTCGGACTTCCCGCCTCCTGCTGCTCCATTGCGCGAGCTCACGCACAATAACATCACGTTAATCCGTCGGTCACCGGCGGCGGCCGCGCGACCGTCTGCTTTCCGCGCGGAGAAAACCACAATAAGGACGCCGAAGCAGCCAATCAGAGCAGCAGGCGGGAAGTGTCGATTTTGCCGCCCGACCAATCAGCGTTCCGCCTTCCCGGACGCTGCAGCCAATGACCTTTCCGTCCCACCTGAGGGGGGCGTGTGCTGCTGATGTCAATCAAGTTGTAAAAAGCATTGTGTCGGGCCGCTGCTAGCTGTTTTAAAACGGCATCAAATCCGGCAGTTTCTCAAAGTCCCACCACTTCCATCGGCGTTTGACCGACTTCCCCGAGGTGCGCGTCTGTTGTCCCGTCAAATCATTAAGGCGGGAGCGCGAGAAACAGCGCGGCCGGCCGGTGTGTCACCGCAGGCTAGTGGATGTGTTCGTGTGCTAGCCCGCGTTAGCTCGACAGCCAGCTGAGCAGCGGCGCACGTTTTTTCTGGAGGAATGAACCACAAGAGCAAGAAGAGGATTAAAGAGGCGAAACGGAGCGCCCGGCCCGAGCTGAAGGACTCGCTGGACTGGATAAAACACGGCTACCATGAGACCTTCGACGTGTCGCACCGCTCCGTGAAGGTAACTACCGGGGCAGCCGCTGGGGGCTAAGCTAACGGTGGCTAACCGCGGCTCGGGGAGGGCGTGCAGCTCGTCACGTAGACCTGTAGGAGCCGGTGTGACGTCACACTCTCGTTACCCGGTCTGACCCGTGCTACGTCACATTATGACATCATCAGATAACAGTTCCAGCAGGTTAACGCAGCCGATGGAATATTTGCTTTATATATAGATATATATAGATATACTGTACTGTATATACTGTCCATTTTATATTTATATTTTTTTACTGCTATTTTATTGCTTTTCTATTATTCTATTATTATCTTATTGCTGCTGTAGCGAAAAAATTTCCCCTCGGGGATTAATAAAGTAACTACCTAACCTATTTAGTTTAATGTATTTTACTCAGACAGACCGGAGGAAATATCCAAAATAATAATCTGTTTTTTTTGTGTGTTTTTTTTCCCAGGACAACGTGGAGCGTGCCGACGCCCTCCGTCTCAGCCCCGAGGAGTTCATCGAGCGCTTCGAGCGGCCCTACAAGCCCGTGGTGCTGCTGGGCTGCCAGGACAGTTGGCCCGGCCGAGACAAGTGGACCATGGAGCGCCTCAAACGCAAGTACCGCAACCAAAAGTTCAAGTGCGGCGAGGACAACGACGGCTACTCGGTGAAGATGAAGATGAAGTACTACGTGGAGTACCTGGAGTCCACGCGCGACGACAGCCCGCTCTACATCTTCGACAGCAGCTACGGGGAACACGCCAAGCGCAGGAAGCTGCTGGACGACTACCAGGTGCCGCTGTTCTTCCGGGACGACCTGTTCCAATTCGCCGGGGAGAAGCGGAGGCCGCCGTACAGGTGGGAGTCACGGCGACCGGCTGCGAAACGGGAGGTTGAAATACGTCGTAACTTCGCTGACGACCTCCGCAGGGGTTCTTTCCGCCGGAGAACGGTCCTGCGAGTTTATCGATTGTTAAATGTGACGTGAAGTTGTGTCTTACTCTGGTTTCCCGTCCCCTCCGCCTCAGGTGGTTCGTGATGGGCCCGGCCCGATCCGGTACCGGCATCCACATCGACCCGTTGGGCACCAGCGCCTGGAACGCCCTCGTCCAGGGCCACAAGAGGTGGTGCCTGTTCCCCACGAACACGCCGCGGGAGCTGATCAAAGTGACCCGGGAGGATGGCGGCAACCAGCAGGACGAGGCCATCACCTGGTTCAACATGGTGTACCCGCGCACGCAGCAGAACACCTGGCCCGCCGAGTTCAGACCGCTGGAGATCCTGCAGAGACCCGGAGAGACCGTGTTCGTTCCGGGTCAGTACGCACGTCAGCACCACCGACAACAGGAAGCGTCAGCAGGACGTTAACGTGTAACTCGCTGAGTGATTGATTTTACGGGCAGAACCCAAACACGTGTCCTGTTTTTAGTGAGCACGCTCAGCGACCCGGCAGGGGGGAGGGGAAACAGGTGATTGACAGCTCTGGGTGATGTGACCTACATCACGTTAATGCAGCCGATGGATTAAAGCCTGAGCTGCTGCCTGGCACCGCTCCAGGAACTGGATCGGACCGACTGGAGAAGCCTTCATGTCATGAAGACAAAACATCTAGACATGAAGGTCCAGAACCTGGAGGGTCTCAGAGAACAGAACCTGGAGGGTCTCAGGATCTGGAGGTCAGATGGTTCCATCAGGAACACGTGTCTTCATGAGAGGTCAGACATGACGGACATGCGTCAGACATGACATCATCCTCTCTTGTCATGTGATCATCAGGGGCTCCCAGCTGTTCTCCAGCTGTGTGTCGACAGGTGGATGCTAACCAGGTGTGTGTTGACAGGTGGATGGTGGCACGTCGTCTTGAACCTCGACTCCACGATCGCCGTCACTCAGAACTTCGCCAGTACGACCAACTTCCCCATCGTGTGGCACAAAACGGTGCGAGGACGCCCCAAACTGTCCAGGAAGTGGTACAGGTAAGCACAGGCTCCTCCCCCTCAGGCAGCCCCTCCCCCCCTGCACAGGCAGACGTACTTCCTGTTGCTGTGTTGTTTCAGGATCCTGAAGCAGGAGCGGCCCGACCTGGCGGCGCTGGCGGACAAAGTGGACCTGCAGGAGTCGACGGGCATCGCCTCGGACAGCTCCAGTGACTCTTCATCCTCCTCATCCTCCTCATCCTCCAACTCTGACGTACGTCTCCATCTTCTACTCGTTCAACTCCTCCGTCTGCAGGTGGATCCACCTGTTCTCAGTAACACCTGTGTGTGTGTGTGTGTGTGTGTGTGTGTGTCCTGTAGGCGGAGTCTGGCTCCGAGGGCGACGCCATGTCTCACCGCAGGAAGAAAAGGAGGACCAGCGGGGCGGCGGCCAACGGAGACACCAGCAGCCAGGATGACTGTGTGAGCAAGGAGAGGAGCTCGTCCCGGTGACCCCCGCCTGACCTCCAAATGACCCCCCACCTGACCAGCGGGCTGCTCCGGGAAGGTCAAAGGTCGCTTTTAACTGTACCGCTCCATCAGTCAGAGCAGTTCACCGCGCTGCGTTCAGGACGCCTCGGACACCGGAGCGCCTGAGAGCGAGAGCGTCGAGAGGACGAGTCCTGGCCGTCGGCCATGTTGTTTGTTTACATGTTTACCTTGAAGCTCAGAGCATCTGATGTCGGTGTCGACCTGAACGCAGCGTCACCTTCAGTTAAGGAGCTGCTCTGATTGATCACCGATCAACAAACCTTTTAATTGGATCTGAAATCAGTCGATTAACGAGCTAACAGACAATTAATCAGCTGATCGATGATGTCATTCTGACAGTTTCTTTTCTTCTTGCTCGTGATCAAACGTTTGTAGACGGATCAATATCCATGTGACTGTTTGGATAGAGAGGAGAACGTGATCGGTCCGGTTATTAATTGATCAGATTTAACCTACAGCACCAGACTTCATTCAAAAAAAGTCCAGAATTAGCTTGTGAAACCTTCACATCATCAATACTGTCGATTATAATGTCAGACTGATCGAGGGAGATCAGTAGGTTGGAGGTGATTGGTCAGCATGTGATTTATTAACAGGTGGAGGTAATTGATCAGGTGATTGATGGTCGTTAAGTGCCTACTCTGAGTGTGTTGTGTGCCTGCCTGCCTGTGGGAGGCGCTGTGGTCCTCTTGTGTTTAATCTAAAGGCACCTGGTGGTCACAAGGTGCCTTCAGGTGTCGCCTGAAGCTCCTCCTCCGGCAAGCCTTGTGAAGAAGAGGAGGAGGAGCCTGATGTGATCGGTTTCTTTCTGTTGCTCAATAAAATCTTTTGTACGACTCACACCACGTGTGACCGTTGTGTTTGTCATCGATCGATCTGATTAGTCCGTTAGAGCTCCGTATTAAATTTATTACACTTTAAATTTACTGATTGTAAGATGATGTCATAATGTTGAGACAATAACAGTCAGCTCACTGGAATATTTCTGTTCAGTCAGCCATCAAATACTAAATCAAGATTAATAGGAATTAAAAACATCATTGTTTTTTTACCAACTAAAGCTAAAATCTCTGTTTTTAGGGGCTTTTATTTTGAAAGCTAACTCTATATTAATCCTGTTTGTGATGTATTTTACTTTGAAAACTAATTCTAAATGATCTTGTGTTGTAATTGTGATGTGTTTTATGTTGAAAACTAACCCCAAGTCCCTGCTTTTTATTTTGAAAATCAACTGTAAATGCCTTTATATCCTGTTTATGTTTCATTTTGATAACTAGCCCTAAATGCCTGCTTTTATTTTGAAAACTAACTGTACATGCCTGTGTATTCTGTTTTTGGGGCCTTTTATTTTTAAAACTAACCCTTAAATACCAGCCTTTTCTTTTGCAAAGTAATTCTAAATTCCTACATTTTATTTTGAAATCCAGCCCAAATTTACTTTAAATTGTTGTTGTTTTTTTAGGTGTTTTATTTTTAAAAGTATCCCTGCGTTCCTTAAGTTGTTTTATTTTGAAGCCAGTCCGGATGTGGTGCCCCCCCCCTTCAGTGTGTGCGTGCGTTTGTGTTTGTGTGTGTGCGTGCGCGTGTCAGCTGTGTGTGTGTGTGTGTGTGTGTGTGTGTGTGTGTCGGCTATCGGGGTGAGATAGTGTGCAACGGCTGGAAGCTGTTCAGTGTGTGTGTGACCGCAGTCCGACAAACACGCCTCTGAAGTCGCCCTTTAACTTTGAAAGTCTGCTTCCGCTCCGTCTCCATCATGGACCTGGATCCGGCCGTCGTCATCCCCGCCGTCCTCTTCACCGTCGTGGCCATTTATTTCGCCTCGTCGCTCCTCAGTAAGAAGCCCGACGCCTCCTCCTCCTCTGCCGGGAAGAAGCAGCCCAAAGTCGGCTACGGAGAAGATGTGCCTCCGTCCAGAGCTCTGGGAGTTCCCCGGGTGGAGCCGGCAACCTCCCCGCGGCCGGAGCCCCCTGCCCCGACTATAAAGGACGTCGGAGCCGCGGAGAAGATCCAGGAGGTCCCGGTGTCCAAAGTTCAGGTGAGACGGGTCGATTCTGTCTTCGATCGGTTTGATCAGGTGTTTAAGATATAGGAGAAGGACGTCACGGCTGATTTCAAGCTGCCACAACTTTAATCGTTTTATACATGTACTAGTTTGTTATAATATTTATTACTTTATTTATTTATTTTTTTGTCTCCGGCAGATGAAACTAATTTATTGATCTGGACAGAAAAGTGTGTTGAAGACGATCAGTAAACAACATAAACCATTTTATTAATAATAGAAGTAGAATAATGTTGGATTATTTTTATTTTGAAGGCGTCTCCTCTGTGTGATCACATCCTGCAGACATTTTATTTAAGCAGCAACTGATTTATCAATAACTGTCGGACTGATCTAAAAGTCACGTTATCATCAAATAAACAACTTTTTAAAAAATCAAATCAAACTGATTGATCAGAGCTGCAGTACAGCAACTTGTCAGCAGGTGGCCAGCGTTGAGGTGGCTCCTCCTCCCTGACGTCACTGATTAACTTTCTGCCAATCAATGAACTCGGCTTCCGTTTATATTTATAAACTCCAACTGATCTATTGCTCAATCCATTGTCACATGACTTCTTTTAAAATCAGAAATACCTCCTGTTTTTATTCATCAAAGTGATTCGATGTTTTCTTTGAGAAACGTTTGTTTCGTGGCAGCTGATTGGACGTCGGCTTAGTCTGGAAACAAAACAATCGATCGATAAATTAACAGAAATAATCAATGATTTTTCACTCGTCTCCTGATCAACGGAGGATGTTCGTTGGAACCTGAAGTTTGTGTCGTGAACGGCTGATGCACCACCGTCAGGGTCCAGGACCGTCAGGGACCAGGACTGGATGAGGGTCCAGGACCATGTGAGGGTCCAGGACTGTCAGCGTCCAGGACCATGTGAGGGTCCAGTTCCATTAGGGACCAGGACTGTCAGGACCAGGACTGTCAGGATGCTGGACCGTCAGAGTCCAGGACTGTCCAGACTGTCAGGGTCCAGGACCATGTGATGGTCGAGGTCCAATTGGACCTTTCTCCTGCCTCTTAAAAAGCAGGAATGTGCTCCTGCAGCTGTAACATGCAACACAGCCATGCAGCTTCTAAATATGGTGCCAAACATGGATCCTATATTTACACCCATGTCGGTGTCACATGTCTGAGGAGAGATGGAGGTCTGAGGTCAGCTGTGTTTTTACTTCCTGCTGAATCAGCAGATCGATAGAGAGACAGCTGATTCTATTTGATTCTGATCAACATGTTGGTGTCTTCACGTTATTGTTTTAATATCTTCACGTTATTGTTTTAATATCTTCACGTTATTTTCTTAATATCTTCACGTTGCTGTCTTAATATCTTCACGTTGTCTTAATATCTTCACGTTGTTGTCTTAATATCTTCACGTTGTTGTCTTAATATCTTCACGTTGTCTTAATATCTTCACGTTGTTGTCTTAATATCTTCACGTTGTCTTAATATCTTCACGTTATTGTCTTAATATCTTCACGTTGTCTTAATATCTTCACGTTGTTGTCTTAATATCTTCACGTTGTATTAATATCTTCACGTTATTGTCTTAATATCTTCACGTTGTATTAATATCTTCACGTCTTAATATCTTCACGTTATTGTCTTAATATCTTCACGTTGTATTAATATCTTCACGTTATTGTCTTAATATCTTCACGTTGTATTAATATCTTCACGTTATTGTCTTAATATCTTCACGTTGTCTTAATATCTTCACGTTGTATTAATATCTTCACGTTATTGTCTTAATATCTTCACGTTGTATTAATATCTTCACGTCTTAATATCTTCACGTTATTGTCTTAATATCTTCACGTTGTATTAATATCTTCACGTTATTGTCTTAATATCTTCACGTTGTCTTAATATCTTCACGTTATTGTCTTAATATCTTCACGTTGTCTTAATATCTTCACGTTATTGTTTTAATATCTTCACGTTGTCTTAATATCTTCACGTTATTGTCTTAATATCTTCACGTTGTCTTAATATCTTCACGTTGTTGTTTTAATATCTTCACGTTATTGTCTTAATATCTTCACGTTGTTGTTTTAATATCTTCACGTTGTTGTCTTAATATCTTCACGTTGTCTTAATATCTTCACGTTGTCTTAATATCTTCACGTTGTTGTTTTAATATCTTCACGTTGTTGTCTTAATATCTTCACGTTGTCTTAATATCTTCACGATGTTGTCTTCTTGTCTTCACGTTGTTGTCTTCACTGCAGGACATCCTTCTGTTTGTAGTTGCAGCAGTAGATGCGGTATTTGCAGTAGTTGCTGCAGTAGTTGCTGCACCCATGCAGTCGGTGGCCTCACATGTGGCCTCACATGTCCTGGTATAAACAGCTGTGTCTGTGTTATGGTGATGTGGATCTTGACAGTCGCGGCGCTGCTCCTCTCCTCCGTCAAGCCTCCTCTGACAACGTTATCCAGCTTACAGCTGCTGCAGTGCATCATGGGATGTTTTATTTTTCTTTGTTAATTTGATCGGTGTTCTTTGTGAACATAAAGGAGGTCTGTGTTGCAGGAACAGCGAGGCTCGTTGTTCAGGAGGAGACGCTGTATCCACACGTACAGTCGAACAGAACCGTTTTCAGATTTACGGCCCTGCAGCCCGTCACATGAAGCCCGATCTGTCCGTGACATTCATGTTCTTAGCGTGTTGTACTAACCCGGATTCTAGAGTTACAGACTATTACTCAGTCCCGCAGAGAGGAAGCAGGTTCTGGAAGGATTCTGACTGTTCACTGCCTGGTTGTGTTGGTTCTGAGGTCTGGTCCTGATTTTTCTGAGGTGTGGTTCTGGTGGTTCCGATGGTTCTGAGGTCTGGTCCTGATTTTTCTGAGGTGTGGTTCTGAGGTCCGAGAGGGAACATGCTGTCTTCTCCTGTTCTCCTGTGACCGTGGTGCATTCATGGAGCAGCTGGAAATAACTGTAAAGAAACAGACTGTTGCAGTCAGTCCACAGGGGACAGGAGGAATTAGACAGAGGACAGTGTCTCTGTCGTTAACGGAGGCAGCTGCAGCAGAACAAAGAGTTAGTGTTCAGACAATCAGGCCTGATGCTCTCTGACACAACAAACCTGACTGGACCACAGACCTGTCAATCAAAGAGCCCCGCCCCCAAACATATCAGCGTTAGAGTCCTAATATGTAACGAATGGTGAATTATTTCCAGAAGGCCCAGGAGGGAGTTTATCTAATGACACAGACAACCCCTAGTGGTCCTCGGTGGTATTACAGATAGAGTCTTTGGAGATAGCCCCGAGTGCTGTTTATACCGTTATGAGTCAGTGTTCAGAAAAACAGATGTTTGACTGTTGAACTTTGACCTCTGTGGTGCTGTCAGACGGACCGACCGTATGAAACCGCGAGCCGCCTCTTCGTCTCGCTGCAGCGACCATCGTCATCCTCACACCGCAGCCGCTCCCGTTAAACGGCGCTCTGCTCGCCAGCCTCTGAATTCCTGAGCGATGAAACACCAAAATAAACTCCAGAGAGGAACAAAGGCTCCGAGTCACGCTGCTAAATGCAGAGTCATTAAATCATCTCATGATTCAGCAGGAAACGGAGCCGCTTGTTCCTAATTAAATACACATCATACAGACATCATCGAGTTTCCTTCAGGCAGCAACGTCGTTGTTCTGCTTCAGATAATTAACCAGATAATTAATCCCATAATTAACCAGATAATACGGATATTAATGATACTTATTCAACTGCAAATCCAAAATCCGGATTATCAGATACTGAATTAAAAGATGTTAAATTGTTGGTTTCTTTCTGTAAAGTTTAAAACTGGGATGATTGATGTTGTGATTCATAAATACAACTGAACTGAATTTTTTTTTTTTAATTTTTTTTGGTTAATTCAGCGGATAATTGGGACTCAGTTACGTTTTATTGTCAGGAGCCCTCTAGTGGTCGTGTCAGGAGTTTCAGCAAAAATCCCTTAAAGTGACAGCGCCCTCTGGTGTCTGGAGGAGCTCCTTCAATTATTCTACGACGTCCAACACTGTCGGAAATTATCAGAATAAAAACATTTAGAAGCAAAAATGAAAACACGCAGAAACACAAAATAAAAACATGCAGAAACAAAAATAAAAACATGCAGAAACACAAAATAAAAACATGCAGAAACACAAAATGAAACATGTCTAAACAAAAATAAAAACACGCAGAAACACAAAATAAGAACATGCAGAAACAAAAATAAAAACACACAGAAACAAAAATAAAAACACACAGAAACACAAAATAAAAACATGCAGAAACAAAAAATAAAAACATGCAGAAACAAAAATAAAAAAATGTTAAAATAAAAACACGTAGAAACACAAAATAAAAACGTAGAAACAAAAAATAATAACAACCGAGTTCAGTTATTTTCTGACGCGTGACCATAAGCTTGTTAGTTTTGAGGAACTCTTCGTGTGAACCTCCGACCTGCTCGGAGGCTTTTCGGACTTTATTGACGTGTTGTTGTTTTTTTTAGAAGCCGGAGCGCCGCCTGAAGCTGTGAAATGTTTATGAGACAGAAACCAGATCTGCAGCTCAGATATGTGCGACCTCTGCACTTCATGAACACACAGACAGCTGCATGTGTTGAGAGCCTAACAAACATGTATAAATATACACGCGTGTACATAGTCCACCGGCCGCGAGCAGTCGGGGACAGTTTTATTTGTCTGCGTGTCAGCAGCAGGCGGCGGCTGATCCTCAACTAGCTGCTGCGACTGACGCTAATCAACCATCAGACCGCCTGTTGAGTGACGGTCACGTGGTCACATGGTCACATGTTCACATGTTATTTACACGCAGCTGTTTTCACACTCACTTCATCTGGAAACTTGTTGCATCAGAAAACAGCTCCGCTGTTATAATAATAAATAATAAATCTCTACTGTTATAATAAATCTCTACTGTTATAATAATAAATACAAAATCTCCACCGTTTTAGTGATAAATAATAAATCAACAGAACCCAACAGAACCCTTCGCTCCTGTAACGTATTGAATCTGATGTTTGTGCTTCAGCACCATCATGTGGTCACTTTTATACTCACATTCTTAATTTATAATTGTGTCGGTTCGATCCGAATGAAGACGATTCTTCAGGACCCTGTTGGACTGACCCGTCCTCATGGACCTGAAACACTTCGACCCGGTTCAACGAACACGAATGAATTATTATTGATTTGATGACGTCATCAATAAACATACATCCTCACTGCTATTACTTCTCTCATTCTAGGCTGTCCCAGAACCAGAACCAGAACCTGCCCATCAAACAGCAAAAGTACCAGAGACTCCAGCAGAACCACCTGCAGCACCAGAACCTGTCTTAGAACCAGAACCAGTAAAAGTACCAGAGACAGTAGCAGAACCGCCTGCAATCCCTGAACCTGTTCCAGAGCCAGAACCTGTCCCAGAACCAGCTTCTGTCTCAGAACCCATCCCAGAGCCAGAATCTGTCCCAGTGCCAGAAGCAGTTCCAGAACCAGCTGCAGTCTTAGAACCGGAGCCCGAGTCCGTTCCAGAACCTGTAGCAGTGCCCGATCTGGAGCCCGTGGTTCTGTCTGAGCCGGTACCTGAAGCGGTTCCTGTGACAGAACCTACAAAAGAGGAGGAGTCTTTACCCGATCTGAGCCCTGAATCTGCTACAGAGCCGGAACCAGAACTTCAACCAGAGCCCGTCAACGGTAAGACTGCTGACTGAGTTGGTGCTGCAGGCGGGTCCAAACTGGTCTAAATGTGTTGTCATGGAGACCAGCGAGAGTCCATGTTGACACGTGATCTCAGGTTCACGTGAAGAACCTTCAGGAGTAAGTGGACACGCTGACAGAGTTTCTATGTGAGTCTCTCCGATTACTTTTGAACTAAACGATCTCTTATTATTTATTTATTATTTATATTTATTTAAACTCAGTCTGAAGAAGAATGTGTGTGTGTGTGTGTGTGTGTGTGTGTGTGTGTGTGTGTGTGTGTGTGACTCAGAACAATGAAACACGGATCAGCGTGTCGTCCGTGTCCTTCACGTGTGTCTCTGGCGTGTCTGTAGCCATCTGCTGCAGGGGGATCATGGGTAATCTGTAACAGGTGGAGCGACAGGTGGAGGAGAGTCACTGTTAGCGTACACTCAGTAATATAGATGTAAACAAGTTTAGCACACTGTTGGTTGTATTTAGTTATCTGCTAACATTGTCAGCATATAGGTACTAGGTACTATGAATGCTAATCCCCCCCCTCCCCTTCTGTCTCCCCTCCCTCCTCTCCCCCTTCCCCTCCCCCCCTCCTCTCTCCCTCCCCCTCCCCTCCCCCCTTCTGTTCCAGACTTGGCTGCAGATGAAGATAAAGTGAAGTTCACTCCAGGGAAGAAGCAGAACAAGTTGGAGACGCTGATGACGAAGGAGGAGGTGGTGGAGGAGCAGAGGTCAGCACTGTCACACTGTTTGTTTGTTTATTGGTTGGTTTGTTTGTTTGTTTGTTTGTTGGTTGGTTGGTTGGTTGGTTTGTTGATTGGTTGGTTGGTTTGTTGATTGGTTGGTTGGTTTGTTTGTTGATTGATTGATTGGTTGGTTTATTTATTTGTTTGTTGGTTTGTTTGTTGGTTGGTTGGTTTATTTGTTTGTTTGTTTGTTGGTTGGTTGGTTTGTTTGTTTGTTTGCTTGAGATTCGACGAGCTTCTGCAGCGTAGAAACTGTGACGACGAAAACCTCACGGCTGAGCGGGCGTGTGGTCATGTTGGAGAACCCTGTCGCCATGGCGACACAGTTCAGGTGGTCTGCAGCGAATGTTTTTCCTCCGAACCCTCAAAACGTCTCGGTAGAACTCGGTGGTGACAGTCACAGAACCAGCTAACAACGCTAACAAAGCTAACAAACAGCAAATTTCACAAAAAAGAGCTAAACTCAAGTTAACAAACATACTTTTGCTGACACGCAACTAACAGAGCTAAAAAAAAAAAATAGCTAATTTCACTACAAACAGCTAAACTTAAGTTAACAACAAGCTAACAATGCTAACAACAAGCTAACAAAGCTAACAAAAAGCTAATTTCACTAAAAACAAGCTGAACTCAAGTTAACAAACAGCTGCAATACCACCGAGTGCCACTAGAGGTCGGCTCCAAAAAGCCTCCGGCTCCATAGACTCCCATTCAACTTCTCTCATCAAATCCAAAGTGAATAAAATGTGTCCATCAGTCATCTCGGTGTTGTTCGCTAAAGTCACTCCTTCTTATTAGTTTTCTGGAGGTCCATCTGAAAATAATCCCTCATTCATTAGAAAAGAAGATTCAAGAAGACCTGTTTTTGGGGGCGTGTCTGTTTGATTGACAGGCCTGTGGTGCAGTCAGGTTACAGCTATCGGTGGGCGGGACGTAGTATGGTCAGGTTTCCAATCAGATTGGTCGGATCCACCGCTGGCTCCTCCCCTAGCTCGTCCAAATATGGTCACTTCCTGCTCCAAATCGCACCGAACTAGCAAAGATGGTGACGGACAGAATCTGAACTGGAGGCTTCGTAACGTTCACAAACCAACAATGACCTCACTGATGGTTGATGACCTCACTGATGGTTGATGACCTCACTGCCGGCTGCTGATTGGTCAGTCTGTCGTAAACATGTGACCTGATAATTTTCTGGTTCACC
Organism: Embiotoca jacksoni; assembly: GCF_022577435.1. NCBI lineage: Eukaryota > Metazoa > Chordata > Actinopteri > Embiotocidae > Embiotoca > Embiotoca jacksoni. The sequence continues at coordinate 3,882,463 of NW_027185386.1, read as the reverse complement.
TGCAGTCTGAATGAAGCTGAAGTTTCGATAAAGTCGTAATCGCAGGCGTCCAGGGAACGCAGTACGACGTCACGCCGGGTTTGATTCGGGTTCTTATTAAACGAAGGATCCATAACTTGTGCAGATATGGATCTATATTAGAGGAACTCCATCACCTGTTTCTTAGTTTTATTTTGAAGGGACTCCTGTGTGTTTTCCCGCCCCGTGCTCGAACGTAAAAGCATGACTCAGCATTTTATGTTTTCTGATCTTTATCTTTCAGGATAGAGCTCACGTCTGATCTGACCTCTCTGTAATCAGCAGACACACAGTGGTAGGAAGGACATGGTAAGCTCCTGATCCTACTGAATATAAACCCCCAACCCACACAAGCCCCGCCTCGATCCGCCCCCTTAAACAAGCCCTCCCTAAACCACACCCCCTAGACCGACCCAGCGAGGATCGACTGATGAAACATAATTAAAGATGATGACTGACACGTGTTGATCTGTTGTCACGGAGACCACCGAGGCTCCATCCTGTTCAACATCTTACCAAAAGTATGTGGACAGCTGATTCCACACAGAGTTCAAACCACAAGGGGTTCAGAGTAAGTGGAGGCGGAGCCTCGTGAAGAGGCGGAGCCTCGTGAAGAGGCGGTGATCGAGTTCTTTCATTCAGTCAAAGAAACACCAACAATTTCGTGTTTTTAAAGGAAACAACGATTTTAACTTTATCTTCTTTGGGCTAACGTAGCTGCTTACACAATCGTGTTTACACGTCAGTAAATTAAACACAAAGGACGCTGTATCCTCGTCAGATTCACAGTTTAAAGGACAGGTTCAGTTTAAAGGTCAGATACACAGTTTTGAAAAGAGCCTGAACTCTGACGTTTGTTACTTTTACAAAAATGTAGTTTGTAATGAGTTTTATGATTCAGATTTTAGAAGCTTTATCGTGAAACAAAAACAAAAGAGCACAAACACACGTTTGCCTCCGATTGTTAGAACCGGAGGTGTAATTCCCCCGCCGCTCCACCAGAGGGCAGCGTGTCCGTGTGAGTTCTCTAAATACTACTACTTTTGATGTTCTTTGGTTGAACATCGTGAACCGCGGTGCTGTGATGTTTCGCTGAGTCGTTACTCAGCAGTAAACAGGAAGTGGATCCGCCACCGCTGCGCTACCTCCTGCTGGAGGGTCACATTCGGTCCTTCGCTCCGGCCTCTTCACATCTGCCTGCTTCTGTCCAGCTGCTCACCTGCTAACCCCGCATGCTGCCCGCTAGCACGCTAACACCTGAGCGAAAGGTGAGTGCTGCCTGAACCCGTTTATTAAAGTGTAATTCACAGACGGACCAGCAGGGGGCAGCATGCTGGTGAGGGTCTGCTGTTCATACGACACCACGTCGCCCTCTGCTGGACCGTCTGTGAATTACACGCTGAGTCAGAGCTCTGTTTTGATTGGCTCAGGAACATATTTATACATTTCTATAATGTCTGCTTTCTTCTTTCTGTAAACAGATAAAACCACGGTTTTTTTGTTTGTTTGTTTACACAACACACAAACATGTTTTAAAAGCTGCAGTCTGGTTTCAGCTCCTGTTCTCTGTTGTGTTGCAGCTGATCAGTGAGGAAGAGGAGAAAGGGGAGGAGCCTCCAGCGGTGCAGAAAGGGGAGGAGCCTCCAGCGTGTGTTGTGCTTCCTGTTGACGGTGTAGTTGAACTTCAGTGTTCACGTGTTCAACATGAAATAAACGTGTGAAACCGTCTGCGTGTTCCTTCTTTCTCTTCCACACTGAAGGATTATGGGTAATTGAGTTGTTATTGACGTTATTTTAATGGTTGAAGCCACAGTTGTTTCTCTTCAGGAGCTGCAGTGCCACCAGGTGGTCATCTGACAGTTAGCAGCATGAAACTAAATAAACACCAGAACAGACCTGATGAAGATCAGTCACATGATGAAGATCATTGTGTGTGTGTGTGTGTGTGTCTGTCTGACTGATGTTGTGGGGACCTAAAAAGTTAGATTGAAGTCTGTGACACTGTGTGTGTGTGTGTGTGTGTGTGTGTGTGTGTGTGTGTGCGCGCGCGCGCGGCTGATCTCCCAGGGTGCAACAGGAACAGCTGGCGGCCATCTTCCTGCTGCTGAGGGAGAACCAGGAGGCGCTGGGAGAGGTGACGGAGGGAGACATGGAGGAGCAGCTGAAGCTCTACTCTCTCTGAAACACTGAAGAGACTCCACCCACCACCAGTTACCGTGGTGACAGTAACTCAGCATTCACATTTTGATGCTGAAGTCCGTTAAAATGTTTTATTTCCTGTTCTGTTGTTAACTTCCTGTTTGGTCTCTATAATGACATCACTTCCTTTTTAGTCTCTATAATGACATCACTTCATGTCCGGTCTCTATAATAACATCACTTCCTGTCTAGTCTCTATAATGACATCACTTCATGTCTGGTCTCTATAATGACATCACTTCCTGTCTAGTCTCTATAATGACATCACTTCATGTCTGGTCTCTATAATGACATCACTTCCTGTCTAGTCTCTATAATGACATCACTTCATGTCCAGTCTCTATAATGACATCACTTCCTGTCTATCCTCTGTCACTGCTCTGTAGTGTAAACTTTAATTTGAAGGCGACAGGAAGTGACTTGTTTCCTAGCAGGCTAGCTTTTTCCCTTCGTTTCCAGTGTTTATGCTAAGCTAAGAGCTTCCTGTCAGTCTGATCATGTGACTCTGAGGTTTCTCTGAACGCTTCAGTTTGTTTCCTGACAATCTTTCTCGTTACTGACACACATTTATGTTTATCTGATTCATCTCTTCAAGCAGTAAACAACAACACCAAAACGTGTTTTTATTCACGTTTAAATTTATGAATTTGGAGCAAAATATTTTAAGATTTGCACAAGCAGCTTTGATATTTTCTGAATATTTTAAGATATTGAAAAGGTTTTTATTTTCACTTTTTTACAGATTTATTCAACAGTATAAAAACATTTTCTGATGTGGCTTAGAGGAGCAACTTTTCCCCTCAAAATGTTAAATTTTTGTAACCAATTAAACTGAAACATTTAAATATTGTATATATTTATTTATACCGTGACCCTGTTCAGGATAAAGCGGATATAGATAATGGATGGATGGATATTCACAATATTTTCCTTAAAATACAATTATTGAGTTAATATTTCTTGGGATATTCCACTTTTCTCAAAATATTATAAATTTAATTTTGAAATGAATTCCTGAAATATTAAAGATTTGTTTGTTTCTCTGAAAATGTTTTAATATTTTAAAAAAGTATGACATGACAGATTCTTCTGGAAGTATTTGGACTTGATTCTTGAAATGTTTTTTTTTCATACTAATACTTGAGAATAATTTAAAAACCTCTGAGTGCTGCATTCTGGGTAACGTAGTGTTTCTTCTCTGTGTTTTGTAGGAACACTTAAACGAGCTTCATTAGATGTAAACTTGGATTTCAGAGGATTTCTGTAACGACTTTTTTCATGATAATAAATAAATAAAAACATTTAACTTTTGGTTCTGACGTTTATAAATTATGTTTTCTGTTTACTGTCGGATTTTGTCTTCCTCTTTTAGTCCTGTTTTTTGTCTGTTTGTTTGTTTATTTATTTGTTTGTTTACTCCCGTCAATAACACGGTTATGTGACGTAACTGCCGGTGAAGAAAAAGGCGCCACAGGGTGGCGGTAAACAGAAAAGCGGTGTGTGACGCAGCGCTCGCATTTCGACGAAGAAGAACTCCACTACCCATGATGCCTTACCGCTTCCGGTTCCAACCATTCGAGTCCTAAGATGGCGGACCGGCGGCGAAGGAGGAGGCGCGCGTCCCAGGACAGCGAGGACGACGACGAGTCCGGTTCGGGTTCGGACAGCGGGAGGTCGAAATCCCCCGCGAACAAAGGCCGAGCTCGAGATCCGGAACCGGTGGAGGCGGCGGTGGCCCGGACCGAGGCCAAGAGCGGTGTGGAGTCCGAGTGTGTGAGTAGCTAGCGGCGGCTAACGTTAGCACCCGGTCCCGGTGTTGTGTCACAGTCTGTTTCCCCCGGACCGGACCCGGTCCGAACCAGGCCTGGTCCCGGTCCTAACCACCAAACTCAACCGGAGCGGGAGGGAAACTAACTGAGGGGAGGGAGGGGGGGGGGGCAGACCTCGACACAAGACCGGCCCGGATCGGCACCAGGATTTAAAGTTGGACCGGGACCAGAGTCCTGCTTTGGGCCGAACGTTGCTGCGAAACAATGAAAAATAAATTCAACGTCCAACATGTTGAACAGTTCGACGGCAGCTGGAAGGAAACTGGTTCCGGAACCGGTCAGCTGGTTAACGGTTAGTTAGCCGTTGGTTAGCCGTTAGTTCTGGTCCCGGTGCGTCACTGACGTCAGTTCTGTTCAGCTCAGAGAGAGTTCTGAATATTTACTGTTTTATAAGTCACGTCAACTGTTTTAACGGAAATAGTCCCGGAAGTTCAGGAGAGGCGAAAAGGCGCCAGTTGGAAACGTTAACACGGACACCGGAAGTACAAGAGCCCCTGTGATGATGGAGTTTAAAGAGGCTGTCAGTCAGGAGGTGGAGCTCCTAGGAACCCTGATGTTCTCCCGTTAGACCTGTAGAACCCAGATGTTCTCCCGTTAGACCTGTAGAACCCAGATGTTCTCCCGTTAGACCTGTAGAACCCAGATGTTCTCCCGTTAGACCTGTAGAACCCTGATGTTCTCCCGTAGAAACCTGATGTTTTTGTTTGTGTCGTTTCAGGAGAGTGAAGACGGAGTCGGAGACGGAGACGGTAAGATCTTCATCTTCATCTTCATCCAGCTGTCAGACAAACAGCTGCCGCACACATCTGTTTGTGTCTCTGACCCTCTGCTCAGTGTCCTCCAGCTGTTTGTTTGTTTGTTGGTGTGTCTCTGATCCTCTGCTCAGTGTCCTCCAGCTGTTTGTTTGTTTGTTTGTTTGTTTGTTTGTTGGTGTGTCTCTGATCCTCTGCTCAGTGTCCTCCAGCTGTTTGTTTGTTTGTTTGTTGGTGTGTCTCTGACCCTCTGCTCAGTGTCCTCCAGCTGTTTGTTTGTTTGTTTGTTTGTTTGTTGGTGTGTCTCTGATCCTCTGCTCAGTGTCCTCCAGCTGTTTGTTTGTTTGTTAGTTTGTCTCTGACCCTCTGCTCTGTCCTCCAGCTATTTGTTTGTTTGTTTGTTGGTGTGTCTCTGATCCTCTGCTCAGTGTCCTCCAGCTGTTTGTTTGTTTGTTTGTTCGTGTGTCTCTGATCCTCTGCTCAGTGTCCTCCAGCTGTTTGTTTGTTTGTTTGTTTGTTGGTGTGTCTCTGATCCTCTGCTCTGTGTCCTCCAGCCGTCCTCTCAGACTACGACAGTGCCGATCCAGAGGAGAACGGTTCCCACTCGGAGGTAAAACCAGAACAGAAGACTGTGCTCGTCTTCCTCAGCTGTCCTCTTCATCAGCTGTCTCTGAGAATGTCTCTGTCCTCAGGGAGGGGACGAGGAAGAGGAGGCCGAGCAGGTCAGCGATGAAGAAGCTCCGGCGGCAGCCATCGAGAAACAACCTGCTGCAGACGGTCCGACGCAGGGAGAGGACAAGGAGGCTGCAGTGGAAGAGGCAGTGGACGAGGCAGTGGACGAGGCAGTGGACAAGGCAGTGGACGAGGTAGTGGACGAGGCAGTGGACCAGGCAGTGGACGAGGCAGTGGATGGAGGAGGGACGAGCAAAGATGAAGGCAAAGCAGAGGAGAAAGAAAACCTGGCCGGAGAGAGACAGAGTGGGGACGGACAGGTGAGTCAGAGCGGTGAGACAGAGAGGATACAGGCAGCTGAGAGAGAGATGGGACTTTGGTGTCTCTTCTTCTGTGGTGTCTCATGTTTCCTGTGGTCTCTTCTTCTTCGGTGGTGTTGGACAGGAGTCCACCGATGACCCTGAGACGAAGGTGGGGGGGAAGAGTGTCCAGCAGCTGGACGATGACGAGGACAGGAAGAACCCCGCCTACATCCCCAGGAAGGGTCTGTTCTTCGAGCACGACGTCCGCGGCCACGCCCAGGAGGAGGAGAGGTACCGTCTCTGTGATGACATCACACTGTGTGAGGTCACCTCACGGACCGCCCCTTTAACTCCGCCTCTCTCTTTCAGACCCAAAGGAAGAAACAGGAAGTTGTGGAAGGACGAAGGTCGCTGGGAGCACGACAAGTTCAGGGAAGAGGAGCAAGCGCCGAAGAGCCGCGATGAGCTCATCGCCATGTATGGCTACGACATCCGCAACGGTGGCGGGGCTGGAGAGAGGGCGTACAGACAGCGCAGGTCCAGGTAAAGTAAACAAACACACTTTCATGTCCTGTCACAAACAGAAAGCTTATTTTATTTTGGCGGGTCCATCAGCAGCTTCCTGTGTGTCCCTGCAGACAGACGTCGTCTCCCAGCAGAGACAAGCGGTGGCGGGATGGCGGAGCCGAGCGAGCGGTGCGCTCATGGCACAGTTCATCAGGAGGAGGAGTTACCCGAGGAGGTGGAGCTCCCCCTTCGTCCCTCCCCCTGTCCGCTCAGCGCAGCTCTAACTCCTCCCGACTACCGCCGTCCCGCAGATCCCCCCACCTGAACCAAGCGCACCTCCCGCCTACAGCCCCGTACAGGAGTAATGAATCCAGCGCGCCCCAGCTGCACCCCCGAGAGCGGCTGGGCCCCAAAGCTCAGGTGGAGCTGTCGGGGGAGAGGGGCGGGGCCAACAGGGGAGGGCGGGGCAGGGGCGGTCCCTCCGTGGTCGTTGAGAACATTACAGTCGGCCGTGAGCGGGACCTGAGCTCGGGTGGTGTTACCACGGCAACAGCGTCGCAGCCGGGCGGGTACCAGTCTGCTTCACCCAGACGGCAGCAGGAGCAGCGAGGCAGTGCCGACAGATCTGCGCCCGGATTGGCTGCTTCCACCTCGGAGCCCTCCCTCCAGCCGGCGTCGACCAATCGGGAGGCCTCTCCTCCGGCCGAGCGGCCCGTGGAGAGGAAGTCATACTCGCTGGCTCGTAGGACCCGGTCCCGACCCGCCGACCTCGGCAGCAAGCAGGCGTCCGTGGAGGAGGCCGCAGCCGGAGGTGCCACCTCCTCCCCCGCCCCCAGCAGTGGGGGGGGGAAGGGCTGGGCAGGGGCAGGCGACGGGCCAAGCCAGACGGGAGGAGGACTGACGGACCTGGACCAGGACGTGGCCCGACTCAGTCTGTCCGGACAGAGCTGGAGCCCCGGTCCCACGTCCTACATCCGCTCCGAAATGAGAGGTGAGTCCTTCTTCTGATCATCCCTCATAACTGGGCCAATCTGGGCTCTGTGGTCCTGTAGCAGGTCTCCATTGAAACAGCAGCAGAACATCAGAGACCCTCTGACTGGTGGTCTCAGTCCTTTTTACACTTTAGCTTTATTTTGAAATGACACGGTTAGTTCAAGGACTGTTGGACATTTGAAAACCTGAATCTGATGAGTGATGCTGCCGCTGCAGACAACACGTCTCCACCTGTCTGTCTGTCCACAGGTCTGCCCAACCCCCTCCACCTGCCCGGAGCTCCGCCTCAGTTCTCCGGCATGGACGAGATGGGTGTCGGCTCCAACCGGGCCAAACGCTACTCCTCTCAGCGCCAGAGGCCGGTCCCCGATCCGGCTCCGCCCCTTCACCTGGGAGTGATGGAGGGACACTACTACGAGCCCAGTAAGACATCATCAGGCTGTTCAGCGGTTCTTTCAAAATAAAAGTCTGAAGGTTCTTCAGGATAGAAAAGTTTTTACTGTTTAAGTCACAGCTGTTCCAGTCAGATGATGATGATGATGATGTCATGCAGCGCTGCGCTGTGATTGGCTGCAGCAGAAAGCGTTTGTTTGGATGCAGCTTATCATCATCAGTTTTGTAACTCCTCCTGCTCACCAGCGGGGGGCAGCACAGGTCCACAGCACTAGGCCATATCAACACAGGGAGAGACACCTCACCCCGGGTAAACCCCACCCCTGAGGGAGGTCACCTGAGGACGGTCTCAGGTGTATATTTTATACCAAGAATGTATTGATCGGCCAGTGACATCACCACCCGTTATTCAGACTCACCTGGTGGTGTGATGTTCAGGCTTCACGTATGTTGTATTGTACAGTAACCTCTGATCCTCTCTGTCTCAGTGTCGTATCAGGGACCAATCTATGCTCACGGGGATGGCCCCGCCCCCATCCCGCCGCAAGGCATGCTGGTCCAGCCTGAGATGCACCTCCCCCACCCCGGTCAGTGGCGTCTGCTCCCTCAGTTTACAGTGTGTTGGAAGTGTTCCTGTAGGAGGCGCTCACCTTTATGTTCCTCCACAGCTCTCCATCCCCACCAATCAGGAGGCCCCATCGCAAACCCCGCCCTCTACGGAGGCCCGCCTGTGTCCCTGTCGCCAGGGCAACCACAGCAACTGCTGCCACCGCCCTTCTACCCTCCACCAGGGGTCATGACCTTCCCCTACCCCACCATGTACCCCACCCCTCAGGTACGTCCCCTTCCTCAACTGCAGTCCTGACAGGAAGTGATGTCATCAGGTTTCGTTCACACTGATCTGGTTTGTCCCTGTAAACCTGTGAGACCTGGTTGTGCTGTGTGACCTGGTTCTACCTGTGACCCGGTTCTGTGTTCCAGGGTCAGGCCCAGGTGACCTACGGAGGTGTGACGTACTACGACACGATGCAGCAGCAGGCTCAGCCCAAACCTTCACCCCCCCGCCGCACCTCCCAGCCCGTCACCGTTAAGCCCCCCCCTCCAGAGGTGCCCTTCGCCTCCGAGTGACCCCGCCCCTCCCCCCCTCCTCCCCACCACCCAGTCAGCATCACTACCATCCACAATCTACAGGTGAGTCCACCCCTGTCTCACCTGGTCACTGTGATGCCACAGAGACACTGTCCTCTACAGGTGGAGATGGGAACTCCAGGTTGATTCTTCATGTTAATTTCTGTGCAGAGTCTCAGCAGGTCTTCTTGTCCTCGTGTCCCTCTCTAGGAGCGGGGTGGAGGGTCGGTGAGGACCTGCGGTCCCCAACAACCACCAACATTAACGAGGGAGGGACAGAGGTGGAGACAGGTGGACGGATGGACACTGTCCAGGTGACCCTCAGTGTCTCTGGAGGATCCTGACTTTTCTTTTCTTCAGTCTGTAGCAGTCGGCGGGTGGAGGACGTTGGCCCCGCCCACCGGACCTGAACACTAACCCTGATGAGGTAGAACCTTTAGAGCCGAGAGGTTCTGTGTTGATCAGCAGTAGAAACGGTTAAGAGGTCAGAGGTCAGCGCTCTGTTAGACCCGGTCCACATGGTACCGGCACCAGTCATTCCTCACCTGGTCCACAGGTGTTGATCTGGATGTTTATAAACGTGTCATAGAGCTCTCAGGAGGCGGAGCCACAGCTGTAATAACAGGACGTTTATTACATGTTTATAAACGACCTCTGAGTATTAATATGGAAGGTTTAAACAAGAAGTGGTCCTGTCGCAGCACCTGAGGGAGTCACCGTGACGTTCAGGTGGGCGTGTACAGAGAATCTAGACATGTAAATAAACAGATTCTAAAGGAAGTAGTGATGAGGAAGAGGAGGAGACACAACGTTTAGCTTTGATCCGTTTTCTATTTTTCTTTGAGTCCGAGCGCCACAGGACGTTTTATTTTGAATGTTTGTTCCTCCTTCCTGTTGTGTTTCCTGTTGACGCGCTCTGTGATGTCACATTAAAGTGTTCCTCCTGTCAGTGACGTCACCGAGTGGTTCCTCATGGCTCACCTGTTCAGGTGGAGCTAAATGTTCGGTTCACAGCGAGGGGGCGTGGCTAAAAACCCAACACTCCCCCTCCCAGCAGCGATGTGACCCGTTGATCAGAAAAAGGTTTGAATAGATCGGCGGGAGGTCATTCCTCCGAGAAATGATGACTCGGCATCTTCCAGGGATGGAGGTATGCTCCTCATCATCATCGGCAGGAGAAGAGTAGGTGAAGCGGTGGGTGAAAGGGGGGGGTGGGTGTCTGACATCACAAATATGAGAACAGCTGTTCAAATGGTGGGAAAGAAGTTAAAGACACAAGAGAATATCAAATAATATTATTTACTGAAAACGAGTTTATATTCAGAGTCCCTGAACATCATCTTCATCCCTCTTCTTCACGAGGTCGGAAGTCCTGCTGAGCTTCCGTTGGACTCACCTTGATGATGGGGAGGGGGAGGATGATGATGATGAAGAGGAAGGGGGATGCGGCCTCAGAATGATGATAATTCTAGTTTGTTACGTTAACGATGATGAAGAGTCGTCGCTCGCTCGTCTTCCTCTTTCGCCTCCTGACCTGTCTGACACGATTTCACTGCGACGCCTCTTTGTTTGTTTGTTTGTGTTATGATGATGATGATGATGTTTGTTTGTTTGTGGAGGTCGTTGACTCAGAAGATCAATAAAAAAAGAGTTATTGGACAAAAGTCTGACAAACACTGAACTCTGTTATTCTCACTCTCACACACACACACACACACACACACACACACACACACACCTGCCGTCTGTCCGTTAACATGAATATTTATGACCGCAGGTGGGCGGGCAGCTATTATGTAAACGGTGTGATTGACAAGTAGCTTCAGCCAATCAGGTTGCAGATGGTTCTCATGAATATTCAGCAGCAGCTGTTACAACAGCAGACCCACTATTCTGTCAGGTAACACAAACACACACAAACACACACAGTCTGATTCAAACCCATTAACTTGTTCGTTGATTCTGATGAAGCGTTTCGGAGGGAAAATGTACGTTGTCACGACAACGGGCTCATTCAGTGATTGACAGCTGAATGTCGGTGATGACGATGATGTAACAACTTCCATAACAGGAAGTGAAATGGAGAAGAGCATCCTGCCTCCTAATTGTCTCGTTATCTGTGATGTCACGGCCCCTCGGCCAATCAGAGCGGCTTGCTCCTCTCCTTTTTCCTCTTTTTCTCTCAAGTGCAGGAGGCGGTGCTTCTTTTCACTTCCTGTCCCTCAGCTGTCAATCACAGGACTCGGTTCTAATGATGAACTGATCAGAAACAAAAGGTCAAAGGTCACACCCCGACTGTTGCGCAAGGATGTGTGTGAGGCATCATCTGTTGTCATGGAAACGGCTCTGTGTTCTGTCTTCACTACATGTATGAGTCTCGACTGAAGAGGAGGAGGAGCAGAAGGAGGAGGAGCAGGTGTGTTGTTGTTGTTGGTTCTGTTTGTGTGTTTTTATCTATGTACTGGTGCTTATTGGTTGAAATCTCGCGGTGATTCAACTGAACCCTACTTCCGGTCTCCGGTTCCCGCCCTGTCGTCAGGGTTATTTCCATCTCTATCAATTTTACACCACTGGAAGGAAATGTGCCTGCGCGCGCCCGTCCCGTCCGTGCGTCGGGAGCGCGCAACTGCAGCAGATCGTGGCGGGGACGGGAGGGGGGGAGCGTCGGTGTTCACTCACTTCTCATCCCGCTAATTCAGAGAGCAGCGTTGGTGGTGCGGCGGCGGGAACGGGAGGCGACGAACCGGAGCCTCTGCAGTATCTCACCTGAAACCTGAAACCAGAAACCACCGCCGCCGCTCGGATAACCGACGGCACGCGAACGCACCGGGGCCGCGCGACTCTCGGCTCCAGGTGTTGTGAGGAACCGTCGAGCGCCGGAGACTCCCCGGAGGAGCAGCCGACACACGGGAGCCGCAGCACCGGGGGGGGGGAGAGCTTCTGACCGGGCTTCGTCGAGGCTGTCTGGTCCACCCACGGAGCACTGCAGCTCGGTGTCGACGCGGCGGGGGGAGGAGCGGCCGCCTCACGGAGCGGGTTTCTGGAGGGTTTCGCTGTCGCGGTGCGGTGAGACCGGAGAGAGGACAGCCGCCCCCCTCCTCCTCCTCCTCCTTCTCCTCCACAACCCCCTCCACCTCCTCCAATGGGGTAGACCCGCCGGCGGTCACTGCAGCCCGCAGAGCCTCGGAGGTCCGCTCACACCTGCGCACACCTGCCCGCCCCGACCTGCAGGGGCCGGAGGATGTAGTGCCCAGCCGCCCCCCACCACCACCACCACCACCTCGGTATCCCGTCACACACCGCCTCCACCCGCCCCCCCACCGTCCCACCATGCCGGCGGGGATGAAGCCGCTGGAGAAGTTCCTGAAGAAGCAGACCACGGCGCTGACCCGGGCCGGGGGCTTCGTCGGCGGGGTGGCGGACAAGGCCAGCGGGGGGACCGGGGCGTCCCGTCGGAGGGCCAGCCTGTCCCGGGTCGTTCCGTTCTTCCGGGAGACGTCGCCGGAGAGCGGCCAGGCCCGGGAGGTGTTCAGGTGAGGCGCGTGCACCTGAGCAGAGCCCCACAGAGGTCCATGAATTTATCCTCAAATTTAAGGAGTGTAACTGATCTGAGCGACAGACGGCGGATCTTCATAACTTTTAATTATTAATCAAAGAGTTCAGTTTCTCCGTTTGTTCGTGCGTCTGAAATAGATTCTGCCTCCAGGTGGCGCTGACGAGCTCGTGGTCCCGACGGTCGCTCGGCGTTAACGTAACAGTTGCTAGGCAACAGCGACACCGAAGGAGCCTAAAGGCCGCCGAGGCTAACCGTTTACAGAAACGACAGAAACTCGGAGATGACGTTTCACTTCCCGATTTAAACACTTCAATGTGAAAATATTATTTTTTTTTATTTACAAATATCAATACAAGCTTAGACTCTCGGAAGGGGGCGTGGCCTGACGCAATCCGATGGCCCCGCCCACATGCTGCTCAGTAACCGTACTGATGCTTTATTGTAAACTATTTAGTTGTTTGTTGTGACTGTGTTTTTTTCTGACTTCATCAAATTAAACGTGACGTTGATAAAAAAAAATAATTTTGTATTATTCCGTCGCAGCGAAACAGATCAGTTTTTATTCAATAAATAAAAACAGAAAGAATGCTTTGACTCTGATCTGTGACCTTTGAACCCTGCAGCCCCGACAGCGAGGACCCTCCCTCCTGGCCCTCGGCCACGGGGACCGGTACGGTCTTGGTGCCCAGCAGCGCTAACGGCTCCGGTTCCGGAGGAGGAGACGTGCGCAGTCCGTCCCTGTCGAGCGACGAGCAGAGCTCCGAGGCGAGCCTCGTCACGGAGAGCGGCGGCGGCGGAGGAGGAGGGGGGACGCCGCTTCACCCCGACACGCCTGACAACCTGACGCTCGCCGTGCTCGACAGCGTGGCGGGAAAACGTCCCGGAATCAACACAGGTGACGCTCTTATTCTGAAGGTCAGACAGGAAGTGGACGAACAGCAAACGTCAGATCCTGGTTCTGGTGCAGATCCAGATTTACATTCAGGTTCTGGTTCAGATTGTGGTCCTGATTCTGGTTCAGATCGTCTTCCTGGTCCTGGTACTGATTCTTCTTCCGGTCCTGGTTCAGGTTCTGGTCCTGGTTCTGATCCAGGTTCTGGTTCGGAGCAAAGAGAGTTCATGTTGTGTTTCCTGTTGGAGGATTTTCATTTTACACATCATATCACCCAGACTGCAGCCTCAGCTGTGTGTGTGTGTGTGTGTGTGTGTGTGTGTGTGTGTGTGTGTGTGTGTGTGTGGTTATATAATCTCTGCCGTCCTCTTTCAGAAAGCAGCTTATTACTGAAGTCCTGCAGGAATGTTCGCTGCATGCCGTGTGCTGGTGTGTGTGTGTGTGTGTGGGTGTGTGTGTGTGTGTGTTATTGTGTGTGTGTTATTGTCTTCCTGTAGTTTTTACTGGACGACTTCTTGATTATTGAATGTAAACATGTCGTTAATAAACATCAATAATCATAAAAATAATAAATGATCAGCAGGTTACAGTTGTTTTACGCTTGTTATAAATGATTAAAGGTCAGTCGGACAGGGTCCAGTTTCTCCTCTGGAGACCTTGCCTGAGGACCGCTGAGACCATGTTCAGGATGGGGTTCTCGGGTGAGAACCAGAACCTCCCAGTCTGAGTTTCTGGTTCTGCAGGAACACGATGGATCGGTTCTTCAGGTTGGACGGACTTCCTGAGGTGAAGGAGGTTCTGAAACTTGTCCTGTTTAGTTTCTTGTTTCAAAGCTGGTTTCAGACTTTGTTGAGGACCAATTTTTGGGTCTGATTTTAGACCGTATTCTGGCCTGGTTCTGGCCTGGTTTCAGGACTAGATCTGAACTTTATTCAGGACTGGTGTTGGACCTGGTTTCTAGAACCGCTGCATCTTTCATCCACTCTGGTTTACAGGGACAGAATGAGCCCAGAACCCCAGGAGCCCCGGTCCAACCGGAGGTTCTGATCTGGACGTTTTCCTGATCATCACAGTGTGTGTGTGCGTGGGTGCGTTTGATTTCGTGCCGACTGAGTGAAGTAGATCCAGATAATCCTGTTCTGGGGTTCACACACACCCTGATGACTGACTGGTATGTGTGTGCGTGTGCGACATGTTCCCGCCCTCCATTCACGGCATCACACGCTGTGATTGGCCTTCATGGAAACGCTTTTGTTACCTGGGACGGTTTGAGACTTTAAAACGTGACCAAAAACGAGGTGAGACTGAGGACACGTATGACATATTTTAATAACGACACCTGGAATACAAACACAGAAAAAACAGTAAAATGTTACTAAAAATAGGTAAAAAAAAATACACTAAAAACAGTTAAAAAATACACTAAAAACTGTTAAGATGACACTAAAAACAGTTAAAAATACACTAAAAACAGTTAAAAATACACTAAAAACAGTTAAGATGACACTAAAAACAGTTAAAAATACACTAAAAACAGTTAAGATGACACTAAAAACAGTTAAAAATAAACTAAAAACAGTTAAAAAATACACTAAAAACAATTAAAAATACACTAAAAACTGTTAAAAATACAAAAAAAAAATACAATACTGTCTTCCACCCCATAATATTATCACTTGTGCATGTGCGTGTATGTGAACAGCTGCCTGGCCGGTTAAACAGAGAGACGATAAGTTTACTGACAGTTTCATAAGAAGAAGAGACCTGGCAAAACGTCTTACATAACACAACACACACACACACACACACACACACACACACACATTCACTCGTGCACAGCAGGCATGTTGCAGCAGGTGTTCAGGTGAGGCGTGTTCCTCTGAATGAAAACAACATTTCTACTGAATGAGCTCTTCATTTCACACCCAGGTCATGTTAGTTTGTCTGTCTTCGTGAGGACATTGATGGACAGTGAGGACATTCGTTGCTGCTACGGTATCCCAAACATGATCATGTTAGCTGGTCTGTATCGACTCTACAAACTAAAACATGCAGAAGAAGTCGGTCTGTGGGAGGATTTTCTTTTCTCCTCAGAAACAAAGTGAGTCGCTGCCCACTCCTTCAACTCCCTCTGGAGGCTGTTCCCTCTACCTCCCTCTGGAGGCTTTTCCCTCTACCTCCCTCCTTCTCATCCTCCTCTTCTTCGACCTCTCCGAGCTGCAAGCTTCCTGTGTGTGTGTGTGTGTGTGTGTGTGTGCGTGTGTGTGTGCGTGTGTGGTACATAAGAGGCTCTTTAGCACCTGTTCACATAGCAACCAGCTCTCGGCGAGACATGTGGAGGAGAGTGGGAGGCAGAGCGAGAAGAGCAGGAACACAAAGAGGCTCAAATTAGAGGCTTTAGACCGAGGAAACCTCAGAGTTCTCTGCACAGAACCGAACGGAGCCTGGTTCAGTCCACCGGACCAGAACCTGGGACATATGGAACAGGACGTACCGAATAGGAAGTACAGAATAGAACGAACGTACAGAATAGAACGTGCAGAACAGAACGAACGTACAGAATAGAACGAATGTACAGAATAGAACATACAGAATAGAACAAACGTGCAGAATAGAACATACAGAATAGAACAAACGTGCAGAATAGAACATACAGAATAGAACAAACGTGCAGAATAGAACGAACGTACAGAATAGAACGTACAGAATAGAACGTGCAGAATAGAAAGTACAGAATAGAAAGTACAGAATAGAACGTACAAGATAGAACGAACATACAGAATAGAACGAACATACAGAATAGAACAAACGTACAGAATAGAACGTACAGAATAGAACAAACGTACAGAATAGAACAAACGTACAGAATAGAACGAACAGAATAGAACAAACGTACAAAATAGAACGTACAGAATAGAAAGTACAGAATAGAACGTACAAGATAGAACGTACAGAATAGAACGTACATAATAAAACGTACAGAATAGAACGTACAGAATAGAACGTACAGAATAAAACGTACAGAATAGAATGAACATAATGGAACGAACATACAGAATAGAACGTACAGAATAGAACGTACAGAATAAAACGTACAGAATAGAACGTACAGAATAGAACGTACAGAATAAAACGTACAGAATAGAACGAACATAATGGAACGAACATACAGAATAGAACGTACAGAATAAAACGTACAGAATAGAACGAACATACAGAATAGAACGTGCAGAATAAAACGTACAGAATAGAACGAACGTACGGAATAGAACGTGCAGAATTAGAACGTGCAGATAATTTATTAATAAACTTTCAGGAGAAACATTTCAGTACTTTAACTGTCAGTAGTTCATATTCACTCATTCTTTCTGCAGTACTTTAACATGGATCTGAGTATTTGTACTCTGTGGTTGAAGTACTTTTACTACATTACAGGATGTGAGTACTTCCAACCGCCACAATAAAACACAGCAGATCCAATAAAATGCAGAAACTAATCACTGATCAATACTGAGGGAGTGTTATCAGTCATACTACACTCACACAGTCACACACACAGACATACATTGATTCCTGTTTCCTCCTTCTTCCTCTTTTCTCATGTTTCCCTCCTCATCCTCTCTCTGTCGGCAACGTGGCGTCTCTATGGTAACCGCCTGCAGAGAGGCGGACCCGACAGGACACGCCCACTGCAGCATGCATCTCTCTCACTCTCACACATAAGGAGTAGCTGTGTGTGTGTGTGTGTGTGTGTGTGTGTGTGTGTGTGTGTGTGTGTGTGTGTGTGTGTGTGACCACAGGTTCAGAGTCATGCTGTTTCAGCATCTTAAATTACAGTGTTTAACTGCAGCATCTGCTCTTCATCGCTCCTCTGCTGTCTGTTTCAGCTGCTTCATCATCATCATCATCATCATCACAGCAGATGAAGAACAAAAATATTATTTCTCACATCTGCAACAAGGACATGCTGTGTGTGTGTGTGTGTGTGTGTGTGTGTGTGTGTGTGTGTGTGTGTGTGTGTGTGGCGCTTGTTTCTGAGGACCACTGAGTTTTTCACCATCAGTGAGGACGTCATCCCTTCAAAGATCTGTTTGAGGCTGAAGGTTTATAGTTCAGGTTAAAGTTAGATTAATGTTTAGGTTTAGATTAGGTTCATGTTTAGGTTCATGTTTATCTTTAGATTAGGTTCATGTTTATCTTTAGATTAGGTTCAGTCTGAGAGCTGATGGTGCATTCAGGTCCAGTCTGTTTAGAGCTGAAGGTGCGTTCAGGTCCAGTCTGTTTAGAGTTGATGGTGCGTTCAGGTCCAGTCTGTTTAGAGCTGAAGGTGCGTTCAGGTCCAGTCTGTTTAGAGCTGATGGTGCGTTCAGGTCCAGTTTGTTTAGACCTGATGGTGCGTTCAGGTCCAGTCCGTACGTCTAATCTCTGTGTCTGTGTGTCTGCAGAAACACTGCTGGATGACTTCATGCTGACTCATCCCATCTTCCTGGCGGCCGACAGGCTCCAGCAGGTCCTGCTGCAGCAGTATCCTCCACCTCTACACGGTTACACGTATGTTCACGTGTCGCGCTGCTCTGAGGTCAGTGTCACGCTGTGAGCTGCAGGTTTGTTTTAATCTGCGGGGAGTTTATTCTGTCCGTCTGTCTGTTCCTCTGTCTCTGTCCTTTGTGACTCAATTCAGAAGCTGCCTGAGAATCTGTCTGATTTAATGTTTCCCTCAGTGATCGTGAGGGTTGTCTGAACTCCCATGATGCACTGCAGACAGGAGCTGCTGTCACAGTTCTGCTGCTGTCAAAGGGAAGAAATTAGTTGATTATTTTCAGCTCTGATCGTGACACTTCCTGTGTTCCCAGAGCATTATGGGAACTGCAGTTCTAAGTCTGAGAAGATGACTTTCAAAGAGAGGACAGGCAAACAAAAACAGAAAAACCATCGGCCAATCGGAGAAGAAGGAAGAGAAAAAAAACTCTGTGTGTGTGCACGCAGTGATATGTGGGTCATCATGAGCTGCAGCTCTCTGAGGCTCAAACTAATGAATATTTCCTCACGAAGTCATGCCTGTTTGTTTGTTTGTTTGTTTTGTTTGTTTGTTTATCATGACATAGAGCATCTTTAGTAACATGGATGTAAACGTGGTCACAGTTTGCGCAGACGTGTTTCCTCCTTAACTCGACTCCTCCAGATTCTCTGTGGAGGAAGATGCAGGAGGGAGGGTGGGGGAGGTGGGAGGAAGAGGAGGAGGAAGAAGAGGAGGAGGAGGAGGAGGAAGAGGAGAGATGGCGGGTGAATCGGCGCTGGACGCAGCAGAGAGGAAGCAGGCGGTGCTGAACGTTGCGTTCCGATACCTGGACACGTACAGAGAGCTGCTGCAGGAGGAGGGGGAGCGCAGCAACACCTTCCCCAAGGTTACAACATACAACATTACACATAACACACAACATACAACACACAACATACAACATTACACATAACATACAACACAACATACAACACACACAACACAACATACAACATTACACATAACACACAACATACAACACACAACATACAACACAACGTACAACACAACATACAACACACACAACACAACATACAACATTACACATAACACACAACATACAACACAACATACAACATTACACATAACATACAACACATACAACACACACAACACAACATACAACATTACACATAACATACAACACATACAACACAACATACAACACACACAACACAACATACAACATTACACATAACACACAACATACAACACAACATGCAACATTACACATAACATACAACACATACAACACAACATACAACACAACATACAACATTACACATAACACACAACATACAACACAACATACAACATTACACATAACATACAACACATACAACACAACATACAACACACACAACACAACATACAACATTACACATAACATACAACACAACATACAACATTACACATAACACAACACATACAACACAACATACAACATTACACATAACACACAACATACAACACAACATACAACACAACATACAACATTACACATAACATACAACACATACAACACAACATACAACACACACAACACAACATACAACATTACACATAACACACAACATACAACACAACATACAACACAACATAACACACAACATGCAACACAACATACAACATTACACATAACATACAACACAACATACAACACACACAACATTACACATAACATACAACACATACAACACAACATACAACACATACAACACAACATACAACATAACACACAACATACAACACATACAACACACACAACATACAACATTACACACAACACACAACACACACAACATACAACACAACACACACAACATACAACACAACATTACACAACACACAACATAAATGTGTGTTTGTGTACACACAGGAAACACGAAGACATTTAAACGGTACATTAGCATTAGCTGAGGAAGCTAACTCACAGGCTTGCTGTCACGAGCTAACGCAGCGGGGTGTTAGCATTCAGTTATTTATTTATTTTTTACAAATATGACAACTTCAAAAATATTTTCATACTTTTATAAAGATTTAAAATGTTCGTCGTCCGTAACATCAGCGTATGTCTGCAGGAGCTCTACCTGTGCGCCGTCCAGGAGCTCAGTCAGCATCCGGAGCTGGTGGAGGACGTCCTGAAGCTGCAGAGATGGACCGAGATCTTACACTGCCCGTAGGACACACACACACACACACACACACACACACACACACACACACACACACACACACACACACATCCGGGTCTGTTGTCTGGCCTCATATATAACGAGAGCAATACGTCACCTCTTTTATTTTCTGAACGATGATCTGATTCATTTGAACGTCAGAGAGGAAGAAGAAGGAAGTCGTTGCCACGGTGATCCAGTGTATTTATATATTTATCCGTCACATGAAAGAGTCGATCATAAAATAGACAAACATGTATTATATGAAATAATATTTAACATTTATATCCCATGTATTATTTATTATTACACTTTAGTCTTGTATTTATTATACTTTTATACCTCCATGTATTATTTATAGTATGTAAGTAATTAATCATGTATGTCTAATATGTACATCATTTATTTAGTTTGATGTATTTATCAAACTACATTTATCATCATCACATTTATGGTACTTTACATTTGAATTTTTTTTTTTTACCATGAAGTTTGTTCTAAATATTGATTCTGTTTTTATCAACCATGTGTTGATTTATCACACGTGTGTGTGTGTGTGTGTGTGTGTGTGTGTGTGTGTGTGTGTGTGTGTGTGTGTAGGTCTGAGGAGGAGAAGGAGAGCAGGAAGAAGCAGGTTCGTCCTCTGTTCAGACACTTCAGACGAATCGACGCCTGTTTGCAGCCCAGAGAGGCGTTCAGGGGCTCCGACGAGAGTACGACAAACGCACACACACACACACACACACACACACACACACACACACACACACACACACGTGTAGGGTCAGAGATATGAAGGCGGTGACTCCGTCTGACACTGTGTGTGTGTGTGTGTGTGTGTGTGTGTGTGTGTGTGTGTGTGTGTGTGTGTGTGTGTGTGCGTGTCCAGTCTTCTGCAGGGTCTACACCCCCGACCACTCCTACGTCACCATCCGGAGCCGCCTGTCCTGCCGGGTCGGAGAGATTCTGGCTCTTGTCCGGGAGAAGCTCCAGTACAGCGAGGACCAGCCGGTTCTTCCCGGGAACCTCCTGCTGGTCGCCGTGACGTCGGCCGGAGGTCAGCGAGCACAGCAGAGCCTTAGCATGACGCTCACGTGTCCCACGCAGCGTGTTTAACGTGTCCCGTGATGTGTGTTCAGAGAAAGCCGTGTTCCGGCCCAGTGACGAGGCCGTGTTCACCACGCTGGGCGTCAACACGCACCTGTTCACCTGCGAGCCCTCGGAGCTCGACTCCCTGGTGAGCTCCTCTGTGATTGGTTGATGTGTGGCTCCGCCCTCTCCGGGAACATTTCTATAGAAACAACAAACAGAAACTGAATAAAACGGGTTTAAACAAAGTGATGTCTGCTGCAAGTGTGCGCTTCCTGTTCTGATGATGTCACTTCCTGCGCCCCCAGCTTCCTCTTCCTGAGGAGATCCACTGGACGCCGGGCGACAGCAAGCTCCACGACATGTCGGCGGAGGAAGTGGCCAATCAGCTGGTGGCGTTCGACTGGGAGCTCTTCAGCTGCGTGCACGAGGTCGGACACACGACCACGCTCACTGACTCCGCCCACTGACTCCACCCACTGACTCCACCCACACCTTCACTGACCTCTTACACGGTTCACTGCTAACACCTTACAGCATCACAAGCAACCAGCTGTCAGCCACTAATATAAGCCAATAAAATAAAACATTTAACTTTTAAGCTTCCTGAAATAAACTTTAATGTGAAACATCCGAACAGGAAGTGTCTCTGACGGTGGGACGGTGGTCTCTTTCTTCTTCGTTGGTGTCTCTCCTGCAGGTGGAGTTTGTGTGTTACGTGTTTCACGGCGAGCAGTCGCGCTGGCGCCCCCTCAACCTGGAGCTGGTACTGCAGCGCTGCAGCGAGGTGCAGAGCTGGGTCGCCACGGAAACCCTGCAGTGTCAATCGCTGCCCAAGAGGATCCAGCTGCTGCGCAAGTTCATCAAGATCGCAGCGCTGTGAGTCACGACATGTTACACGTCATGTTGCATGTCATGTGACAGGTCATGTTACATGTCACGTGACCCGTCCTCCCCGTCCTGTATTGCAGCTGTAAGCAGCAGCAGGACCTGCTGTCGTTCCTCGCCGTGGTTCTCGGTCTGGATAATCCCGCCATCAGCCGGCTGCGACTCACCTGGGAGGTATAACAACACACACACACACACACACACACACACACACACACACACACACACACACACACGTCTGTCCTGAAGGTGGCGCCATAGGACAATCTGTAACGTAACATTCAAAATGTCTTTCTTTATTTGCACACGTGTGCGGATAAATTTCAAAATAAAAGTGATTTTTCTGTGGGTTTGTTCGGGTTCTCCGAGGAACTGGTTTATGTCGTCCGTCGTTTTGTCTCTCGTCTGTACGTTATTCAGTAAAAAAAAAAAAAAAAGGAGCAGGACATCGTTTCAGCATCTAAAACAGGAACTAAAAGTTTACGACAACAAAGTCAAACAACGATAAAAGCGGCCACCTCGTGCTAGCTGCTGGGTTAGCTTGACTAATGCTAACTAAAACCAGCGCTGACGATGATACCGTAACGTTACTGTTGTCTGATTGGTCCACTTTTATTATTTTTTTAAAATTATAAAATTAAATTATTTAATGTAATTATAAAATTAAATTAAATTATTTTTTTAAATTATTTTTTGATCCGCTCCTGTTTGCCCCGTTAAAACAAAC
Organism: Embiotoca jacksoni; assembly: GCF_022577435.1. Lineage (NCBI taxonomy): Eukaryota > Metazoa > Chordata > Actinopteri > Embiotocidae > Embiotoca > Embiotoca jacksoni. The sequence continues at coordinate 3,859,786 of NW_027185386.1, read as the reverse complement.
TCAACACTTCCTGTATGTTTCAAATTAAAAGCCCTCTGCTGTTTCAGCAGGATTACATTGTTCATACTGAAATATATGTGACCGATTACTGGATGTAAACCCGTTACCGTGGAAACGGCAACAACTGAACCGTGCGAAGGTAACAGGTGCGCTGAAACAATCGCCTGCATAGTTACTGACAGACGTGATATCGACGTGATCGATTGGTCTGACCGGTTCTATGCGTTGTGTTCAGGGTCTCCCCGGGAAGTTCAGGAAGCAGTTCCAGCAGTTTGAGGGCATCGCGGTGGGTAAAACACCTCATTTCATATTGATTTGAACTGTTTTTAATGATGAAGCTCTGATCCTCTCCTCTTTCTCCTCTCCTCTCCTCTCCTCTCCTCTCCTCTCCTCTCCTCTCCTCTCCTCTCCTCTCCTAGGACCCCTCCAGGAACCATAAGTCTTACAGGGACCTGATCACCAGCCTCAGACCACCACTGATCCCCTTCACACCGCTGCTGCTCAAAGGTCAGACTCGATGCCAACACCGGCTGAATGCCAACCTGTCGAGGTCGAATTTGTTTGAATAGCGAACCGCAGCCTCGTCGTCATGGAGACGCTCCTGACCCCGATCAGACCCTGGTTCATTTCCAGGTCGGTCTCCTGTCGTTTGTCCTCGTAGACTGTCGGCCTCCAGCTGTGGACGCGTTAGCTCCACCTCGCTGAATAGCACCTCCGGCTAATCAGCTGCTACTGTTTTTAACCCTGACACACATACGTACGGCCTCAAGCTCTCTGTCTCCATGGTAACCAAAGAGTGGAGGATGGATGGAAGAGAAATGGATTACAGCTGGTGTGTGTCGAGTCCCTTTTGTTGCCCCGCTGTGGTGGGAACAGACGTGCAGGTTAAAACAGTTAAAACACATTTTAATTAAACGTGTCTGTTGAAACGCCTCCAGGTGGCGCCAGCGAGTCGTTGACTGAACGACGGTGAAACAAGACTTCGTGACTTCAGTTTAATTTGTTATGTTTTTTCTTTATTTGATCAGAATTATTTATTTATTTATTATTATTCTGAGTTCTGTTTGTTGTTATATTGTTTATTATTGATTGTTTACTGTTCAGCTGAAGGTGCCTTTAAACAGTTCAGATGAAGTGTAGTTCTCTTTAGTTCCTCTGTGGTTCTGTTCTGATCCGACGTGTCTCGTGTTCTTCCAGACTTGACGTTCCTTCATGAGAGCTGTAAAACGTTTCACGGTGAACTAGTCAACTTTGAGAAGATGGTGAGTGTCCGGTTGTTTCTGGACCTCTGGAAGGTTCTGGTTCTGTTTAAAGACGTCTGTCCGTGTGTCCTGTGGCGTCCTCTAACCGTCTCCGTTCTCCTGCAGCATAAAGTGGCCGACATGGTCAGAAACATCAGACGGTACCGGAGCAGTCAGCTAGGTAACACACACACACACACACACACACACACACACACACACACTGAAACACAATCAGTCAATAAAAACCACCAAAACAAGCAGTTGTTGATTTTTCCTGCAGGTTTGTGTTTGGTTGGGAAGTTGTTATTATTATTATTATTATTATAATTGTTGTTATTGTTATTATTTTTATGTTGAATTTGTCTCCATCTGGTGGCGACTGTGCAGCTCTTCGTGCTCCAACTGACAACTGATGTTTTTTATTTATTTATTTTCCTGGTAGCCATGGATACGGAGACGTCCCCTTCTCACCTGCAGACGAAGGCGTACGTCCGACAGTTACAGGTGATCGACAACCAGAACCTGCTGTTTGACATGTCCTGTAAACTGGAGCCCAAAGACACATAGATGGAGGAGGAGGAGGAGGGGGAGGAAGAGGAGGAGGAGGAGAAGGAGTCTCCTTGTCTGCACGGAACAACAGAAGAAGAAGAGAAAAATTAACTTTCAGTTTTTCAGCTGACCGAGACGGAGGTCTTCATCGGACCGGACCAGAACCTTTAGAACCCAGAGAGTCTGTTGGTGGGTTGACCCGCAGGTAGCCGGTACCGCCCGGAATCTCTGCCGGAACGTTCCTCACTGTTTAAACGTCGCGTTCAAGGTCAGGATTTTATCTTAATAAAAACAAAAACAAGACGGGTCAGAACCTGATGGACGGAGACTGAGCGCCACCGGGCCAGAGCTTCCCAACACAACCGAGATCGTTTCTACAAACTTTTTTTTTTTTTTTTTTAGAAACCAAGTGACGAAGTGCTTCACAGGAAAATTCTGATCAAACAATTCATCATGAATGAAATTAAATCATCCACGAAACAACAAAAACAACAAACATTTTTTAAGATTTTACTTTTAAAAAAATCAGAAAATACGTAAACATGAAAACATCACTTGTCCGTCGGGATCGCAGGACGAACACTTCGTCCACAGACCTCAACGCTTAACGCTGACGTGACGAATCTGGGAGGAAACGTGGAAATAAACGACTTCGTATTCAGAAAGTTCTCATTTCGTGAACGGAAAATAAAAAAGTTTCACTCCCGACGTTAACGATGAAAACATCCGGCGGTTCTCGGCTGCCTGTTCGGAACCGACGGCGACTCAAACGGAGTGACGTCTGTTTTCTCACTTCCTGCACTTCCTCTTTTCCCCGCCCTCCCGCGGCGACCGACCAATCAGACTCCGGACAATCTTTGACACCTGCCGACGGACACTTCGGACCGAGACGTCTCACGATAATTACGATATGCAATTCTGTTCCGGTTCTGACGGCGGTTCTCCGAAACCTCGGAAACCTTCGTTCACAGCGACGACGTGCCGGCGACGGAATGTTCCAACGTTTAAAAACCGGACTTGCGAATATTTGGTTGCTTTCAACGACGAGCAGCAGCGGTTTGGTTCTGCTGGATCGGGCCGCAGCAGCTGTTTGCAAAGTCCAAAAAAACAACCAGCGAGCTGCTAAACTGGGCTACGCAAAAAAAAATATTGAAAATTTCGTAGCTGGGAGGAAATGAGCCAAAAAAAACAACGTTAAGCATTATGTAACTTGCGGCAAATATTTTAAGAACTTGTAAACCGACATCAGGACGAGTTCGTGACTTCGCTCAGAACCGGACTCGGTTTTGACGTTACGAGCTGCTGCTGCGACTGACCTGTAGTACACCCGCCCGTCCGCCAGAGGGCAGCATGTCGCTGAGGCGTAAAAAAAACCTCAAATGAAAGAAAAACGACGTGTTTAAAGTTCGGCACCAAAACTTCGTAATCAGGTTGAGGAGCAGATTTCTTTCAACGAATCCACATCGTCGTTTAACAACTCCTCCCCCGATGACCTCTATCGCCTGACCTGCAGCCGGCCCCCCGGTGGATCTCAGCGGTACTGCACTTTAAGGCACTTCTTACTTACAGTCGACGTGACGCCGCCCTCTAGTGGCCGGACGGTGAGTTACTCCTTGATTCTCCTGCAGGTGGAGCTACTCCAACTTCCTGCTTTTAAAACTCTTGAGTTTACGCCCGTCTGGATTTGCTGTATTTTTCCATCAAAGGACATTTTTCCATCAGACGTGGACACGCGGGACGTCCCAGTCGGTTCTGTCCTGCTCGGTTTACATCAGGGGTCGAGGGCTGTTCTGCCGACCTCTGACTTCTGACCTCTGACCTGTGGTTCGTACCAGCTGCCATATTTCACACAGGGAGGTATTCTGCACCTGAGCGCACCAGATTCCTCTGACGATGCGTTCAATGACCCTCTGTGACGGAAGGCCGTCGCGGTGCATTCGAGGACGCCGGATGGTAGTGTAGATGCTGGTTTTCTACCGAGCGACGTCTCAGTTTGAGTCTTTTCTGCTTTTTGATGAGACATCGAACGTCTCACCGCTTGCTTTAAGGACCGCCCGTGTTTTCACACTAAAGCAGTTCATTTACGCGATTTAGTTCTCGTCAGTTTATTATTTTTTTTTATCTCCAGACCGAGATGATCTTTACTCTTTATTTCTTATTTAAATATGACAATGTTTTTAGGTAAACTGTTGATTTTAACGAGTAAACACGCTAGCGACACCGGTGTGGTCCTTTAAGGAAGCGGCCTGGTGTGATTACGAGCTGATGGACCTCATCGGCCAATCAGCTGCGTTCACGGTGACGTCATCACACCGGAGACGTGAACGAGGACGCAAGAAACTCTTGACCGCCGTCACATCTGAACGACCAATCGGCTTTCAGGAAGGACCCGACCGCCCCCGTAGAGCCGCCCTCCTATTGGCCGGCTCGGGGCGCCGGCGGGTCCGAGGCAATAACGGGAGCGACAGGAAGGGAAGCCGGTTGGTCGACTTCTCACATCAACGAAGCACTTTTGCCAAACCTCAGGAATCAGAGACACAGAGAGGTTTTGTTTACTCTTTCTTCTTCGGTAGTTCAGTTCCGTTGTGTTGCGATCGGTTGGTTGTGTGTTTGTACAGCTGATCACTCTTCAGTCATATTTACTAGAAATATAGAAACACACAGTCGTTGTTTTGATCACCAGGTCGGAGTCCAAAACTTTACTTTACTTTGTGAGTGACGTGTCCACTGGAAAAAAAATAACAATAAAAAGTTGTTTTGTTTGTCGTCCAATCAGCTGAGAGCCGCACGGGTCCGGACGGGAAAACACAAATCTGTCCCCAACGTGTTAATAAACCACGAAGGTTAATATTCTGCGGGAACCAATTTATTAAATTTGCCCCAAAATCAGGTGGAAATGTTCTCAGTTTAGGATTTTATTTTAGTTTTGCATTTGGAGAAAAAAGTTGACATTTTAAATATATCCTCAAACATGCAAACTGGAGAAAAAAATATTTTCCAATTTTTTTTTGTTCCTAAAGTCTTCAAAACTCAATCGAACTCATAGATCAACGAACCGGATTTAAACCCGGTTGAATAAACACAGATTCAAACCTGTTGTTTAAAATGTATTTTGACCCCTCGGGGCTTCCGTACATCCGCAATTGAGTAACTCAGACAAAATTATTTTTTTTTAATTTTTTTGCAGTGAAGACTTTCACTCCAACATGTTAAAGATTATTTTGATCACTAATGAACTGTGTAATTTTACATCTGAACTGTTGTGTGATGAGTCGAGGTGCACTGAGATGTTTAATATAATAATCTTTATGAATGGACCTCCGTCATATTTTAGTTTTCAGTCTGAAGCTCTTCGGCGCCGCCAGTTTGTAAAAAGTATCTGAAAAGGTGTAAAAGGTTTAAAAAATACGGTCTAAGCTCGGCTCTGGTACCAGAACATCCGGTCAGGGAGGCCGGTCCCGTCCACAAACAACAACTCTCACCTCACCTTTTATTATGAAAGGCTGCTTCATTTACATAATGTTAAACAACCCCTCTTATTTTGGTAATTTATGGACTTCAGGATGAAACCAGCTTTAAAAAAATAAAAAATTCAATAATTTCTGAACTAGTTTCCACTTCATAATTAATTTTACGATATCTTGTGTAAAGGAGCAGTCTGACATTTTTCAAAGTAAAAGTCGAGGAGTTTAATCGGTACATTTTTCTCGATTCAGATTTTGAAGCTAATTTGTGAACGGAAGTTTTCTTGATTCTGGACGGGACAAAACCTGCAGAACGTCTCCGGTTTGACGAAGCTTTGAACCAACATCTAGTCAGGAGTTCAAATTCAAGTGGAAACTAAGTTTTAAACGTTTCAGATTGAGTTTAAGACTTCAGTTTGAATTTCCGGCAACAAAACTCGAGATCGAAACCCTTCAAATGCAAGTTTCTTAACTCCCAACAACAAAGTTAAGCTCACAAAAACAAGAGCTGATGTACAATCATCTTCATTTGTTGTTGATTTCGAACGTCCGACATCGTGGGTTTGAACCTAAAATAAAATACAATGAATTTGAAACATAAATTGGGTTAGATAGAGATACAAGATACAAATCTGAATTTCACAGAAGTAGTTTGATTCGAACTTCAAAATCTGAAAACAAGAGTTTGAACTTCTGGAACTCGACTTAACGTTTTTGGGAGCTTGAAGTTGAAACTTCAACCGGTCGCAGCTTGCGCCTGTTGTTCTGCCGGGATCCCACGATGCCGAGCGGCCGGCGACCTCGAGGGCCGAGGCCGTCCGCCGAGTCGCCTGTATGGAAACACTGAAAAAAAAATAAATGAGTGTACATACTGCAACACTGTAAATACGCAAATACTAACGGAGACTCTATTTTACGTATGAGCGGAGAGAGAGAGGCGCTAACTCAAGGAGAAACTTTTGATTTGGTGTTTTTTATTTGTGAGAGAAACTTTAAAAAGAGATGATAATGAATTTATGACTTTATGAATTGTACAGTTTAAATCTTCAGTTCGATGGTTCTGTTGTTTTCTATCTGAAGTTCGGGTTCGTTTCTGTTTACGTTATTTTTTTGTACAGAAGTGGTTGTTTACATCGATAAAAAGTATTATTTCTGTGAACGTCAGACAGACGTGATTGGAGCAGAGGTCTGGCAGGGGGCGGGGCCTGGAGGGGTTGGTGTCGTATTACACAACCATCCAGACAAACACAAGAGATTTCATGAAGCCGATTGTTACTTACGATAAAAAAAAAAAAAAAAAAAAAAATTCTAACAATTTGAGAAGTCATTTTATGACATACAAAATAAAAATTTCGATTTTTTTTTTTTTTTTTTTTATTATTATTATTATTATTTTTTTTTTTATTTTTAAGATAAAATTATTTGATGATAAGTGTCAGGATGAAGTCAATAATTGTATCAAATTAGAAAAATACCAAAAAAAAAACGACTTCATTTTCCTAAATTAATTTCTCTTTTTTCTTTTATAAAATCATGACTTTTTTTCTTAATAGTACTTTTAAGATAATCAAGTTTTCATTTGATGTGTCACAATGTTAATAATAAATTGGGAGAATCTCATGTTGAAATATTTAATATATCAAAAATAATTGTCTTGCAAAATTAAAAATGTTTTTCTTTGACTTTGAAGTAATGAAGTAATTTTCTTTTCATAATTTTCACATTATTGAGCTCTGCTGTATTGGTGCACTTTATCCTGACTTTGTGTTTAATATCAAATGTTTACGATTCAGCTGTTTTTTTTTCACAATGTTTGGAAATAAGACAAAACATCTGATTATGTTGATTTGAATAAGTGAAGCCAGTTTTAAAGGCGATCTAAAGTCTCAAAGTTTGAGTTGCTGATATTGAGAGTAAAGTTATTGGTTACGTTGCTGTTGTGTTTGTCGTCGGGGAACTTTGTGAAGTCGTCCCGTCTCCTGCGGACTTGTGTGCCCTCTGCTGTCACACTACAGACACTGAAATAAAACCTCTGAACAACAACTTGGCCGCCTCTTTGACTTCCTGTATGTGTGGCACTGCGTTTGCATGTGCCTGCTTTATTTCTATCCGTTTACTGCTATTATTTTTTTTTTTTTTTTTTATCCTTATTTTGAACGAAATGCCATAACATGACTTTTTTCACTATCGCATGTCGTCCGAAATGTGAAAAAAAAAAAAGGTCACAAAATGTGTTGAATTAAACCTAAAATAAATCGCAAATAACAAGAGACAGAACCATTGACGTTCATTAAAGGAGAATATATTTAACACAATTTCTACTCAATATTGGGGGAATACAACTTGAATACAACTTAAGTATCCATGGCAACATTGTGCTTCCTGTTTCCTGTAAAAGTGTACATTTGTCCACACAAGTGTTATTCTTTAAAGTACTTTATTAAAGCTAATTACATTGAATTAATTCAATAGAAAATCACATTCCTTGATTATTTTCTTGTTGCATTTTTTTTTATTATATAGAAATAATTTGAACAGAGGCTTATTGAACTCAAATCACGTTTATTGTAAAAACAACAGCTGAGTAAAAGTAACGGGACATAAAAAACAAAAACAAAAAAACTAAAAACTGACATGACTGAAGTATCAGCTCTGATCCTCTAGTGCACAAACTGGAAGAAGAACACAATCAGCAGCAAGAAGATCCACAGAAGAACGAGGTCAGGCACTTTAGACAGGGGGTGTGTGTGTGTGTGTGGGGGGGTGTCCAGCGAGTGTGTGTGTGTGTGTGTGTGTGTGTGTGTGTGTGTGTGCATTCAAAGACAAGAGAAACGACAGCGAGTGAAGGAAGACGAGAAGACACACCGGAACACTTTGGAAGACAGTCGGCCAGATTTCACGTCAACACGAGGAAAAAAACAATAATTTCAAAAGCCTCTAAAAAATAACGACATGGTCTATTCGTCTCTATACATGATTACGAGTGCAGCGCTAACTGACGGCATGTAACAGTCTTTTAGGCCTCCTGTCGTCCCACCGCTTGTGCGTGCCGAAGTTTTAACTTAATTTTTTTGTTTTTTGTTTTGTTTCCATGCCGTCGTATTCATCGCAAAAAAAAAAAAACATCACGTGAAAATAAAAACCCGCCCGTGTTTCCTCTCTCGAGTACACGAGGTCAGTGCAAACTGCGGTGTCGGAAGTGACGTGGCCCCATGAACGCTACGAGCAGACGGTCGCTACGGTAACAAGCAAAAAAAAAAAATGCTTTCCTACTCACGTAACAGTTAGAGAGTGTTTTTTTTTATTTTATTTTTTTTCATGGGCCGGGGTTAATTTTTCTTTTTTGTTGTTGTTGTTTTTTTTTTTGTTAGTGAGAAAAAAAACACAGAGGCCGAACTGGCTAAAGTGAAAAGTTTCATCTACTCCACCTGAAAACGTGCGTTTGTGCCCTCTAGTGGCGACGAAGGTGAATATTTGTGCGGTGCAGCAGACGATGCTGCCGCCGGCCGTTGTGATTTTTTTTGTTGTTGTTTTTTTGATTTGGCTGCTTGATATTTTGCATATTGTTGTTCATATTGCCTTCGAAAGCAAAACTTATTATTACGTTCACACCACCAAACGTTTTTTTTTAATTGTTCACAGAGAAGAGGGGGGGGGAGGGACGGGGGGCTGCTGGTCATCCAAACTGGAATTATGGGACTAACTGTTGATATAGCCGGCGTGTGCAATTAAAAAAAAACAAACAAAAAAAACAGCGATTTACACGACCAGCGGCGCCCATTTGCTCTGCTTGCGTCCGTACTGGAAGAAGAGAAGAAGAATCCATCAGCGAGCAGGAAATGTGGAAGTCAAAAGTTAAATCTGCATGATGAAAAGTTTTTCCAATAAAATAATCATCTGCTTTATAAAGTCACGTTAAGTCAAATTCTATTGACGCAGCAAATACTGTCACAGAGAAATAATTATTAATGAAGCAGAAAAGTCTCCAGTTTGTGTTTTGTACGATATAAGAGAACGTAAACTTGATATTTTTGGGGAATTCAGATTGTGTCCATTGTGGAGGGTTAAAGGCCGAAGACGCTCACCTGAATATCAGTGAGCTCGGCGTGGAACCTCTTTGCCAGGTCCGGACCGTTCTGCATGGTCGGGATCTGGAACGTCTGACACGCAAACACGGACGTTAGCCGACGCTTCAGATCATTTCTTAAACGTCCAGGCAGAGATAAAACTTCGTCGGAGTAGCTGGAGGGATTTTATTTAATAGATTCCAGCAGATTTCTAAGCAAATTTATTTATAAAGCACTTGATTCTGCTTTTTTTGAAGAGAAGTCAAAATACAGTAACGCAGTGTTCATCCAGCAGGGGGCGGTCACGAGTGCGCCGTGGCTGTTTGACAACGATCTTCAATCTGTAAGGAACTTTAATGGAAGTTGATGTCTTGAGTGACACAGAACGGCAACATGAAATATTCCACACATCAAAAATCCCCCCAGAAACAAGCAGAAGAAGTTGAGTTCCTACCTCTCCTCTGTAGAGGAGGCTGCCGACAGGACAGACGACGCAGGCCGTCCCGGCTCCGAACACCTCCAGAACTCTGCCGGCCTTCACGGCCCCGAGCAGCTCCGCCATGGCCACCGACCGCTCCGTCACTTTAAACTCTCCCTGACGAGTCAAAGCATGAACACGGCACATTAAAAACAACAACAGAGGTTGAGCGAAGTGATCTGAAAGCGGAGTCAAATGGTCAAAGAGAAAAAAAAAATTTAAAAAACATTTCAAATCCAAAGTGAGATGAAGATAACAGGAAGCACACAAAAGAAAAAGTAGGAGCAGGAAATAAAAACGTGAGAATAAATAGGTTGAATGATTTTTGTCAACGAGGTGAAAACGGGTGATGTCATCTAAGTGCAAAAAAAAAGAAAAAAAAAAAAAAAGATGAGAGGATCAAAGTAACCGTGTTTTTGCTTGTTTCTGATTGAGTTGATTGTGTGTCAGATTTACAGCGGAGGTTGTCATCAATCCTACTTTAAAAAAAAAAATAAATAAATCATGACATTGTACATAAATATAAATACAGAAGAAATATAGCTGCACTTAATTTTTCCTTTCAGAGTCTGGATGTGACCGACGGAGGTTTGAACCGTCACTGGACTCGCGTCTCGTGTTCACAATATGTAACTCGGGGTTATTTTCTGGAGCTACAATCTACAGACGTCCGAACCAAAATGGACCCGGATGTATGAACCGGTGATGACTCTCTACGGCGAGGGTGGACGGGTGCTGGTCTCACCCAGTCCCGGGCCAGGTCCAGCAGAGACTGCCTGGTGACTCCCGGCAGGATGATGCCGTCCAGAGGAGGCGTCACCAGCTCTCTCTCTGCACACACAACAAACACGGTACAATAACTCACCAAATCCATCACTTGTTTCATTCTTTGCACTGTAGTTTTATAATAATTTGATATGATTCTATTTTTATTGTATATATTGTGCATTTTTACATTTCTTATATTTAATATTTTTTACTACCTCTTTTTTTTATTGTTATTTTTTATTGCTTTGCCCTGTAGCTGCATATGCTGCCGTAGCGAAAACAATTCCCCCTTGTGGGATTAATAAAGTATCCATCCATCCATCCATCCATCCATCTAATATCCATCCATCCATCCATCCATCCATCCATCTAATATCCATCCATCCATCTAAAATCTATCTATCCATCCATCCATCCATCATCCATCCATCCATCTAATATCCATCCATCCATCCATCTAAAATCTATCTATCCATCCATCTAATATCCATCCATCTAAAATCTATCTATCCATCCATCCATCTAATATCCATCCATCCATCCATCCATCTAAAATCTATCCATCCATCCATCCATCTAAAATCTATCTATCCATCCATCCATCCATCTAATATCCATCCATCCATCCATCCATCTAAAATCTATCTATCCATCCATCCATCCATCTAATATCCATCCATCCATCCATCCATCTAAAATCTATCTATCCATCAATCTATCCATCCATCTAAAATCCATCCATCTAAAATCTATCTATCCATCAATCTATCCATCCATCTAAAATCCATCCATCTAAAATCTATCTATCCATACATCCAAAATCTATCCATCCATCCATCCATCATCCATCCATCCATCTAATATCCATCCATCCATCCATCTAAAATCTATCTATCCATCCATCCATCTAATATCCATCCATCTAAAATCTATCTATCCATCCATCCATCTAATATCCATCCATCCATCCATCCATCCGAGTATCTGTAAGAAGCCCAGTAAGGGGAATCAGACGGACCTCCTTCTGCGTTGGTCCAGTAGATGAAGAGGTTCATGGTGCCGACCTCGGTGATCTCCTCCTGCTCTCCGTACAACCACAGGACCTGCTGGCAGCCGCGCTTCACCGCCTCGTTCTGCACCGCTATTGTCGGGCCGTAGTTCCTGCAGAGGAACGGACCTCGTGAACACTTTCATCTCATTTCGTCATCCATCCAAGATGCCGACGACACTTGTCGTGCTTCGTTTAAGACAAACTACTAAATGAATAACAGAAAGTGGACGAAAACAAGACTTTCTTCTTTGATTTCAAACATCTCCTGCTACTAAAAGATTCCTCGTCTTTTCTTCCCGATGACGGCCTGCAACCAACCGAAGGCGGCGCTACCTAAAAATAAGATTTTAAAATGCAAAAAAACCAAAAAAACACAATAAATCTCATCTGCTGTGTCTGCAGCATTTCTATGACCTCTGAGGATTTAGTGTGGTTTTTAAGGCCCAAATTTCGGTTAGAAATTTGAGATTTTCCTAAATATAGCACTAATTATGAGACATACAGGTTTGTGCTGAGGAGGAAGAATCCTGTTAAATAAATAAATGTCACCAGATTGAACAAAGAGGTTTCTGTCACCGGTCGATCACCAAACTTCCTCGTACGAATGAAACGCCTTTCTGACGGAAACCTGAGACTTCTGCCAAGAAATGTGCAGCGATACGGAAGATCTGACAAAGAACGACACATCGAGACGTCAGCGACGGGTTTTTCTGATGTTTCGCAACATTCCTGCTGCGTCACATGGTCCCCGAGAGAGAGAACAAGCTCCGCCTCCTTCAGGTGTTCTAGCGTTGAACAGTTTGACTTCAACACACGAGACGATTACAGGAAAAGAAACGAACACACGGAGGATAATTAGGTTTTGTTTTTTTTGCACGTTTCAATTTCATAACTTTTTTTTTCAGTCCGTCCTGAATAAATTAGAGAATGTGATGATTTAAAAAAAACACAAAAAACACGAAAGAGTTTATTTTCAAGCGTACAAAGTCTTTCACCGTGTGTGTCCGAGTCCCTGACGGGAATCCAAAATTGTTTTGTTACGTGCTAAAATTCGATTTCTTAAGCAAATTGCGTCTCGGTTCTTTTCACCAATAATCGGCATCGGTGTTCGCCACGGTCGAACCGAAACAACCAGCTAAACGAGGCCGAAAGGCTCCATGTTTACACCGAATGTTGAAAACAGCTCCTTAAAAGAGGGGAAGCGCTCCAACGTCTTCCTCAGCTGATATTGCTTTTTTTTTTTTTTTTTTTTTTTGTCTGTCCGACACGTCAAACTTTCATAACGCTGCAGTCTGGAGCTCCGCTCAGGGCCCGAGGGGAGGTGGGGAGGTGTGTGTGTGTGTGTGTGTGTGTGTGTGTGTGTGTGTGTGTGTGTGTGTGTGTGTGTGTGTGTGTGTGTGTGTGTGTGTGTGTGTGTGTGTGTTATGTAAGGTCAGGTGGTCATGTGGAAGCTGTGATTACAGTGTGGAATGAGAGCAGATTACAGATCTGAGAGGCGGCCGAACTTTAACGACGTGTTACTTTTTTAGTTTTGAACATCTCGGATTACATTTTTTCGGTTTAATTGATGTACTCGAGTTTCAGAATAATAATCCTGAAAAACAGAAATCTCTTTTTTAAACCGGCATTCGTCTCCACGCGAAGCGCGACACACAAGGAGGAGGAATTCATAGAAACCATTTTACGGTGCCCACACTTCTTTTTTTTAAATACCAATTTCATTTAAAAAAAAATAAATAAATCAGTGCGATATCATCTGATATCTTTATCGTCGTATCTCGTTTCCGGCTGACATTACGTGACAAGACGTCGAGGAGGAGGCGGACGACCCCTCCGTGAACTCTCACCCTCCCATCTTGTAGGCCCCGACGCCTCCTTTCCACGCTCTGACGAACGACGGGTCCGCCAGCAGGGACACCGGGTTGAAGGACCCGGTGGCGAAGTAAGGTCCCACGGGGCCGACGATGACGAAGATCATGCACTTTCCCGGACGGGAAACGCCGAGGGACGGCTGGGGGGAGGAGGGACGGGGCGGAGGGAGAGGGAGGAGGGAGGAGGGAGGAGAAGCAGCGACACCGCCGGTGAGCTCGGCTGAGGAGAGACGCGGGTCGAGACGGTTCGGTTCGGTTCGGCTTCGACTCACCTCGATTCCTATGAAGGTGGGTCGGATGTAGAGGCTGGCGTCCTGCGAGTAGGGAACCCACTCCTGGTCCACCTCCACCAGCGTCCTGATGCACTCCAGCAGCTCGCCTTTATCGAACAGCTGCACGGGGAACAAAAGGCAAAAGACGGAACCACGTGGTGATAATAACGATGTATTCTGGAGCGACACGCGACCCGGGAAGTTGGAACCGATTTAACGAGCTTTCGGGGTCATAAATGGGCCAAACGCCGCAAAGAGCTTTATAAAACACAAAAACAGGATTTCGTAATCACATTTTCATCCCGCGTTATTTTATGGTCCGGAAAATACGGACTTCACGTCAGAAAGCTTGGAGGGGGAGAGCCTGCAATGCGTTCGATTGGTTCTGAGGCGCTCTCCGCCGAACGCCGGGTGGAACCGGTCCGCGCAGAGGTTTGGACTCACGGGAAGGCAGCTCCTGTCGGCGCTCCGGTGCATCCTCTCCATGTTCAGCATGGGTCTGAACAGACGGATGCGGTCGTCGACTCCTCGGAACGCCTTCATGCCTTCGAACAGCTGCGGAGACACACGGACGCTTTATCTCGTCACTCCTCCACGACAGCAGGAAAACTGGAGGAGCGTCTCCTCCGCCCCGATTTCATCTCATGATCTTTTTTTTTTTTTTTTTTTTTCTTTTCCTTTGGACGGTCAAACGTCGCCACGTTTCCCTGCAACTAAGCAGTTGAAGAGCGTTCTGGCCAAAGTGTGGTCGGTTTACAACCAAAGGAGAAGATTCATTCGCTCGTGATCAACTTTTAATCTTCCTGAGTTTAGAATTGTGAAGATGCACTTGTAGTTTTTGTCGTTGACGGTTGTGTGTAAAAGTCTGTAGTGCTGCTGTCATCAGTCAGTCAGTCAGGAGGAGCTGCTGCATCCAGTAACGACATCATCATCATCATCACCATCATCATAATCATTCTCATCATCACCATCATAATCATCATTCTCATCCTCATCACCACCATCATCATCATCATCATCATCACCATCATCATCATCACCCTCATCACCATCATAATCATCATTCTCATCCTCATCACCACCATCATCATCATCATCACCATCATCATCATCACCCTCATCACCATCATCATAATCATTCTCATCATCACCATCATAATCATCATTCTCATCCTCATCACCACCATCATCATCATCATCATCATCACCCTCATCACCATCATAATCATCATTCTCATCCTCATCACCACCATCATCATCATCATCATCATCACCACCATCATCATCATCACCCTCATCACCATCATCATAATCATTCTCATCATCACCATCATAATCATCATTCTCATCCTCATCACCACCATCATCATCATCATCATCATCACCATCATCATCATCACCCTCATCACCATCATCATAATCATTCTCATCATCACCATCATAATCATCATTCTCATCCTCATCACCACCATCATCATCATCATCATCATCACCATCATCATCATCACCCTCATCACCATCATCATAATCATTCTCATCATCACCATCATAATCATCATTCTCATCCTCATCATCACCATCATCATCATCACCATCATCATCACCACCCTCATCACCATCATCATATTCTCATCCTCATCACCACCATCATCATCATCATCATCACCACCATCATCATCCTCCTCACCATCACCCTCCTCCTCCTCCTCCTCCTCTTCCTCCTCCTCTCACCTCGATGGAGTAGTGCAGGACGGAGCTGGCCGGGTGCAGCGACAGGTTCTGGAAAGGTTTGATCTGCGGCGCCTCCCAGCCGTCCCGCTCCGACCAGCCGATGGACAGCATGTGGTCGGAGAAGTGTTTCCCGAACACCAGCGTGGAGGGTTCGGGCTTCGGCTTGCACGCCGTGTTGCGTTCGATGGTGAGGTCCGCCGCCTGGCCGGGGGGGGGGGAGTGTGGAGACGAGGTGGGAGAGAAAAAAAAAGAAAAAAGGAGGAGGACGAGAGCAGAGCAGGTGACGAGTACAGTGATTTGTTTTTGACAAGAGCATGCTTTAAAAAAAAAAAAAAAAAAAAAAAAAGGGAGAATTGGAGTTCAATTAGACTGAATTAAATAATTACAACAGGAAGACAGGTGGAGAAAGACAAAAGGGAGGAGAGAAACTTTTAAACATGAGGCAAAGTCCAAAGTTACTTCCTGGTTTCCACACAGTCACGTCCAGACAAGAAGCGCCGAGACGTGCTGACGTGACTCTTAAAGCGTTCATGTTTTCCTTGTTTACCTTGAAGGAGCTGGCGGACCGCAGAGAGCCGAAGCAAAAAGGGAGGGCCTGAGAAAGTCGTCCATGGAGTGCCTGTAAGAGAAGCACAGTGGGGTTTTTTAAGCCCCACCAATCCCAACAGACTCTGAAGATATACCTCCCTTTAGGGTGACAATAATTTGACATTGTGTCTGCAGCTGCTCTGTAAATAGAGGCAAAGTGAAGGGACGAGTTTGTTGTTGAGGGGGACAAAAGGCTCCAAAATAAGAGCGCAACACGGCAGGAACTGGAAAAAGAGCAGAAACATCCGTGATCCCCGTTAAGACTGGATTTCTCAGGTGTTGGCGCTCAGCCCGACTTCGTGCTGGCAGGTCACGCGAGGTGACTCTGCTCTTTCCGTGTTAGTAAAAGCGGTTGTACTTTTTCCTCTTAATTAATATTTTAATCTTTCATAGCCGAGTTTTGATTGTGCTCCTGGTTCTGTCATATGCTCATCTGCACATGATGCAACCAGCGCTTGGCTGTGGTCCACAGAGTATTAGAATTACCTCTGAAGCAATTCCCACGAAAAGCTGCCCAACGGCTCGGCTTGCAGGCCCATGTGTGCACTTTGGTGAACGGATAATGCAAGTTCTTCCCCTTATTGCACCCATGAGCGCGTGCAACAACATGTACTTACACTTGTGACATGCATGTGTAAATCTCATGAACAAGAGCTTAGTCTGCTTTTCTTTTTCTTTTAAATTTTGGACACGGTTTGGAAATAAAGCCAAATTAAAGAAGAAGAAATCAGGATTCATGGTTAACATGTGATCCAGCAGCCACGTAGCAAACTTCCAAGAATTACAAACGCATGCACCAATGGGAAAACAGGCTTATAATACACCCATACACACAGCATATGGTGCCCCACGCCGAACTCCCATTGAAAAATCGTACAATTTAAAAGAACCTGTGTACCGCGTAGCCATAGAAACACTCATGACTGGTACAAAGTCAGTGGCAAGTATTTTTCACTTCGGCGTAAAAAATAATCTACCAAAATCACATGTTAGATTAACATTTGTTTACCGACCCCCATCCAGAAAAACCCGTGGAAGTTGGTAAACCGTGTCCAGTATAAAACATTAAATTACATAAATACTGATGCAAAAGTTTTGGATTTGAAGTGAGCCGAATTTTCTGCCAACCCTTTTAGATTTAGAGTCAGCTTTCAGTTTTGTTTTTGGATTTGAACGTTTTTGCCAAAAAGCTAAACATCTTTAATCTCCATGTTTCTGAGTTAGGGTCGGCTCGATGCCCTTCCACACTGGATTGTTTTTGGCGAGCCTCGGTGCTGGCGACTCCCGGCGACTCCTGTCGCGTGACCCGGTCAATATTTGGCACTTGTTATCGCTTTTGCTCGTTGTCGGCCGACTTATCGATTATTCGGGTGAATCATTTACCCAGACAGTCGGTGCAGACTGGTAATAAACATCGGTCATTGAACTCACCGTCCGGAGCGCTGCCATCTCCGCTACGTAACGCTGAAAAACGAAGATTATGTGTTCGTGTGGAAACAAACACTCAAAAGTCAACTTGAGTTCCGCTTTGAAATACGAGGAACCGGCTCAGCTGAGTTGAGGCCACAAACCTTTGGTACAATAAAATACCCGTCTGGATTTATAATTTTACCACTTGACGTTGCTAATTTATAATCTTTTTTTTTTTTAAACTGTGTGTGACTGCTTTGTAAATAATTATGTAATTCCGGGTTAATAAGTAAAAAAATATATATATTTTTTTAAATAAATAAAAAGACCGAGACTAATCGCTACTGGGACACAAATATGTAGCAGATGAAAAAAAAAAAATCAATCAAATAAAAACAACGTCCTGGTTAAAGTGAGCGTTTTTTTGTGTGTTTTTTTTTATCAATCAGTACAGTCTCATTGAAGGAAGTCAAGGGGGCGTGACAAAAAAACGAGCATCTGATTGGCGGAGGAGAGGAGCGGTTATTCTAGGTCAAAGAGCTTGATGCTGATTGGTCGAGCGGTGGGGAGGGGTGCAGTTCGTGTTATACAAGCTCATCCTGATCCCAAAACATTTAAAAGCTTTTAAAAATTTACACCTCGAGCAGCCGATGTGCACAACTACATGAATGAAATCATATTTGATTTTTTTTGAGGAGTAAAACAACCTCCCCGGGTTTAAAACCGTGTTCATTTTCAGTCACGGAAAACCAGCACAACGGGGGTGGGGGGGTTATCGTCTGAATTAACCACGTGCATGTGTTAAACCAGCTGGCGGTGGCGGTCGAAGAGAGTCAGGAGGGGATCTGACACTTGAAGCCGTAGTCGAGTTCGGCTCCTCCGCTCAGCAGCAGGTCGATCCCGGTGCAGAAAGTGGCCTCGGCAGCCAGAAACAAGGCGGCCAGCCCGCACTCGGCCTCGGTCCCCATACGACCCATCAGCTGTTGGGAGAGGAGGAAAGCCCGTCAACGGTGCATTTTTTTGTGGTTGCACCGGGCGACTTCCTGCTGTCTATGGGTGTTTTGTTTTTTTTTTGTTTTTTTTAACACTCCTGCAGCTGTTGCCACGGTTACTGCTGCTGCTTAAAAGACAGCTTGGCTCTTTAGATATCTGACTAGTTGTTTTTTTCTTTACACAAGTGTTCACACAACAACAAAAAAACCCTGCAAACTAAAAACAAACAAAAAAAAGTCCTATTGTAACGGCTTAATAATGAGTTTCACATCCTCCATCACTCTTATTTGAATACAGAACAAGTAAAACCAGAATGTTCTGGCGCCGCCCCGCTTTGTGAATCACTAGAAACAATAACAGGCACTGGGCTGAGACAGGGATTGTGTTCTGATCTTCCACTAATGAATAATTAAGCGTCACTGAAGAGCTCTCGTTTGGATGGTAGGAAAAAAAAAAAAAAAAAAAAAAAAACCTCTGAAGCTGCAGCCTCATAATGATTCAGTGACACTCCTCTGGTTCTGGTTCTGATCCAGTTCAGTTGCTACATCTGCTGAGCAAAAAAAAAAAAAAAAAAAAACTCTGAAGCTGCAGCCTCATAATGATTCAGTGACACTCCTCTGGTTCTGGTTCTGATCCAGTTCAGTTGCTACATCTGCTGAGTAAAAAAACAAAACAAAAAAAAAAAAAAACCTGAGAGTTTTGAGACTTTTCACACTTTCTTAAGGATTTAAAAGGTTTTTCACTTCCAGCTTCACGACTCTCTCTTTGCAGTTTCCAAAGTTTTCCCGGAGTCGTCCCCGGAAAACTGTCTGTGACCTCCTGGAGATCCGTCTGGAACCCACCTGAGCATTTTCCCCCGTTTTAATGGCCTCTGCAGCGTCTGGCGTCTGACGGGCGAGCTCCTCCCACAGAGGGGTCAACACGTTACCCGGAGAGATGCTGCAACAGATGTCACACACGTGTTCAGGGTTTATAATAATAACTCGGAGAGGAGAGCTGCAAATGTTCAAATCGTTTTCCTGTCGGAGACCGAAGCCGAAAAGTGATCGAAAATAATAATCTAATAATCAAAAGTCAGAATCAGTTTTGAGAATGGCCAAAAAAAAAAAAAAATGTTGATAACAGCCTCGTATCGGAAATGATTTTTTAATTTAACTCTTGTTCCAGTTTGTGAAACTCTTGAGATGTAATTTCAGGCTTTGTTGTTGTGAGAGTTTCAAACAGGTGTTTCCGCTCCAAACTTCACAGACGGTTTAATTTAAAGACGTCAAATGATCCGATATCAGACAAAAGTAGATTAAAGTCAGAATAATAAATACAGATGAATGGAGCAGAACGCATGTGATTTTGCCTATTAATCATCTCATCACTTTTCAGATTGATGAGTTCACTCCCACCTGTTCACTCTCACCTGTTCACTCTCACCTGCTCACTCCCACCTGTTCACTCCCACCTGTTCACTCCCACCTGTTCACTCTCACCTGCTCACTCCCACCTGCTCACTCCCACCTGTTCACTCCCACCTGTTCACTCTCACCTGCTCACTCCCACCTGTTCACTCTCACCTGTTCACTCCCACCTGCTCACTCCCACCTGTTCACTCCCACCTGTTCACTCTCACCTGCTCACTCCCACCTGTTCACTCCCACCTGTTCACTCTCACCTGTTCACTCTCACCTGCTCACTCCCATCTGTTCACTCCCACCTGTTCACTCCCATCTGTTCACTCCCACCTGTTCACTCTCATCTGTTCACTCCCACCTGTTCACTCCCATCTGTTCACTCCCACCTGTTCACTCCCACCTGTTCACTCTCACCAGTTCACAATCACCAGTTCACTCTCACCAGTTCACCCTCACTCCGTAGCGACTCTCATCCACAGCCATTGCCTTCGTCATGGAGATGATCGCCCCCTTGTGGAGAAAACATCGCATTACAGGAGTCTTCCCTTCTGACCGGCTGACATTCAGGAAGTGGAGAAGCTTCCGACATGAGCTCACCTTGGTGGCCACGTACGGCGCAGCATCTTTCTGACCGATGGTTCCCACGAGACTCGAGACGTTCACGATGTTTCCGCGACGCTGCCGCAGATACGGTAACGCACACTGCGGAGAGAGTGACACCTCCTCGTCATGCAAAGATCCTCTATACGTACAGTAGGTGTCTATGGGCAAAAGAGGAGGTCTATGGAAACAAAACAAAAAAAAGGCCGTAATAGTTCTAATAATGATCAATAAGATAATAGTGAATATTTGATGTTGTTGAATTCAAAATATTAGAATATTTGGCTGAAAATCTCTAAAAATCTGAATTTGAGGTTTGAATTGTTTTAAACTCTAATTTAGTGTCTTTGATTTTCAGTTTCTATCAATTTAAGGAAATGACTCAAACCTGAAAATGACTGATTGAATTAAACTTATTTCAAAAGAGGTTTTTCAGTATTAGACACTCGATCTGTCATCTGATATTTGTGCAAACTAATTATTAGTTAGTAGCTTGTTTCATTGAAATTGCACGACTTGAAAATGTTGAATGAGATCAGATCCCATCGTTTCAGTTAGATGTGAAATATTTCAATGTATTATAAATTCAGAGGTGTTTAAATGTCTTTTGTTGCGTTGCTCTTGTTTCCCGTCATCTCGGCTGTCCCGGTGAAATCACCCCGATTTGCTTTTTAACACTCAGGATCCTTCCAGCGTTTCTTTGTTTCCATAGAAGTCAGCATTTACCAGAGAGAGTTATCGTGATGTTTTTTTTTTTTTACTTTAGAGGCGGAGAAGTAGCTGACGAGGTTGAGGTTGAGCAGGTCTCTGAACTCCTCTGCTGTGGTGGCGTCGGTGGGTTTGTGAGGAGGGTCTGAGGAGAAGATTTGAAAAAGAAAAAACCCAACTAAAAACAACAACAACAACAAGGAAGAGAAACAAAGCATCAGAAGAGTCCCGGTGACGTCTGGAGGGATCAAAAAGGAAGAAGGAGCGAAACTCACGCCAGCCGGCGTTGTTGATCAGGCAGTCGATGTGTCCGTGACGCTGCGCGGTGACGTCGATCAGCCTCTGTGGAGGAAACCGTCAGAAACAGGAAGTAACTCACAGAAATGGAGTCAAAGCGTCCAGACTGAACGCAAAACTCTTTCAGTTGGAACAAATACGGAGTCAAAAACAAACCAACAAACAAAACATGATAAAAAAATTTTAAAAAATTAAAAAAGCCTGACGGTTCACAAACATAGTGCGGTTTGCAAATAACAAAATGTAAACAAATAAACAATAACATCAGGATTAAGAAACAAAACAAAAAATATCCTTACAAGGACAGACACGTTGGAGGAAATAGCCCTTTAAAATGTCCCAGCCAATCACAAAGACTCATTGTTTCAACAGTTCTGATTGGTCCGAGGTTGCTTAGGTGGGCGGGGAGGAGAGTTACAGGAAGTACGTTTGAGAAAATGTGATAAAGAAATTATAAGTGAGTTCACCAACAAATATGAAAGATGTTTTGACTGTGAGACTGTTTCAAAATACAAAGTTGAAATTTATAAAGAAACTTGGATTTTGGTGGAAAAAAAAAAAAAAGTCTGACTGACTGACGCTCATCATTCCAACACTATTGTACTTTTTGATGGTTCTTTTAATAAATACACATTTAAGAGATCAAGCCAATTTAGAAAGATATCAATACATTTCTTGCACAGCTTATTAAATGTTTTTTTAATAATTTTTTTAAATATAAATCTATGCAGACCAGTTTCTCTGTACCTTGATGTCTTCCTCCTTGGAGATGTCACACCTGACAAATTTGCACGAGCCTGGTCCTGCTTTGTTAAGCTCCACCTCCAGAGCTTCACCTTCTGCCCCTGCGGGTAGACGTGTATAATCACGGTTAAATACACTGAATACCGCTTGTAGACACAGACTAAAAGGACAAATATGACTTTTTAGGTTGGAGTCGAACTGACTGATAAAGAAGCAAACATAAAAACTCACCTCCTCTTGCACAAAACACCACTTTGGCACCGTTTTCCACTACAAAATAAATAAATAAAAGACGCAAAACGTGGTTAAGTGCGCCACATCGTGCTCCACTCCCAAAACAAGCCCGCAGAATAAATGAGGATAATTACCGTACCAAACACTCTCACTATGCCTCTGCCGATGCCTTTGGATCCTCCGGTGACCACAGTGACTTTGTTGTGGTAACGGAGCGACATGATGATAAAAATGTGGTCGCAAAACCCCGCAAAGCTGCGCAGCCGTCAAAAGCCGCAGCGTCAAATGCGCTGTTTTTAAAAAAAATTTTTTTTTTGCAGCTCAGGGGGTCTCCTCCACTTCAGCCCAGTGATCAGCTGACTGTCCTCGCAGTTTGTTTGTGAGGTTCAAAGTTCCACAAAATCATGGGGTTTGCTCTGCTGCCTTCAGGTGCCGAGGCGATGATTGGAAATCACAAAACTCCCTCGAAAACTAACGATAAAGTTGTAGGAATTGCAAAGTATTTCTGCTCCTGTGATTGGTGCTCCCCGTAGCACCTCGCAGCTTCCGTAGACAGACACTTGTAACTCAGTCTTGTAACATGCCATGTTTCCCACTGTTACAATACTGCTAAGTCAGCAATGTTCAGGTGACACCTGCTTCAGTGGAAGAAAACAACTGAAGGAAATCTGCAGCATTTGGTGGAAAGTAACTCAGGATATTTACTCCAGTAGCTGCTTGAATACATCACGAGGTGCTTTATTGGAGTATTTCCTTCTGATGCCACTTTACTGCTCTGCATTTCAAAAGGAAATTTATTTAACAGCTTTATAGTCTTTGGATGAAGATTCCATAGAAGCTTTTAAAATCCAACACATTGTTAAAGATGAAACCGCTGGTTTTACAACCGCTTTGTCTTCTAACACCTCACAAAAACCAGCGTAGCCGAGGTCACATTTCAGATCTAAATGAGGATTTTTTTTTTTTTCTTTTTCCTGTCTAAACTTCTCGCCCGGTTTCATTTCAACAAATGTTCAAATGATCCAAAAATTTTAGAAAAAGTCCAGAAAGTGAAAACAGATCTGTGGATCAGAAGAATTTAGTTTTGTTTTTGTTTTTTCCCTCCCAGTGATCATCTCACATTTGTCTGCTGTCTCTGGATAGAAAAAACTAACCTCACACTGATGCTTCACTATTAATAATCTAATGATGTCATATAATGAGATATCAGTCACAGGCACCAAACCAAGAGTTTTACTTTCATATTTTAACCACATTTTGCTGCTAATTCTTCTGTACTTTTCCTTGTAATGTATTTCTGGTACTTTTATTAAGTAAAGGCTCGAAACACTTCCTCCACTACTTGAAATCTGACCTTTTGCACACAACAGCTAACCTGATTTATGCCACTAATCTGCTTTCGTTCAATTTTATAGCCTAAAAACAGTCCAGAATCTCAAATATTTGATCTCCATTTTACATTCCAGAACTTATTGTATTTGTAAATCCTCAAATTTTATGATTATTTTGAGGGTTACATGAAAATATGACAGATCTTTGTTGTGGTCTCAGACTTTTGGACTCCACTGCACATAAAAAAAATATAATCAGTGTCCAATTTCTTCCTCATTACGATGCAGTTTATGGGACTGAAAATCCAACAGCTGCAGTTTACTTGAATTATTTCAGGGCGATGTTTGCAAATGGTCAAAAAAAAGACTTGAATATGAACACTGTTAAATTTGTGGATAATTCTGCAGAAACCACGGAAAAAAAAACAAAGATCTGATTTAAAGCGAAGCGACGGAAGCACTTAGAGGGAAAGAATGAATGCTGAGCACATGTCTGTGGTTTCATCCCAGAGAGTCAAATCATGATAATAACCCCCCCCCCCCCCCACATACACACACACACCACCACCACCACCACCACCACCACCCTTTTTTTTTCTCACATAATGGTTTTGCCCGTTGCAACACAAGGGTGCTGTGTGATGTGTGCAAAACATGTACAGTATGTCTAGGAAAGAGTGGGGTTAGGAGGTTGACATTTTGAAGGGGGGGGGGCAGGTAGGGGAGAGAGGGCTGGGGGGGGGGGCTCTTGGAGTAAGAAGAGGGTGGAAGATTGAATTTCTGCCCCGCAGCATTCCCGGGATCGGACTGAGCGTGAGAGAGAGAGCAGGGGTGCAAAGGAAGACCGTGAACAACCTACAAACAAGCTGAACTATCTACCCCCCCCCCCCCCACACACACACACACACCACCAGCACCACCAGCAACACCAACACCACCACCACTCACCTCCCGAACGTGACCCGTGAAGACGGGACAGTTGGGAGAGTTGGTTTCGGACATGGTGATGAGGGAGCAGATGCACACACTGCTGCAGACGGAGGGAAGGGTCGGCCCGGAGGTGGAGGCACAGCCGGAGAGACATGGTCAGGTGCTGTGATTAGTTTGGATCGGCGGGGCGGACAGGTGAGAGGAGGAAGAGGAGGAGGAGGAGGAGGAGAAGGAGGAGGAGAAAGAAGAGGAGGAGGAGGAGAAGGAGGAGGAGGTGGTGACTGCATGTGTGGAGGTTTTGTGCATGAAAAGTGGGCACGATGTGATTTACAGTGAAATATAGAAGAACACGAGGCAGAAAGATAAAAATATCAACTAATGAAAGCTGAAATACAGATTCTGACTTTTTTTTATTGGTTTGATCTCAGAGGAACCTGCGGTCAGACTGTGATATGTGTGCAGTTTATTACGTTTATTAAGACGCAGTTTAATCCAACAGTCCTGCAGTACCACCTCACTTCATGAAGGTTGTGATGTTCAGTTTTTGGAGAATTAAAAGGTTTTTTTTGTCATTCAGCAAATACTTATTATTAATACATGTTATGGACAAATGGTGGAAAAACCGCACAGATGAATCAACGCCTCTAAAAAAACACAAAAAAAACTGGAACATCAAAAGCTGTAAAAAGTCCAGGGTTAAATTTAGGACAGTTGAATTAGATGGCATTAAGTGTTCCTAATAAACTGGCAACTGAGTGAATATTCATCATGTAAATGTAAATAATTAGGATGCTGTGTAACTGGTTGGTGGATTATTTGGATAAATTGAACAAAAATAAGACAATTTCTGATATAATAGTGAGTAATATTGCTTGAATAATTTATTTCTACGAGCATAAAAAGTGATTTTATGATTTTCTTACTTTTATAATCTCCATCTACTAACGATTTCCGGTTCCGTTGTTTCTGAATTGAGGGTTTGACTTTGATTTCTTTCCTCCAGAAAAACAGACAACAAAAACAAAGTCAGAGAGACAAAAATCCCACGGTTGAGAAATGGATAGTGAAGACAAGACGGGAGGTGTGGATGGAGGAGGTGGAGGAGGTGGAGGAGGTGGAGGAGGAGAGCAGGTGGAGGACAAAGCCAAAGCCGAGGAGGTCAGTGATGAAGACAAGCAGTTCAAAGACAAGCACAACAAGCTGGAGAAGGAGCTGAAGGTGGCGGGCCGCCGGCCGTGTCCGTGGAGGAGCGGCTGGGCGCTGTCCGAACGTCTGGCCATCAACGTGTCGGGGATGCGTTACGAGACGCACCTCCGCACCCTGGCCCAGTTCCCCGACTCCCTGCTGGGCGACGCCCGCCGACGCCTGCGCTACTTCGACCCGCTGCGCAACGAGCTCTTCCTGGACCGGAACCGCGTCTGCTTCGACGCCATCCTCTACTTCTACCAGTCGGGCGGGAGGCTGCGGAGGCCCGCCAACGTCCCCCTGGACATGTTCCTGGAGGAGCTGCGCTTCTACGAGCTCGGGGAGGAGATCATCGACCGCTTCAAGGCGGACGAAGGCTTCCCGAAGGTAGAGGAGAGGCCTTTGCCCGCCAAAAAGTGGCAGCAGAGCATCTGGATGCTGTTTGAGTACCCGGAGTCGTCCGGCGCAGCCCGCGTCATCGCCGTCATCAGCGTCATGGTCATCGTGATCTCCATCCTCATCTTCTGCCTGGAGACGATGCCCGAGTTCAAAAACGAGAAGGAGCGCAGGGAGGTGAGGACGGAGATGTCAGTGGAGATGGTTTTAAACAATCAGGGGAGGAGAGGGAGGAGGAGGAGGAGGAGGCCACTGACAGGGAACTGAGGTTAGCACTGCAGGAGAGTGATGAGGTGAATGTAGGAGGACAACAACGCCGACAGGTGTCACCTCGCTCGACCAGTTCTTACAGCACCGAGGGAAGACGTCTTTGTTGCCTCTGTCTCCGCTCACTAAAACAAAGCAGGCTGAGCAGAAAGAAGGTTTAGAATCAACACAAGGAAAGATAAAGCAAAGGGAAGGAACGACGGGAACGGTGAGACCGCTGGCGAGGAAACAGGAGAGCGGGTTGGACGGAGGTCCACGAAAACACGCCGTGGACGCTTGCCAGAACCAACGAGGGCTTTCAGACCAACTGGGGTTCTTCAAAAAAAGTAGTGAGAGGGTGAGACGAGGTGGAGGAGCGAGTGTGAAAGGGAAGGAGAGGAGACGAGCCGGTCTCAGGTTACCCCCGCGGAGATCTAAAGGGTTATATATAGAGGAGAGACGGCCCTCAGAGCGTCAACACATAAACCGACGGCCGTATTAATAAACGCTGTGACTCATCGGCTGCACGCTGAAAACGGCCTGGAAACGACGGCGGCGGATCAGCTTTTCTGATGACGGGCCGCAAAATTAAATTAGAGCCCGCGCGGCGCTCCTGTAGCCGGGAGACCGGCCGTGGTTCTGGGGGAGCAGATTCGCGTTCCCAATCACCGGTGGCGCCGCTCCATCGCCGCCCTATATGCGGAGAGATGCGCTCACGTGATCGGACAACCCGACACTTTTGGACCTCGAACCCTTCGCGTGTCCAAGGCGGTCCGTCACCCAGCGGAATCTGTCTGGTCAGGCTTGGATGCGTCTCGTTGGTTTTATGTGACACCTGAGTCCGGAACAAAGTGGTGGACGGACCCTGCGGGCCAACACCGACTTTTTTTTTTTTTTTTTTTTTTTTTTAAACAGGAAGAAGCAAATCTCGAGAGATCCTGAAATCCAAACGGCTAGACGGAATAACCCGAGAGCGGTTTGGGTGAACTGAGCCTTTAGAAACAAAATCCACCTCTTCAGAGCAGTCGAGTGAACTCGAGACATAAAAACAGAGTTTATTGGGTCCAGACAGCTAAAAACAAATAAAATCTAATACGAGAGTCCGACGATAAATCCTCCTCTCGTGTTTCTTAAGATATTTTTCACCCTTTTGGAGGATGTAGTTCCTTTTATTTTGGTCATCGCTCTTCGAAATAACAAAATAATAAATAAAAATAATGTAAAAAAATGGCTCTCCGACACTGAACATGATCACCTGGCAGGACTGTTGCAGTAGTTTTAGCCAGACGTTCCTAATTAACTGGAGAGCGAGTGTATAAATACATCGCGCGAAGGACAATATGTGCTGCAGAGTAACTTTATCTAACTTGTTAAAAGACACTAATGCCCGGTTATGTCAAACCTGCGCCGACTTCTCGGAAAAAAAGAGCCTCAAGCAGCCGCGTTAAACGAAGTGTCGAATGCCCCGCAAAACACAAGCCGAGAGTCACGTGACCTTGGTGTTTATAAATACAGAGAAAATGATTTCTAGAAAAGTCTGGGAGAGGAAATACAAAAAAAAGAAAAAGAAAATGAAGCTGTGGGAGTGAAAATGGAGAGGAGAGACATTTCAAGATCTCATGGTGTCCTCATACTTCAAATGTGCTGAGGACAAACTTTCAGGATAATGGCCCCCCCCCCCCCACCGGTCCCCCCTCCTCCTCCTGTTTACTGCTTCCTTGTATTGTTTACAGTAATCATCGTCTCCATGGAGCTGTTTACTATCGCCCTACCTTTCTCCTATATTTACTCTCTCCAACTGCTGGTTGATGGGCAGCAGAAGAAAGTAAATAAGTCGCATCGGTCGGTCGATCGTTCGTTTAATCTCTGAATAACTTCTCCTCCTTCCTCCTTTGATTGACAGCAATTCACCGCCATCCCTCATCCCACCCGACCCAACGACACCATCCTGGTCTCGCCCGGCTTCACCCCCTTCCAGGACCCCTTCTTCATCGTGGAGACCATCTGCATCTGCTGGTTCTCCTTCGAGCTCGTCATGCGCTTCATCTCGGCTCCCAACAAGGTGCACTTCTTCAAGGACATCATGAACATCATCGACTTCTTCGCCATCCTGCCGTTCTTTGTCACGGTGGGCACGGAGCTGGTCAAGGACAAAGGCTCGCAGCCCTCCATGTCGCTGGCCCTCATCAGGATCATCCGGCTGGTGAGGGTCTTCCGGATCTTCAAGCTGTCGCGTCACTCCAAAGGCCTGCAGATCCTCGGCCAGACGCTGAAGGCCAGCCTGCGGGAGCTCGCCCTGCTCATCTTCTTCCTTTTCATCGGCGTCATCATCTTCTCCAGCGCCGTCTACTTCGCCGAGGTGGACAGTCCCGGCACGTACTTCACCAGCATACCCGAGGCCTTCTGGTGGGCGGTGGTGTCCATGACGACGGTGGGCTACGGGGACATGTGCCCGGGGACCGTCGGGGGGAAGCTGGTGGGCTCCATGTGCGCCATCGCCGGCGTGCTCACCATCTCGCTGCCGGTGCCCGTCATCGTGTCCAACTTCAGCTACTTCTACCACCGGGGGATGGAGTGCGAGGACACCAGGGAGTACCACCACGTCGCCACCGCGGTCTGGGAGAAGGACGATGAAGAGGAGGAGGAGGACGAGGAGGAGGACCGGATGGAGGAAGCGGCCGAGTACACGGGGGACTACGCGCCCCCGAGCAGGAGCGCCAACGGGACTCTGCTGGCCGGGTTCGGCGCCGGACAGGAAGCGGGCGACCAGCGGGCGATAAACTTCTACCTGAAAGAGCCTCTGGTCACTCAGGTGTGACCGGCCGCGGGAAAACCCGTTTTTTTTTTTTTTTTTTTTTTTTTTTAGATTTACGCTGGAACACGCGAAGAAGAGGAGAGAGACACAAGACGCCGAGAGGAGGAACGTATCCACGATGTTTGTGCCTCTCGCGTCCATGGATTATACACGTGGTCGTATTTGACTTAAAAGTTAAACAGTAAGCGTGTGTTCCTACGAATGAGTAAACAGAAACTAATCTCACGTCACATTTCGAAAATATTCCACCTGCTGCACAAAATAAATCACATTTTTAACTAACTTTCCTGTTTCCTGAAGCAAAAATATATGAGTCACATGTTTGCATCGAAAGTTGACATCGATAATAAATCTGGGAAATTCTCTGAAAGAAAATCGTCTTTAAAACTAAGTAAATATCGACTCGTTATATATTAATTATTGGAAACAGTATATTCATATATGACATGTAGACTTGTATGCTTACATGAAGATAATTTGAACCTTTCTTTTTATGTTGGTTACGCAATACTTCATCAATGGACCCTTTTGATGGAAGACATTTTGATTTGTCATTTTAAGGAAACAAAGGTGTTTTTAAAAAAAATTAAAATCAGGACCTCCCCTCAAGGCAAGTTTCTTTTTTGCCAGAAATTTGCCGACGTGTAAAATAAGTGACGTGACGCAAATAAATAGATGTTTGGCTGAATAAACTCGGGCAGCTGATGGAAGATGTTTCTAATACATGAAACATCAAACAGAGACTTTTTTTTTGTTTGATTTTGACTAGTTTGTAATTTGAATGTAAAAAAAAATAAAAAAAATAAATCCAAAATCCCCAGAGGATGAACCCCGGAGTTTGTTCCGGTAGTCGTGCAGCAGATCGCTCATCGTCCGGCAGCGGTGCAGACAGAGTTCATGTCGCTGGTCCGCGGCCAGCTGGTGTGAAACAGATCCCGCTCAGCGGGTCTCGGGTCAGCACGCGGCATCGCTCAGAGGCTGTGACATTTCTGTCCCAGTGGGAGGAAGGAGGGGGAGGTGAGGGAGGAGGGGGAGGGGGGGGGGTTGCTACTGTGAACATCTTTCCTTCTTGCACTATAAAGGGCAGAAAATTTGAAGAAGAACAACAACAACAACAAAAACCTTGAAAAGAAAACGCTGTCCATTCAATCAGGGCAGTGACGTCACACTTCAGCCAGCTGTTTGCCTCCCAGCTGATTACATATCAAATCACATTCACGTCAGATGTGTAACGCAGCCTTCTGTCACCTCCCTGGTATTCTGATAATCCTCCGTTCGGGCCGTTTGCTTCCACATCTCGCTCCTCCAGCCCAGTTTTGATCGATGATTTAAAGGTTTATTTTTCACACATGCAAAGTAATATGTGTAGTGAGGGTTTTATTAAAGAAAAAAAAAAAAAAACCTGAGGAAAAATACAAGAAATATAGACATTAAATAATTATTTTAACTGAATTATAATGTTCACGTACGTGTTTAGTAGTAAAATCCGAGATGTGCAGAAATCTTTGTGCCACATGCAGCTATTTGTTTGTTTGATTCTTTGATGTTTGACTATTTATAGTGAGACGATACAGAAATGTGAACGTAGAGAAAGTTACTTGTCAATAAGGATCAGTTATACAGAACATTTACGTCAGTGTGATAAAGTCTTTAAAATTTCAAGTGTTCCCCCAATAACTTAAACATGTTTTTTTCTCAACATCAGGGCCTGTACTAGTATAATTATGAATGTATTTTATTTATTTATTATAGCCATTTTTTTGTCCAAAATATCCGTGTTTGGAATAAACAGACAAGTGGGTTATTTTATTTGGTGATTTTTAAAACATGTTTTGTAGCATGTGAATTATTGTTACTATGAGTGTAAGCGAACTGTGGCAGGTGAGGACATTTTTTTTTTAAGTCCAAAGGAAGTGAATTCCTAAATAGGGAAAAAAGTTGTTTTTTTTTCCCATTAAAAGTGTATTTCAGGATTCTTTAAAAGAAACTTTTTAAAAATCGGTTTTGACTGCGTGATGTCGTGTGACCTGCATTTATTCTCCATGTACATGTGTACGTCTTTCTTTACTTAATAAAGGTCCTATTTTATCACCACGTGACTGCAGCTCTCCTGCACTTCGTGTTTTAGCCTCTAGATGTCACACTGAGTTCTGAAACAGCAGCTCTGCTCAAACCGGGTCGTCCGTCTCACTGTCTGTGCATCAGATTTATGACATCAGAGACTTTCGGAGAGCCTGAACGCATCATCTGTCATCTTGAAATGATTCTGCTGATTGGGGCCATATGACCCAGATGACTTACATTATATTGTTTTTTTTTTTCCCACGTTATCCGAACAAAAGGGATGAGATTGAGTTTCTGGGTCAGAAAGGTCGGCCGGTTGTATTATCTAACCGTCAAACCATTTATCTTCATCACGTATGAAACATTCTGTTTAACAACTGAGCTCAATGAAAGTTTCACTTGTGCTCTCCAAAGCCTCCAACTGAACTATTAAATCAATAACATAATTAACTTACAGTTGAAACAATCAATCTTTTACAAAAAGTCGCGACGCTGTGTCAAACGTAAATATAAACAGAATGCGATGATTTGCATTGAAAAAAGACCAAAGACGAAAGCAAAAATGGGACAGCGTCTTACTTTCAAAACTCCTCAGTTCCCAGACATTTACAGTGTTGTTAAAAGAGGTGATGCAGCACGGTGGTAAACACGACCTGGCACAACGTTTTACAGACGTCTCGCTGGCGTTAAATTCAAAATAAACAGATATTTGTTTTATAAAACAATAAAATTTCTCAGTTTTAACATTTGATATGTTGTCTTTGGTCTATTCAACCATTCATAGAAATTTCAGCCTCCAATCTTTGTTGTTTGGAAATGATAACGGAGATAAGACTGGAGAATCTGTTCAGGCTGTGAAGAAATCAGAGAAGGTTTTGGAGCAGATCAAGAACACACACACACACACACACACACACACACACACACACACACACACACACACACACACACACACACACACACACACACTCCTTGCAGCAGTGATTAAATTCCTGACCTGCCTCAGATGGTTTGATATCTCTAGTATCTTAGTGCCTCCTTCCACTGAACGCCATCAGTCAATCATCACAAATGTTGATTTCACATAGAAAGTTTGTATTTTTTGTTTTCATTTCACCTCCTCCTCCTCTTCCTCCTCCTCCTCCTCCCCGTCGCTCTGACGTGCAGCGATGACGTCAGTCCTGCCCGCAATTACCCACCGGTGCCCTTATGCTGTCTGGGAAGAATGAAAAGGATTGACGTCTTTCTGGCCATCTGCCGCCAGCGCCCCCCTCCCCCTTCCCCCCCCCACACACTCTTCTTTGAGAGGATTACGTGTGTTGGTATCTCTGTTGTGTGTCTTTGTCTCATCACAGCATTTCCATGTTTGTGTCTTTTGCTACCGTTTACCATCCAGTAACATCTTTTGATTTCGCCCGGTCATCAAACACTGACCCGTGGCCCCCTTTCGGGCCGCAAATCCGTCCGCAGATTGTACAAGAAACCTAAGATGAAAAAAACAAGCAAAAAAAAAAAACAACACAGAAGGAATCGCAGTTAATTTAAATAAATCTTTAAGATTTTTTTTTATTACATACAATATGCACACAACCTCGGAGCTGTGAATCTGAATTAAGACTTCAAGGATGCAGGGAGGCAGTAGATTAACTTTAGTTTTGAAATGAAAGGCAATTCAGCGGGACAGAGGACGACTGGTCAAATGATTTTACAGTGATTAAGAAGCCAAAAAAAATGACAATAAATAATAACATACGACGAAATTAAAAACAGCGTCTTGCCTAATATTCATCGTTTCACACAACCAGACCACAACGAGAAGATACAAACCATAGATAATATAGACAATATTAACATCAATAGTGACTGCTGTTGGAGGGGGGCGGGAGGAGGAGGGGGGGATGGGGGGGGGGGGGTTCTGATTGGTTGTTTCTTTCCGTGTCGGTGTTCAACATTTTGAGAAAAATACATGCAGTTGTACGAGAAAAATCACTTTCATATTTCTATTGTAAATATGAAGCTAGCAGCCAGTTAGCGTAGCTTAGCATAAAGATTTAAACAGCTAGCCTGGCTATGCCCAAAAGTACTGTGACAAAAAACAAAAAACAAAACAAAAAAAACCATTTACCAGCCGCCCCTTTTGTTTGATGAATCCATAAGTGCAGAACAAAAATGCCGAGTTTGGATTATTTCTGTCGGGACCGACAAGTGAAGCACAAAACATCCAGTAACAGAGCAGGTCGTCATTTTAACACAACAAACAAGAGGAATCTGGTAATAAGACGCCTTTACCTTCAGAGCGAGGCTAGTTGTTTCCCTTTGTTTTCAGTCTTTGTGCTAAGCTAAGCTAACACAAAAGTTAAACTCCAAAAAGAAAGAAAATATTTCTCTAAATGTGAAACTTTCCCTTTAACATGTGAAAGTAATTCTCTTCGAAAAGAAAGCGAAGGACGGAGTAAGAAGTGAAGAAGAAACTAAACGAGTGGACTGAGCAGACGTTCAGGTGCATTTCGAGGTTTGGAGATGATGAAGAAGAAAGAGCGACAACTCTTTCATCGAGCTTTTGTATTTTGAAGAGCGAGAAGTCTGGTTTTAAGGGCGTTTTTTTCTTCTCAGGAACGTTACGGGACGTCGTCGTGACAATATTTAGCATTTTTAAGCTCGTCGATCCGGTTTGCTGATATCCAATCAGGGCAGGTCGCTCTGCGGGAGGGCGTGTCTCCGGTCGTAGGCGGTGTCGTCGCTCTCCTCGCCGTCGCTCACCTCCCCCAGCGCCCTCTCCTCGTCCTCCTCCGTCTCGCTCTCCCGCCTCAGACGCTCCCGTTCCCGGTCGCGCTCTCGGTAGCAGCGCGGCAGCGTGGGGACCTGGTGGGGGACGGGGGGGGTCGTCTAATCAATCAAACCCGGACTGCAAAAGATTCAGATGAGCCCCTGTGTGTGTTTGTTATGAAGGAGGTCCGTACCTGGTTGTCGTGGCTGGGCAGGGCGCAGTAGCCCGGCTCCGTCCGGCGGAGGAGGCGCGGC
The DNA here is from genome assembly GCF_022577435.1 of Embiotoca jacksoni. Classification (NCBI taxonomy): domain Eukaryota; kingdom Metazoa; phylum Chordata; class Actinopteri; family Embiotocidae; genus Embiotoca; species Embiotoca jacksoni. The sequence goes on along the minus strand of NW_027185386.1, from coordinate 3,825,326 downwards.
GAGTGGGTGCGGAAAGGCCGGGGGGAGTGGGAGCACAGGGAGCGGGGGGAGGGGGAGCGGACGGAGCGGGGGGAGGGGGAGCGGACGGAGCGGGGGGAGGGGGAGCGGACGGAGCGGGACGGCGAGTACGTGACGGAGTGGGCCTGGGAGTGGACGTGGTGGTTCTGTTTGGGGGGGCGGGGAGAGCGGGGGGGGCAGCTCGGGCGGCCTGAGGGCCTCCACCAGGTCCATCTCGGTGAAGAGGGGCGGCGGCGGGATGAAGTCCAGCTCCTCCTCCGGCGGGAGGATTTGCATTTCCGCCGCGTCCAGCTCGGCGAGCTCGGCCTTGGACAGGTGGTCCACGATGCCGGCGCCGAACGAGTCGCCCACCACGTTGATGGAGGTCCGCATCCTGTCACTGGGCGGACAAACAGCAGCGGTGTCAGCGGGGAAAAACAAAAAACCCTTGGACTTTAGTTCCAACTTTCAGGTCTTTTACTTTGGGGTCGGGCAGAGGTCAACGGACAACGTGACTCACAGCAGCCAGTCGACGGCGATCAGCAGGCTGATGTCCTGCGTGGGCAGGCCGACCGCCGTCAGGATCAGCAGCATGGTCACCAGGCCGGCGCTGGGAATGCTGGCGGCTCCGACGCTGGCCAGCGTGGCGGTCATACTGAGGAGGAGGAGGAAGAGGAGGAGGAACGGAGCTGGTTGGATGACTGACTGGCATGTGTTTCATTACCTCGCGTCACCTCCTTAACAGTTAAACCGACGGCGGCTTGCGGCCACCGTGCAGCCGGGGAGATCACCGGCTGAGAAGTCTCATAAAATGTTTTCATTTGCACCACATTTTTGCTGAATCGTTGCGGAATTGGCGAATTCGGGCTTTTCAAGACGACGGCATCAAAGCATGAAGCCACAAACGATATCAGAATAAAAGCTGATGATAAAAAGTAAAAGGGAATTTTTAGATTCTGTCAAATGGACTGCAAATAAAACTCTATTGTGTTCAAACCAGCAGAAAAAGCAGCAGTGAAACCACATTTAACAGTGGAAATACCTGATTCACTGCCTCGAACAGCCAATTCATTGGTGCCTTTCCTGCTGATTCAGCAGCTCAGTGGGTCGAAACGTCTGCCAACACGGCCCGTTAGGAGTGAATCAAAGAGACCTGAAACACCACTTTGACTTCATGGACTTACAGACTGTAGATGTAAAAAAACCACCAGCTGCGGTCTGATGTTCAGTTTAACCAGCAGCTGGTGGTATTAATGCTGTTTATTATAATTATGGTGGTATTAATGCTGTTTATTATAATTATGGTGGTATCAATGCTGTTTATTATAATTATGGTGGTATCAATGCTGTTTATTATAATTTTGGTGGTATTAATGCTTTTTCTTATAACTGTGGTGGTATTAATGCTGTTTATTATAACTATGATGGTATTAATGCTGTTTATTATAATTTTGGTGGTATTAATGCTTTTTCTTATAACTGTGGTGGTATTAATGCTGTTTATTATAACTGTCGTGGTATTAATGCTGTTTATTATAACTGATGGTATTAATGCTGTTTATTATAACTATGGTGTTATTAATGCTGTTTATTATAACTGTCGTGGTATTAATGCTGTTTATTATAACTGATGGTATTAATGCTGTTTATTATAACTATGGTGTTATTAATGCTGTTTATTATAACTATGATGGTATTAATGCTGTTTATTATAACTGTCGTGGTATTAATGCTGTTTATTATAACTGTGGTGGTATTAATGCTGTTTATTATAACTATGATGGTGTTAATGCTGTTTATTATAACTGTGGTGGTATTAATGCTGTTTATTATAACTATGATGGTGTTAATGCTGTTTATTATAACTATGGTGGTATTAATGCTGTTTATTATAACTGTGCTTTTCAATGCTCATAATAACGCAGCTTGCGTTACGTCTGTAATTAGAGCGATTATCGTCTTCCCGCTGGCCGCAACATCTTAATCGTTCCTGACAAACTGCGGCGATAATCGTCACCCTGGCGGGAGATTTACGCAGCTACATATGGATTTTATTTTCCAACAACTAACCGCAGATGTTACCACAGCCGCACAACTTCTTTTTGGGGTTTTCGGGGGTAAATTAGATTTTGGAATTTGGTGGGAAACAGCCGATGGAACGGAACAATAAACAAAGTGCTGCGAGCGTCGTTCGGACCGGAGAAGGCTGGTTCCCATCCGACTAAAGCGTTTCATCGCAGCGTCCCCGCTGCGTTCACGCCGGAGCTCCGGTTCGTCTCTGCGGAGACCCGCTGTGAGTGTGAATAAGTATCTACAATCAGCGTTACGTGGGAAATGTTTTTGCGTAAAACTTAAAACGGACAAACGCAACGGCCAATCAAAATGCTGACATTATGGCAGGTGGGTGCTGCTAATGGTGCAGCCGAGCCAAAATGGACTTTGCCTATAATTTCATTGGTGTAAGTTCATAAATGAACATTTAAAAAAAGAAAAAAAAGAAAACGTTGCCGTGTGCTCTACCTGACGGTGATGATCTGTCCGGTGTCCAGGTTGATGTCGTTCATCTGGGCGATGAAGATGGCCGCCACGGCCTCGTACAGCGCGGTGCCGTCCATGTTGATGGTGGCGCCGATGGGCAGCACGAAGCGAGTCACGCGCTTGTCGATCTTCAGGTTCTCCTCCAGACAGCGGAAGGTGACCGGCAGCGTCCCCGCGCTACAAAACAAAACAAAACAAACCAAAACAAAAAAAAAAAGAGACAGAAGAAGAGATGAGGAGTTATGAATTAAAAAAAAATGTATCAGGATCAAAGTGTCTGATGATGGATGTAGAATAGGAAGGTGAGGAGGAAGGAGGAATGTGGCGTCCTGCTGCTGTTTTATCCTCCAACATGTGAATTAAAGGAGTTGGATTGTGCTGAGCTCGTTGTGATAATCATCATCAGAGAGAAAACGTTGATAGGATTATTGTTATTATTCACTGATGGTAGTGTGCCAAAATGACAGTTGGCTTCAGACTCTCCCGGGAAAACCAACCCGAGCCGGGCTGGATATACACCGTCCTCCAGGACACGTGTGTCTGACAAACAAACACACACACACACACACACACACACACACACACACACACACACACACACACACACGCCTCCTGCGGGGCCGTCATACCTGCTGGCGGTGCCCAGCGCCGTGATCCACGCCTGGAAGATTCCCGAGTAGAACGTGAAGGGGTTTTTTCTGGTCATACCGAAGAATATGGCGGGCAGGATCAGGCCGCCGTGGATCATCAGGCCCACCATGACGGTCACCATGTACATGCCCAGCTGCCTGGCAACCACCTCCAGGTCGCCGATGGCCGCGATCTTCCCGGCGATCAGAGAGGCGATGCCGACCGGAGAGTACCTGGAGGGCAAAACACCGCAGCTGAGATGGTCACCCTTCACACTAACGGCTAGATTCACACCAGCATGCGGCTCTTTCGTGCATCTGTATACACATGTGGTACTTAGGACACGTTTAACTCAGGTCCTCTCCTGGGAAACTTGTTTTCAGGTCGTGCACGAACCTGGGGACACGGCATCCTCCCCTCTTTCATCTCTGCTGCTTCTTTCTCCTCATTTTCTATTTATCTTAGAAACCAAAACACTTCCCACATTTATTTACATTCGTATAAAAGCCGCCCCGCCCCCCAAATAAAAAAAAAAAACCCACGTGAAAGCAGATTATGTGGAAGATCCATTTCTATTTGACATCCTCGTGAAACATTTAGTGACTCATTAATCTTCAGTCACTGTCAGTGGAGTCTCTTTTCTGTCCCGCAGGACGTGACACATGTTTGGATCTCTGGTTTCCAGCGTTGGACCGCAGTTGTTCCCCTCCATGAATACACTCTGCTGTATGAGGACATTAAAGCGCCGCAGCCGGAGTCGGAGCCGTTACCCCGCTCTGCAAGCAGTGGGTCAGCTGGCACCCGGCTTGGCAGTTGTTTGGTGGAGCATGCGGCGCTGTATGATTTGATGGATGCGCTCTGTATGGTGCGTGGTTCTGTAAACACTGGACTCAGTGTTTGGGCCCGTGAGTCATCTGTTTATACTGAGTGAGTGATACGAAACGAGGACTCGGTTCCTTTTGGTGTCCAGCTGCACATATAGATGGCCTTGGAAGAGCTGCGAGACAAGCATCCTGCTGTTTCTCTTCCAACCCCCCCCCCCCCCCCTCTTGAGTGCCACTACTCTCGACGGGCCCGGGGGGTTCTGCGAAGCCTCAAGGCGTGCACGTCCGTCCGAGGGGGTGGAGGGGTGGGGTGGGGGGGGGGGGGGGGGCGTGGAGGGGGAGGCGTGGAAGGGGAGGCGCTCTCACACGCACCTCTTCCGGCCCGCTCGGCTGCCAAGCGGCTCGTCTGCCGTCGGTGGATCCATTTCATCCTGGAGACGGTCCCACCGCCTCCCCCGGGAGCAACATTGTTCTCCTGCTACTCCCTCAGCATACCGCAGACTCCAGCATGTCCCGGGGAAACCCTCCCTCTCTCTCCCTCTCTCTCCCTCTCTTGTCCATCTGTCTGTGTCCTTCACCAACTCTCTCTCCCTCTTCCTCCTCCCTTCTTCCCTCCTCGGTTTTCCTCCGTCCGACCCACAGTTTGGCTCGACCCACAGTTTGGCTCGACCCACAGTTTGGCTCGTGTACACAGTCCTGGTCGGATCCGTCTGTGCGCCGACCTCTGTGTGTGGTATCCCCAGAATGTCAAAGCAATGCAGAGCAAAAGCAGAGACACATGTTGTGCATTCTTGCAAACACACACACACACACACACACACACACACACACACACACACAGGGACAAAAATTAAAAAAAATAAATAAATAAGCCAGACACTGACCACATGATCATGGAAACCATCGTCATGATAATTTCATTGAGGATGTTGAAGAATTCGCACATGACCCTCCCCCGCTCGCCCATCCTGCCCATGCAGATCCCGAAGGTGATGAAGAAGCCGATCAAGCCTTGACGAAGACACGCAGCATGCGGTGGAGCGACACGGTTATCAGAGACAACAACAAACAAACAAACAGCAAGAGACGACTGGACACGAGCTCCGTCATCGACTCACCGAGGACGTTCATGCCCCATTTGTATTCCAGTTTTTTCCTGTTTACTAAAATGGGCTCGGTTTGGTTTGGCGCCACGACGGGAACCTTCTTCAGCACCGTCTGAACCTGAAGGGGAGCACACAGAGACACGTTCAGCCAAAACAACACGCAGAGTCCCGAAGCATTTCCCAACTCCCATTGTGTGTGAACCAACTTTTTTCTGACTTTTGTTTAAAGTCAAACAGAGAACGAGAGATTCTCACATGACGACAACAAAGAGACAAAAAGGGTTGAAGGACGATTCCTTCCTGCAAAAGCACTTATGTCTTTTATCACTTCAACGAGTCCCTGATGAGCACAAACAAAAGAAAGCAGTAAAAAAAAAAAAAACAGAGGTGCTGACAGAAAGAGAAAGAGAGAAACCCACAGGGGGGAGGAGGGTTCAGAGGGGAGGAGGAGGGGGGCAGCAGATGTTTTACTGTAGTAAATGAGGATGTAAAGAGATTAGCAGAAGCTTGACCCTCACCACGTCAAACACAAGACCATCACTTCTTCTCATCCAGACACACGCAGGACGGAAAATACAAAAAAGAGGGGGGGGGGGGGGGGGGGGGGTTGTTCACACGACAACAAATGAAAGTTGACATGATTAACAGTATAAAAAAATAAAAAAATAAACAGCAAACATATGTACAATTACAAAATTGATATACAGAATGAATAAAAATCTATTAATTTATAGATATGAATTTCATTGATTTATTTTTGAGCAATCCCTTCATTGTTTCAATGACTTTTCAGCGTCGGCCGCTCCATCTGAATCAGACTTCTAAACTTTCTCTCTTTTGAGTCGAATCCATCAGCTCAGTGGACACGAGCAGAAAACGGCGAGCAGACAACGAGGCTCTCTGGAGAATCACAGCTCTGCGTGTTCCTTCGTTCTGTGATCGGTAACTTATACAGACCCGCGAGCGGCGTAAAACGAGGGACGAGAACATAAACAGGACGTTAAAACCACCTCACATCAGAGTCCCCCTGTTGTGAAGCTTTAGATTTGTGGTTTCAGCCTTTTTTTTTGTTTTGTTTATGTGATCTGAGGAAATAAAACAATAAAGAAAATACAAATAAAATGATGTAGAACAGGGGTCTCCAACCATTTTTCCCTCTTAGAGCTGCTTGGCTAAAATGAAAGTGAAACCGTAATATATATTCACATAGCTGAGCTCCACCCAAACTAGCCGAATAAGCTTATCACTTAAGCTGGCGGATAGTTGTTGTTGCTGCAGGACTAAAAACTCCTGAGACAACATTGAGCATCACTGGACACTAAAAGCCATAAAAAATAAAAACACCTGTTTTTCAAGATGCAGGTTTCATGACAAGATTTATAGCCGAACGTCCAGAAGTGGAAAGCAAAGACACGTCATTATTAAAGGACATTGATTATTATGTATTAGTAGAGGACTTAGTTTGTGGTACAGATGTGGTTCAGATGTGGTCCAGATGTGGTAAAGATGTGGTTCAGATGTGGTCCAGATGTGGTTCAGATGTGGTACAGATGTGGTACAGATGTGGTCCAGATGTGGTACAGATGTGGTTCAGATGTGGTCCAGATGTGGTCCAGATGTGGTACAGATGTGGTTCAGATGTGGTCCAGATGTGGTACAGATGTGGTTCAAATGTGGTACAGATGTGGTACAGATGTGGTACAGATGTGGTTCAGATGTGGTTCAGATGTGGTACAGATGTGGTTCAGATGTGGTACAGATGTGGGCGGTACCTGTTGGAAGCAGGCCTGGACCAGATTCTCAGGGAACAGGTTTCTCAGCAGGTCCAGGAAGGCGTCCAGACTGCTGACCTCCTGGTTCTTCGGCGCCGAGTTCGTCGTGCCGCCCCTCAGCTTGGGGTTCCCCGGGTGGATCCCCAACACCAGGATGACCCCGAGGATGGCGGCGATGACGGTGGTGGACATGTAGTACACCATGGCTCGGCTGCCCATCCTGCCGCTGGAGCGGGCGTCCAGACCGGCGAGCCCTGAAGAGACGGCCGACAGATTTGAGTCCACAAAGTGAATGAAAAAGGGTTTTTCCTGGAAGTTGAGCTCTGGTAATCATTTCAGGCCCACAAGTATAAGAACCACATTTTTCTCAGATTCCCCAAAAATACATGTTCCTGCAATTTATGTTTAGCAACGGAGCATCGCTTTCTTTGTTCGTCCCTTTTATCACAAAATGTTTGTTTTGTTCTTGTTGTGTAATAAAAAACAATGGGGAAAAAAAGCCAATTAAAAGAATTGAATTTGTACAAGAACATCATGGTGGTGAGTTTCATGGATTATAATGAAACTTTGTGTAAACCACTAAATTGTTTCCAGATTTTTTTTTTCCATAAAAAATTGGTACATTTTTGAACATACTTATCTTTTAGCATACTAATGCGCAGTTAACCCATTAGCATCTAAATATGATGACATTTAACATGCTCCATTTTAATATTTTACATCGGTACAATTCACAAGGTAACATAGTGTGTTTAGCATGTTAGTTTCAAATACTTGTAGCATCACTAGCACGTCAGCAATTAGCAGCATTAGTGTTACTCTTAGCTCACCTGTGATGAGGCTGGAGATGATGAGAGGCAGGATGAGCATCTTCAGCATCCTCATGAGGATGTCTCCAGGGAAGGAAACCATAGTGAGGATGGAGCTGTCCGTCACCTGCATGTACCGCAGGAGCATCCCAAACCCGATTCCCGAGAGGACACCTGAGGAGGGGAAAAAGATCATTTATTCAAAATTTACATTTAAAATGTCTACTTGGATGAAAACAAAATTTAAAAAAAAAATATCACGGAGAGAATATAAAAGTTAGCAGGTTGAGTCCACACTCAGTTCTGAAACCATTCGGTACTCGTTGTTTTGGTTTGACTGATAAACTTGGTGCCAAATTGTCATAAATATAAACCTCAGCGACGGTTTTAGTTTCCTCAGTTTCACCTCGCTGGCCTTTTTTTTTTTTTTTTTTTTTGGAGGGCCGTCTTGTAAGAGCTCTCTGACGAATGAGAGTCATCTACCGTAACGTAAACACGTTCATATCAGGGTTTAAATCTGGGGACGAATTACAGACCAAAAAATAAAAAAATAACACACTTCACCACTTTTGGAGGGATTTTTCTTTTGACAAAAAACAAAAACAAAAAAAACACGTCTGCGGAGAGACATACCAGAGCGTTTTCACAGAGGCACGCTAATGAAACAAGCCTTCGTCGTGTCATGGGAAAAAACACGGTGGAGTTCGTAACGTTAATATTTACTGCAGCACCAATTGGCTATTTTTTAAACAATAAAACTGACCTCGGATTTAATTCTAGTCAAGAAGGAATTAATGTGGTGATTATGGGTCTTAAATGGCTTGAATGAATCAGCGGTGATCCGGAGAGCCTCGGCCCCGAGCGTACCCATGACGGTGAGGCCCAGCAGCAGGGTGTGGGTGTTGTGGCTGCAGTGGCCGGCATCTTTATATCCGACCTCGGTGTTGTCATCTCGCTGGGGTTCTTCTTTCTCCTTCTCCTTGTTTGTGTTGGACTGGTTGGCTGTCGGCTGGTTTGTCATCCTGCCTGTGGAGACAAGTGGGGCAGACGGGGGTTTATTCGTGACTTGAAACACACACGGGTCAGAACACGGGGTTTCAATAGCGTATCGCTCGTCGAGCAGGTTCGTGCGAAACGCGAAGACATCTTCTCGAAGGCGCGGCTGCCGCAGGGGTCGGCGTCTTGTCGGCCGACTCTGTTCTTCGAAAAAAGGTGTGACGGGGAGAACCGAGGAGCACCCACGGCTCACGCTGCAGGAATGTCCTTTGAGCGTTTGGTTTGGGGTTCCTCATGACTGCAGGCAACCCAAACACAGCAGGCGAGGGCTAAACAGGATGTGGAGAAAGGACTCCAGATGTAATCTGTACATCGTCCTTCCAAATGAAAAATCACAAACTGCAAGAATTTAAATACGACATTATAAGGAGCGGCTAACGGAGGACTAGATTTAACTGATGAGTGAGGTAAAGGGAGAGTCAGCGAAGAGCCATACGATGCGACTGCGTTGGGCCTCAACATGGGCCTGAAAAATTCATATTAAATTGAACTAAATTTTATTTATATAGTGCCAAATCACAACACAGCTTATTTCATGGCACTTAACACATTTAGAATACAATATCACACAGAGAAACCCAACTATAGACGTTGGTTAATGGGTAAAGTGGACTGAAGTGGTGCCAGCCACATAAATGTTAATTGACCATTGTTCAGCCAAATGCTGCGACTCCCTGTGTTGGACGCCGTGAAGGTGAATGTACCGCCAAATCCTACGGCGTCAAATTTATGCCAAATGGCACGAGCACGATGACACGTTGTTCACGAGAAAATCATTTTATTTCCAATAATTATTTCCGTGCAGATGATAACTGAACGACGCGAGTCTCAGCGCACAAATTCGCCGACTGAGAGCTGTAACAGGCAGTGACAAGCAAAGGGAAAGGTGAAGAATGGCACCTGTGTGTAAAGAACTAAGCAGCAAGTGCACACAGGCGCCCCCTACAGGCGAAATGTTCAACGGCGGAAAAACACGCTCTCACAGGTTCACTCCCGCCGACATGAATCGATGTCCGAGGGACGCCCTGGTCGTCTTAGTTACAGGGTTCGCAGAAAGCTAGGAGAGGTGAGAGGAAGCAGTAGAAATAGAATATATCGATGGAACGGGTATATTAAACAATAATGAGTTGATGTCAGTATTGTGGACAGCAGGAAATGGTGGAGCATGTGTTTTTAATAGTCTTTAAAATTGCACTCCAAAGGAATCAGGTTGGAGAAGCGTTTAGGGTAGAGGGCTATTTTTTATTTAATTATTTTTTTTTTTTTTTATAAAACTCAGGAATTATTAGGAGAATTTACTACAACAATACAGTGGTTGTTTCTGATACACACTCCGGTCCATGGGGGTTGAGGACATACTTCGCAGGACGAGCGAAAGTTTGATCTCCCGGTGTTGCTACAGAAAAAGTAGCAGAAAACACCGAAGTCATGAGGATTCATCCTCTGGGCGCCGTGGATACCTGCACCAAATTATACAGCAATCCACCAAACAGTGGATGAGATACCTCAGAACAAATACTAAACCATAAAATGTCATGTTGGTGACATGAAAAATCAGCGGATCAGCAGACTTGATTAAGCCTCATCCTCTGGGGACAACGACCGTCTGCACCAAATGTCATGAACATTCATCCAATGGCTGTTGAGATACTGTTCAAATATGGACAGACTGACAGATTGACTGCCACATTGCAAAAAAACAACAAAAAAACAACAACAACCTGATGATGATGATGAAATTAAAATAAAATATAATTTCTGTCTAAATGTAGTTCAGTAGCACAAAGGATCAGAAATGATGCAATTAAATGTAGAAAATGATGCACATTTGGTTTAGACTCTAAAACTTTACAACCTAATGCATTAAAGTGCAATTAACACTTTAAAGATCAGGTTAAACACTCACCCTAAAGCCAAATCACCTCTTTGAATGTCCCTTCAGTAAAACACCTGCAGACGTTCAACACTGCAGCAGTTGACAGGTGCTAAAAGTCTATTTGAGCTCCTGTGTGTGTTATGGAAGCGCTCAAAATGTCCTTTGGAGGCAAAGAAAGAGTCAACGAGTCCAAATGTGTCCGCCGTCCAATAACACGACACATTTCTTACTCAACTGAGAAATTTCATCTCTAAACACGAGTCGTACGTAAACACATCTGGAGAGCGGCGCCGGCCAAATCCCTGTCAAGAGGTGTGAATGTCACATTTACAAACAGTCTGACTCGGTGAGACAATCGCAATCAGACGTGATTATAATCCGTCATCCGCATTTTCTCTGCAGCGTACAGTCGTGCACAAATCGCCCCCCAAAACAAAACAAAAAGCAGAGCGGACTTCCACTCCACCGTCTCTTCCCCTTTTTTCTGGCACGACTGCAGTCGGATCGGCAGTGTGATAGAAAAAAAAAACATAATATTTTGAGGGGCGGAGAATGTCCTGCCAAATTTCAACTGCAGAGATGCAGTATAATCCTCCTAGTAACGGAGAGGAGGAGGAGGGGTGAGGGGATGAGGGGGGGGGGGGGGTGTGTCCCACTGTTATTGTCTTCACAAATCCTCTTTCCAATTCCATATGTCATTCCTAGCATGGATATTGTTTTCTTCTTACGTCAGCTGACCTCATGCTTTTCAGTTTTACAAATACGAGTGAGAGTGGATGACGTCATTGATGAGCAAAGGGGTGAGAGATTCAAAAATTGAAAAAAAAAAAAAAAAAAAAAAAAAAACCGAGATCACGTAACACGAAGAAAAAAACTGCTTAGTTGTTAAGAATACGACAAGGAAAATCCTGAAGTTGTCTAAAAACACAGTGAGAACAGGGGAGCGTCATCCTCTCCAGCGGTGGAAAGCTGGATGTTAAAACCTTTTGTTCTCTTTGAGCAGGTCAGATGGAGGCCCGGGGGGAATAATGAAGCAACAGCATGCAAGGAAGGGCTGTGATGAGGAGTTTAAGCTGCAAGGACGCGCTCAAGGAGCTGAAGGCTGCGCTGCAAATCTCTCTTCCTTTTCCCACAGCCGACAAGATTATTTTCCTGCTCCAAGAAATGTCAGCGAGACAAAACGTAGCTGGCCTCGAGGAACCCGGCTCGTACCGGGGGTCGTTCCCCCGGCCGGCCTTTCTTCGACTGATGAAAACAGAAACTGTTTCACGACGTCGTAAAGGTTGAATTTGACACATCGGGTTTCGAGTGCGTTGCCAGAAAAATGCTGCCCAAAAAAACAAAACAAAAAAAATTTAATAATACAAGAAACGGACGGAGTATCGGGAGCAACAGCTTGACATGCTGTTACATCACTTTACTGCTTAGGATCCCTAATAATAAAAAATGCCGCAAATTCAGTTTGGTCAGGCAGCTTACAGTAAATCCTGGATTTCCGAGCTACATGACACAGGTATTACTGCTCTGCTAGGTAGGCTGCGGCCTCGGAGTGGGGGTCGGGGGTCGGGGGTCGGGGAGGGGGGGGGTCGGAGAGAAGGGGGGTGGGGGGTGGGGAGGGGTTTGAATCTTTGGAAACACATGTTAGTGCCCCCACCCCCCCGTTGGCAGGACGACACGGAGACTTTCAAAGGAGAAGCGACGGGATAAAACGAAACTGTGCGGAGTCCATCAGATGTGCGAGGATGCAGTGCGTAACAATCATCACAAAAGCAATTTCTCCGCACGCCGTTCATGTACTTGCGACACATCTTAATCGTCACGGTTTCCAGGACGACGGGATGAGTTAATCTCCCAGAAGAAGACGAGCAGGCGTCAATTACTGTAAATGAGCCCTAACTGCTGCGGATGGAAACATCCAGTGTCAGTGAAGCCACATTTTAAAATGTTAAATCTACTTTTTAACTGAAGTTTTTACAATTAGGTAACTAATTTGATTATGGGTTAGTAGTTCCAGCCATTTTTTTCAAGCTAAAATGAGATGATTTGCTGTTTTTCTTTGTCATATTGTCGTAAACTGAGTATCTTCGGGTTTTAAAGTTTCAGTCGAATGGGAAAAAAAATCATGACGGTACGGTTTGTTTGTTTTTAATCTGGAAACGTGAGCTATGACAGAACAGGGAACTGGTAGTACTTTTTCATCTGAATGGGATCATGTCCTGACGGCCACTAACCCAATCAGCTGCTCCCATTTCCGACTGTTTTACTGTTGCTGTCGAAACACAGTGAAGAACTCCCATTAAAACACACTAAATTTACTGATTTACAAGAAACAAGAGTTCTCGATGTGTAGATGCTCTGAGCGTGTGTGTGTGTTTTATGAATACATGTTGTAATATATTGTGTGTGTGTGTGTGTGTGTGTGTGTGTGTGTGTGTGTGTGTGTCTCAGAGGATTATTTCCAATGGTTGATTGTTTGGTGTGAGCTTTGCAAAGGGATCGAGATATAATCCCCCCCGCCGCCTCTCCATCAGCCCGGTTCAACAGAGGAGGATGACAATGTTCACCGCAGCACTACAACACTACAACACTACATCACTACATCACTATAACACTACATCACTACAGTACTACATCACTACATCACTACAGTACTACAACACTACAGTACTACATCACTGCATCACGACATCACTACAGTACTACAACACTACAGTACTACAACACTACAGTACTACATCACTACAGTACCACATCATTACATCACTACAGTACTACATTACTACATCACTACAGTACCACATCATTACATCACTACAGTACTACAACACTACATCACTACAACACGACATCACTACAACACTACAGCGCTACAACACTACAGCGCTACAACACTACAGCGCTACAACACTACAGCGCTACAGCGCTTACAACACTACAACACACTACATGATACGCTAGGATCACAAGTTTATCAGGAAGGAACAAGTATGGAGATTTAAGAGTATGATTATCATACATTTAGTATCAGTGTGTGACATCATTAAATTCATGACCCGTACTCTTTTGCATTATGTGCACTGACACATAGTTTAAGTTTTTCCAAGGACCTGTGTTGTTTTTAACGTCACAACATTTTGTTTTTGACACTTTCTCCAACTGAGAGCGGAAGTATATGTATTTAATTTGTATATTTTCTGATTGCAGATTTTCTGTCGTTTACACAGTGTTCTTAAACATTTTGTTCCTCCAATCAGTCCCAAATAATTAATGATATTCAGTTTAATATCACATAAATGAAAGAAAAGCAGCAAATTCTCACATTTCAGAAGCTACATTTGATAAAAAAAATTTAAAAAAAAAAGACTCTCAGTTGGAGATGAATTAGCTAATAAGCGAATTATTGAATCGACGAGTCGTCTCAGGTGTAGTTTGAATTATTCAACTCAGCAACTGGTCGAGGAACTGGTTAGTGGAATCTCCTTTCCCTTTTTAATCAGTAAAATCAAGCAGTCATTTACCCTGCAAATAGATCATCCATCTGGCAAAACTCCAGCCAAACTTCTCAAACATAAAGATATCTTTCTTTACTTATGTCGGTTCAATTTTTGAAATCTTTAATCAAATAGATTTCGGAAATTATCTAGACGTGTAAATCCGACGGAGGGCTAAATTCAGATTTGATCACAGCCGTCAAACCTGAACATTTGCGATATAGAAAGTGCTTCTCTGCTTCCACCGACAAAATGTAAAATGTGACAATCATATCTGTACGGTTATATTAAGAATTGCTCCCTCTCTCCTTGCAGACTCGCATATTCTACATATCTACGATGAAACCCTGGACGAATGCGGCTCTTCTTTCTTTAACACACACATCGGAGTATCTGTGAACTGCAAAAGCAAAGCCGGACGTAATTCCTTCAACATATGCACAACTGCCTTTCGAACACGTGTCGGGTGGATGGCTTTACCAGATCTGAGGGTTAACCTCTCCCCCTCCACCCCCACCACCCCAAGTGAAGGTCAGGGTCCGTCAGATCAGGACGGCACTCGTGGGGTCGGATGTGGACACGCACTCGGCTTGTTTCAGGGCCTCGTGGGATTTTTTTTTTTTTTTTTGCTACGTCGCTTTTGAATTACTGTCTTCCTGCAGCTCGCCTCTGACGTGAGCCGCAAAAATAATGGACTCCGTTCCCAACTTGCACGAACTGGTCGTACCGAGTTTTTCGCTGCAGGTGAGATAGGTGAGGTGGGCGGAGACGGAGGCGCGGCCATTTTGCATATTCACAGATCTGTGTGTAATGAATTACGGTAAATGTGTGATGAGTGACATCCAAGAGTTTAATAAGAATGACTGGAGAGGGAATAAATACAACTTGTTGCGACATCTTAAAATGTTTGGTTTCAACCAGACAAAAGTACAAAAAGATAACCTTCAAATATTGTGACATTTTTGCTGAATAGAAAACTGAAATCATGAATAAACTTCAGGGTAAGGAACTGATGAATTTATCAATGACATTAACGTATTGTAGTGCCTTCATAGTGTTTATTTTGTATATTTCATCTACGATGTTAAAACCATCAACTTTGTTGGCATTTTTTGATGATTCCTTTTTATTTTTTTTTTTTTTTTTTTGATTCCTTTTTTATTGATTAACTAATTGATGAATCTCTTCAGCGCTGTAGGGACGTCTGAAGAGGAGGAGGAAGAAACTGCCTCCAGGAAAGGGAATCCTGTACGTGTGTGTGTGTGTGTGTGTGTGTGTGTGTTGTCAAGATTTGAGATTGTGTGGAATTGAAATTTAAGTGGGAGAAAATACTGTGTGTGCATGATTTAGTCTTCATGTCAAACACACACACACACACACACACACACACACACACACACACACACACACACACACAGCCCCCGCCCCCCTCGGAGCATAATCTGAGTGTATTAATCTGTTGTTTGAACTCCTTAAGCACAGACTGTCTATCACATCTGCTCTCTTCACCCTTGTAAATCTCCGCTATTTATAAACTCTTGCTTTCTCCCATTTAAAAAAAAACAAAAAAACATTTCCCTTGTTGATCTGTCGTTGTGATTTCTCTGTGGCTCCTCAGTTTCACAGAGCTCATTCCCCTCCGTACAGTAAATCCAGTTTTGGCCCACAGCCGTTTTGGAAAGTCCTCATTCCAGTTTTAAATCTCTCCGACAGCAGGTCAGTGTGATAAAACAATACCGATAACTGATAAAACAAATCTAAATGCTCCAAAAGGAGAAAATCACCTGTGCGGTCGTACAGCATCTTTCTCACTTAGCGCTCATTCGGAAAAACGTGAAACACACATCTACGAGGCACTAAATACTTCACTAATATAATACTAATATGCTCTCTGGGGAAATTAACACACAATATGGCAATAATCACAAATGACCAATCCGAGACACCGGGCGAATCACAATCACCCCGTCAGAGGTGACGCGCGGTTGCAAACCCAGCAGCGAATGAATGGGATGAATGAAGGGCGAGAAGGAGGCGGCGGCTCACCTGCTGTGTGTCGCTGTCTCCCGTCCGACAGGCGTGAGGCATCGGGAGGACCACGGAGAGAGAGGAGGGATGTGGCGATGAACGAGGGGACGGGAGGCGAAGTCACAGTCCTTGCGTCATCTGAGAAAATTTGCAGATTAATACAACAGCTTGGTGCTCTGAGCCCCCTCACCCTCCTATCCTCCACCCCACCCCACCCCACCCACTCCACCCCACCCCACCCCACCACCCCTCTGCTTTCTGTCTCATTGACTCCTTTCTTTCCACCACAGGTCGCATTTTCTGTTGTCGAGGTTAGAGGGAAACTGTCGGTGATAATCATAAGGTGAAAACTTGCAGGTGGTGGTGCAGGTGGTGGTGCTGGTGTAGGTGGTGGTGGTGGTGCAGGTGGTGGTGCCGGTGTATGTGGTGCTGGTGGTGCAGGTGGTGGTGCTGGTGTAGGTGGTGGTGGTGGTGCTGGTGGTGCATGTGGGAGTGGTGGTGCAGTTGGTGGTGGTGCATGTGGTGGTGGTGCATGTGGTGGTGGCGCAGGTGGTGGTGGTGCATGTGGTGGTGGCGCAGGTGGTGGTGGTGCATGTGGTGGTGGTGCATGTGGTAGTGGTGCATGTGGTGGTGGTGCAGGTGGTGGTGCATGTGGTGGTGGTGCAGGTGGTAGTGGTGGTGCAGGTGCAGGTGGTGGTGCGAGCGGCATGATTACCCTCCCTTCCACAGGAGGGCGCTATGATTCTGAAGAAAATCCCAGTCTGCTCCTGAGCAGATTCCTGCAGCTTCCCTGTGAGGGACATCTGACAGGTATCAGTGTCGGTCGGTGAGGCCTCGCGGAACGTGAAGGTTCGTGGGCGGAGCTGCTGCATACTGCACATACAAGGGTCCGGCTTCTTTCCGTGAACCGCGACACTTCATCAATACACACAGAATGAGGGGGGTGGGGGTGTGGGTGTGGGTGATTTATGACTGCAGCGTCTCAGCTGTCAAACATGATGTCATATAACACTCCTCGGTGTGGCATGAAACCTGCACATACAAGTGCACCTAGTGTGGTAGAGACATGAGGAGGAGAACCACAGAGACATGAGGAGGAGAACCACAGAGACATGAGGAGGAGAACCACAAAGACATGAGGAGGAGAACCACAAAGACATGAGGAAGCACAATAAAAAATATAAGAGCATTTCAGGTGGATTTTTTTCAGTTTTATCTTCTTGAATTAGGACATATTTAGGATTATTACAACTGTACATATACATTAATACATTTTAAATTCTTATAAATGCAACTATTGTACTTCTGATAAATGCCAAACAGGGGGACTTAAATTGTGATGTATTGTCCAGCACAAACACGTAATATTTACATTAATCAAGAATTCAAACTTACACTTTCCGTGCACGCACACACACACACACACACACTGTCTCACATTCCCAGCGGTGTGACAGATGGAGGGAGGGGCGGGAGGAAGGGGAGAGGGGTGCCTCCGTTGTGCAGGAGGTGCGCTGTAAGTTTATCCTCTACTAATTGCCATAGTCGTTTAAACACAAAGTCTCCCTCTGAAATCCAAACCCTGCCGCCGTTGTACAGTGAGTAACGTTCACAATGTGTAACATTTTCTACCCCCCCGGCAAGAAAACGGACAAAACATGGCTGATGGAGGACTAGGGGGGGAGGGGAGGGGGGGGTGATTGGTGTGTGTAAAAAGTGCAGAGAAACAGAGGAAGGTGTGGAGTAGAGCCGGCGACATGGAAGACGTAACTGTAAATAGATCATTCTGTATTTAGGCTGCAGGTCTAACCTGCGGGGTGGGGGGTGGGGGTGGGTGGTGAAGGGGGGGGGGGGGGGATGAAAGCGTAGCCGCCTTAGGTGGATGGAGTCCCGTAAAGGGACACCGAGGAGTCGCCGCAGAGACGGAGACAAGGAGGAGTGATTGAGAGGTGATCCGGGACGAGAGAGAGAGGGAGGTGTGCTGTAAGAGGAGGAGAGGGACCAGACGATGTAAACAAGACGAGCAGAGAGGGGGTTGAGGTTGGGGAGGGGGGGGGGGCGTGCACGGCACGTCTCCATACACTGACAGTGACCCGGCATGTAACACGCGTAAAAAAAATAAATAACCCCTGAACAGGCAGACTGTGGACGCGGGGGGTGAGGGGGATGGAGGAGGGGCGGTGGTGGTGGGTGGGGGGGAGGGCGGAGGGGGGTCGGCTACGTAACGCAGCGCCAGTCTGCGTTTTTTTTTCTGTTGCACCCATTTGAACCTGTTTCTAATTACGCATCAAACTGAATCGCCAGAACGAGTTTCTCCTTAATGAGACGGAGGTCGACATTCCACACGCTCACTTTCAGGCAGGAAAGACTTGTAGCCGCATGTGTTGTTTGTTTGTGTCGGTATGGAAAGGTAAGTGTGTGCGTGTGTGTGTGTGCGTGTGTGTGTGTGTGCGTGTGGCCTCCAGCTCCTGTCACTCATCACCTTTGACGCTGAAAAGTTTTATTTCAGGTCTTGTGTTGCTTTTTTTCCCTCCTCAATCCTCCACCTGTGCCAGATATTATGTAGATATGTCGCCGGGGAAGTTGGACAGGAGGTGAGTATCATCAGAGAGTCTGACCCCCCCCCCCCCCCTCACCCACCCCTCTGAATGACCTCACCTTTGACCTGTTACCTCCTCGGTGACGGGGGGGAGGGGGGGCGGGGGGCTTTTCCAGGAGGCTTTTGGGGCTAATTGGGTCAGATTGCGGAGAAAAGAGGATTACGCCTGAAAATTGGAAACATATGCGGTATGTATGTGTGTGGTCATGGTGGCAATGGAGGGGAGGGTTTATAGGGGGGAGGGGGAGGAGGAGGAGGAGATGATGAAGGGAGGAGGAGGTGGGAGAGGAGGAGGAGATGATGAATGATGGGGGAGGAGGATGAGGTGGAGATGATGAAGGGAGGAGGAGATGAAGGGAGGAGAGGGAGAAGGAGGAGGAGATGATGACTGAAGGAGGAGAAGGAGGAGGAGATGATGAAGGGAGGAGCAGGAGAAGAGAAGGAGGAGGAGGAGATGATGAAGGGAGGAGGAGATGAAGGGAGGAGAGGGAGAAGGAGGAGGAGATGATGACTGAAGGGAGGAGAAGAGAAGGAGGAGGAGGAGGAGATGATGAAGGGAGGAGCAAGAGAAGAGAAGGAGGAGGAGGAGGAGATGATGAAGGGAGGAGAAGGAGGAGATGATGACTGAAGGGAGGAGAAGAGGAGGAGGAGGAGATGATGACTGAAGGGAGGAGAAGAGGAGGAGCAGGAGGAGATGATGACTGAAGGGAGGAGAAGGAGAAGGAGAAGGAGGAGATGATGACTGAAGGGAGGAGAAGAGGAGGAGCAGGAGGAGATGATGAAGGGAGGAGGAGGAGGAGGAGAAGGAGATGATGAAGGTGTGACAGCAGTGTGTTGGCGTCTCCTCGTCCTGACAGCTCGGCTATTTGCTGTAATGAGCGTAATAACTTTCCTCCAATTAGATCAGAACACAGCTGGACATGAAGGAGACGAGTTGATGAGATCAGAGAGGCCGAAGGAAGTGAAAGTGACATCTGGAAACTTCAGAATGACTGTGTGTGTGTGTGTGTGTGTGTGTGTGTGTGTGTGTGTGTGTGTGTGCGTGTGCACGTGTGTGTGTGTGTGTGTGTGTGTGTTTGTGTGTGTGTGTAAGAGAGCAAGAGGGGGCAAGCTCTAAAGCAAACGCCTCCCTGCTCATCTTTGTTTGACCGCCACTTCGTCCACACTCACTTTCCCTCCCTCCCTCTCTCCTCTCCCTCCCTCCTCCCCCCCTCCTCTCCTCCCCCCCCTCTCTGAAACTCTCCCTGATGTGCAGCCCTGAAGGCTGAAATGTCTAAATGCACGCAGGACAAGTTGAGACAAAGAAGGAGAGAATGGTGGGAGGGTTGTGGGGATTTAAAGTGACTGACAGTAAATGCAAAGAGGGAGGAATGCCACCATGGAGAGAGTGCGTGTGTGCGTGTGTGTGTGTGTGTGTGTGTGTGTGTGTGTGTGTGTGTGTGTGTGTGTGTGTGTGTGTTGGGCAATTGCTGCTAAAGTGGTACAAGCGGAAGATTCCCTGAAATCTACTTGTAGTGCTTCTACTGTACAGGTGGATCAGACAGAGATCTGTGTGTGTGTGTGTGTGTGTGTGTGTGTGTGTGTGTGTGTGTGTGTGTGTGTGTGTGTGCGCGTGCGTGCGCGCCAGTCCACGGTTGCTGCCGGGACGTCTGAGGGTCCCGACGGTGTTAAATGAGTGAAGACTCTCAGACTGCCTCTCTGTACAGAAGTGACCCGTTTTAGCAGCTTGGGAGTTTAAAAAAAAAAAAAAAAAACCTCTTTTCATCCCCCCCCCCCACCCCCCTCCTTCCCGCCCCCCCCTCCTTTCGCCTGCCTGTCTCTTTCTGTGACTCCTCTCCGGTCCCTATCTGTCCCATCCCCTGAAACAGCTTTCATGGGCAGTCTCCCAGGGCAGGGTGGCTGTAACACAACCTGACGCCTTTTGTCTCCATTCTTTTTCTTATCCTTTCATCTTTTTAAACGTTCGGGGAGGAGGGGTGGGGGGGGGGGGACGATGGAAACCAACCAACTTGGTAAAGGAAAGAAAGAGATAGCATGTGAGAGAGCGAGAGAGGTGGTGGTGGTGGTGGGAGGCAGAGTCCCCCCCCCCCCCCACCCCCTCCTCCACCATCCCCACCTCCTCCACCAATTTATGGTCCTCCTTTTCAACAAGGCCATTGAAGGCGGGTCTGTATGGGGGGAGACTTATCTGTCTGTGTGTCCTCCATAGACCTCCATTGTGTGTGTCGTCGTCCCCCCCTCCCCTCCGGAAGACCTGAGAGCGGACAGAACGGTCAGTCACCGAGCTCCCGTTTCAAGCCGAACCTCGTGGATATTATGGATAAAAAATTTTTTTTAAAAACGCCACAGCTTCAAACCACGACGGCTGTCGATGGAAACATCTGCGATTTCTCCGTAATTCAAGTGTTCATGAAAATGTTCAGGTTTGGAAGCAAATAGCCACAATTAACTTTTACAGCCAAACAATGAGAGCGTCTCTGTTGACGCAAGATAAACGATGCGATGAAATATGCTGACAGCTCAATAAAACCCGCAGTCACGCGGGTGTGGTGAAAGCTACCGAAGCACGATCCAACCCGCAGGTAAATAAACACAGGTAGAAAACATACCTGCAATCCAGACGGGACGGAGGAGGTGGGGGTGGCAGACTAACCACTGCCCAGGGCCCCCGAATCAGTAGGTCCACCCCTGCAAAAAAAAAGATAAATAAACATGTTGAATTATGGATTATATTGTGCAGTAATGCCTATTTATTGTAACCAAAATAATATGTGCATGTGCGTGCGTGTGTGTGTGTGTGTGTGTGTGGAATATATGAAAGCACAAACTAACCTGTGACCTATGACCTATGACCTGAGACAAACACTGGAAAAAACAAAAAAATAAAAAAGAAGAGACAGCAAGCTGGCACCAGCTGACAGGAAGCAGTCTGACAGCAGAGTCGGTAACATGAGGTCACATCCTCAGGTCGGTTTGAGCCAAACCGGATCACGTTGCACTTTTAAACTCTACAAGACTGGCAACAGCTTGTTTTGTAATAATTTGCACCGGTACCAGCCTATAATTAACCCCCACATGGACCCGCCCCGGCACCGCTCATTTACCAAACTGTCTTCTTGGGAAATATAAGGCCAATAAAAATAAATTAATAAATAAATAAAAAAATTTAAAAAAAGGGGAAAGGTAACGGTAACTACATCTCAGTCACGCACGTTCATTTGAAAGCGTCAAATCGAGCTCGTGAGGGAATGTGACCGGTTTTTTTTTTTTTTTTTTTTTGCCGACTTAATCCTGAAATACTGTTTTATATTAAATGTATTTGAGAGGCGGTTCTTTTGATCCATCTGCTCTCACAGATGTTACTCGTTTCATTTTTTTTTTTTTTTTAAACCTCTTTTCAATTTACTAACCTCCTAAAGAAAAGAAGAAAGAAAAGAAGAAGAAGAAAAAAAAAAAAAATAAAAAAAATAAAAAAAAAAGTTTCGCCTTGTCTCTGCGCTTCTCATGAGAAACCGGAGTCGCTAGCTGCGTCGAGCTAACAGCTGCTAGCGAGGAGCTCGCGCCGGAAGTAGCCGGGTTTGCCCCGAAAAGTAAAAAGCGTTCCGGCGCCCGCGACGTTCTGTCACAACGCAGGTTTCCCGAAGGGGGCTTTTATTTTGAAAGACACAACCGGAAGTCGCATTCCCAGCTCGCGCTAGGTTTAACCGGCCGTCCCGACTTCGACTCCAACGCGTTTCAGGCGGAGTTGAGATCTTAAAAACTTCTCGACCGCTCCACTTCTTCCTTCACGTTTGGAGCTGACAGATCTCTCTCAGCGGAGGAAGCTCACCGCTCACGGAACATGTAGATTTTGGAGGCGCGGAGACGTTTCTGACACCATTTGGGGTTTTTTTTGTCCTCCGTAGTGGAAGAAGCGCTCCTCGGACGGGACTCTTCTGCTTTACTTTAAACTTAACTTTTTTTTTTTTTTTGTGGGGGGGGGGGGGGGGGGGTTGGTTGGTTGGTTGGTGGTGGTAGTGGTGGGAGGGTGAGGAGGGGGGGGTGGTGCAGACACATGCGATGTCACGGACTATTAAAAGAAGAAGGACCGTTTTTGTGATTAGTTTTGTCTTTAATTTAGGTGATATTTTTTGAACCAGTTTTGAGCGACTGGATTTGATAATCAATGCGGTGTCAGCTGGAGGGACGCGGGGTCCGGATCTCACCTCAACGGTACGGACCTCCCACTCTCAACACCCCTTCGAGGATTACACAAGGATGAATTAATACACACATATTTATGGGTTTATGAATGTTTTCAGTCACTTCAGACAGACTTCTAGTTACATAATGAGAGCAGCGACCACAGAGTTATTTAATTAGGGCAGTTCATGCAAAAAAAAAAAAAAAAATTTGATTTATTTACGTGTTTATCAGCTAATCTACTCACTTTAATTCATGCATGTACCGGTACACTGTTTAAAAAAAAAAACATTACATCTTTTTTTTTGTACTATTATTATTATTTTTTTTTTTATCTTTATGATGTCACCTCTTCTCTCAGTTCAAAGCACTTCACTCAGTCCCGTATCACGCTGCGTGCTTCTGCACTTGTAGGATATATTTTACATTTTGTTTTCGTTGGCAGTCACTCAGGTGTGTTGGGAGCTACCGAGACACGATCCCAACCCCGCAGGTAGATCACGCGGGCTAGAAAACATAACTGCGGCTCATCCCTTTAATTCCTCCCTGTCGACCCCGTGGGCGTTTTTTTTTTTTTTTTTGTGTGTGTGGTTTGGTTGAAAGTGCAAGTGAGACGATCACAGACGGAGAATATGAATTTCATTCATCGCATTCTTTATACAAACTGAACCTGGAGTCAGATTTCACGCGCTGCGTGTTTGGTCACGTCACCAAACCAGGTTTAAAAGAAGAAGAAAAAAAAAAAAAAAAAGGGTTGTCGGGATCCTTAGTGTCATCTCAGGTGTGTTTTTCTGTTTAAGAAACAGAGCTGGGAGAGTTGGAGCCCTTCATAGGGAGTCATGGTTACAGGGTGGAGGTGTGTGTGTGTGTGGTGGTGGTGGTGGTGGTGGGGGGGGGTCCTTCCTGCAGGCCGAGCATGCTGCCAAACAATCACAGACCTGGAATTAATGGGTTTGTTTGCAGTGGGACAGCAGGGCAATGTAAATGAGCACACATGTGAGGCTTTTAGTTTACTGTCTCTCTCTCGCGCACACACACACACACACACACACACACACACACACACACACACACACACACACACACACACACACACACACACAGAGAGGGAGGACCAACATTTACCTGCCTGTCGGTGTCACAGCCACTCCTGTTGTTTCTGATGCATATCAGAGGACTTAGTCAGACAGATGTGATGAAAGAAAACTGTTTACAGGGAAAAATTTTCCGAAATCAGATTACTCTGGTAGCACAGTAGCTGCTGCCAGGTGCCCACCCCCCTCCATCCCCTCCCACCGCACACACACACACACACACACCGGGTTCACACTGGCAGCCCTCCAAACAGGAGTCAGACCATTTTGCCAGGCGCCAGATTTACTTTCATAAAACGCTTTCCTTCATTGTTTAAACTGTGTCTCTGCACACCAACGGGTGGGGCGGGGGCGGGGGGGTGGGGGGGGGGGTTGGGTTGGGTTTATGGCTTTAAGTATTATATATTAACACAATTTTTAATATTGTCAATTATATTGCAATCGATTGCCAAACATTCAAGCAACTTCTTGCATCTCTTCAGAACATTTTTCTGGCTTTAAGCCGGTCGGTGGAGCAAAATGAGAAAAGTGATGACATTTCACAGTTTTATGATGTTTTATAGATCTAATATTTACCTTAATAATAATAAAAAAGAACCAGCAGATGCCAGGAAAATTAAAATCAAACATCAGCAGCCTATTTTGGAGTCCAAAATGCAGCTCAAAGTCCTGTTTACGATGACAAGAAGAAACAAACCCCGGATATGATTAAGATAAAAAAAAATAAACAATAAAATAGCTGAAAACAACGTGACGTTTCAAAGTGACGTCTTCTGGGAAACGCGTTGCCACAGTTTCAGGAAAACGAGCTTCTTCTGACGGTGTTTGTGAACACGCGATGAGACGCGCGGAGGATCCGAGCGAGCGTTAACGAGAAGGCCTCTGAGAGTCGAGTGTGTTTATTCTGGGATGTTTGCTGGATGAGCTGTTCGGCTTCCTTTCTTTTCGCTCCTTCGGGGCTGCGGAGATGATGAACATCGGTGTGGCGTTGAGCTGTCTTACTGTACTAGAGAGGGAGGGGGGGAGAGGGGGGAGGGAGGCTGAGAGTGCTTGGGTCTGGTCCAGAGAGGGGCGAGGGAGGGGGGTCGTCTGCGGGCCTCGCTGGAGCCCAAACGATGCGTGCCGTTGTGGCAGATGGAGCGTCGCCACCGCTGCTGTTTTACATAAACCCAGTCAGACGGCCGCTCGGCTGCCGAAGTCCCGAGGAACAAACCGGTAACTCGCACAGAACAAACGGTTCCCCTGTGGCTCCGCCTCTCTCCGCCACGATCTGCTCTCTTCCGCTGCGTTGACCTCAGACGAAACACTTTTGGCTTTGTTTCTGGTCTGGAGCGGACCCTTTCGAAGGGCGTGTTGAGCACTCTGATTTACCGTTTTAATAAAAAAATAGACAACACAAAATAAAACCCCGCGGCAGGAACCGGTGCACGGATCGGATCGGATCGGATCGGATCGCCTGAGCTGTGGTGGCTCTTTTGATGTGATTTATCGTCGGCATGACAAAGCAGGTCCCGTCAGAGCGCCTCGGGGCGACCACGAACCCGGTCGGCTCCTTTGGCGGGCTCAGCATTGTGTCCAGGGTGTGGCCCCCCCCCCACCCCCCCACCCCTCCACCCTCCTCTTCTCACTCCTCCTCCCCCGGCTGACTACAGGTCCTGTCACAGGAAGGATCTTGTTTTGTCACTCGCTGATGGCCGCCGCTGACACACACACACACACACACACACACACACACACACACACACACACACACACACCTACCTCACACACACACACACCTCACACACACACACACACACCTACCTCACACACACACCTCACACACACACCTCACACACACACACACCTCACACACACACACACACACACCTACCTCTCACACACACACACACACACACACACACACACACACACCTCACACACACACACACACACCTACCTCACACACACACCTCACACACACCTACCTCACACACACACACACACACACACCTCACACACACCTACCTCACACACACACACACCTCACACACACACACACACCTACCTCTCACACACACACCTCACACACACACACACACACACACACACACACCTCACACACACACACACCTACCTCACACACACACACACACACACACACACACCTCACACACACACACACCTACCTCTCTCTCACACACACACACCTCACACACACCTACCTCTCACACACACACACACACACACACACACACACACACACACACACACACACACACACCTCACACACACACACACCTACCTCTCTCTCACACACACACACACACACACACACACCTCTCCGTGTTACCCTGCGTGTTGTCTTCATCATCTTCTTCGCCCTGAGGACACAGTGAAGGTGCATTACTGCATTCTGATCATTCCTCCCGGTTTAACTCTTTCCAGGTGACCTTCCTCCCTCCTCCTCCCTCCTCCCCCTCCTCCCCCCTCCTCCCCCCTCCTCCTCCTCCCTCCCAGACAGGTAGCTGAGTGCTCCTGGTCTGTACCTGCTCCACATGGACGGAGGGTGACTGCAACACTTGAGCTCGTTAGTCACTCTGAAACACGTGTGAATCACCTCCCGCTTGACTCAGCTTCTTTTTTTTTTTTTTTTTGTGTTGTTTTTGTTAACTGAAGCCGGACGAATAACGAAGCAGAAAAAGTCGTCCGCGTGCCGTTTTGTTATCATAATGACTCCGCGGTTCATCACGACTCACCAAACAAAAGAGAAAGAATGACTCAACGAGCGAGATCACGGACCGCAGGTGAAACGGCACCAACGCACTCCTTTAACTTTCATTATTTCAATTCATTTTTACAGAATCAGGCTGCGACTTCAAAAAAATGAGATTTCTTTCAATCAATTAACAGTTCGGCCATTTGAAACAGAAACACCGTTAAAGAAAAGAGAGAGAAAAAAAAGGTCTATATCTCATTTTAAAGTGCCTTGTTTTGTCCGATTATCAGTCCAAAACCCAAAGACGCACATTTTTACATATATTATGACTCATAAGACGAAAAATCACATCAGATATTTACTATATCAAATATTTGTTTTTTTTTCGCTTGCCGAAAATTGCTGCCGATTTATTTTCTTGTGGGTCAACTAATCAATAATTAATAGCTGCGGCTCCAAAATACACTTTTAATAACATTAACCTGCTGTTTCTTTGCTCCTTTGGGAGGATTTCTGTGCGTTTTGTTCCGCAAATTTTATTTTGCGGCGTCCAGGACGAGGAGCCGAACGTAAAAAGTTCAGCTGGTGCCGGATGTTTTTCCTGAGCCGTCTCGTCCGGGGGTCGCCAGGTTAGTTCCCCTCAGGTGTGTGCAGGGACGCCACCCGAGGTTAAATCCTCTCGGAGGCGAAGGCACTCTTCGGATCTGAGAAAAGCTTTTAGCGGCGCTCGGGTCCGTTTCCTTTCGGTCTCCAGAACCTGCGAGCTCGGCTCCGCCGCCAAGAAAAACGGAGGGTCGACCTCGCTCGTGTTCGTTTCACCGCTTTTCCGCGAGATCCGCCGAGATCTCGAAGCCGCACGTCGGCCGTTCAGACGTCGTAAAAAGCCGCCAGTAAAACCTCCGCTGGTCCGTTTATTTTTTTTGTAAAACTGCGTCTTGATTGAACCGTTTGAAGTATGAAGTAACTCTGTCTTACCCTCCCTCCCTCCCCACCCCCTCCCCCCCTTTTTTTTTTCTGACCGCCAGCTGATACGTCCTGGGAGTGATGCACTGGCTTCCCCTGGTTGCCATGGTGATTGCCTCGGCCCTGCCCTTCCCTCACAACCCCGTGTCCAGGATTGCAGCCGCCGCCGCCCGCGGAGCGCAGCGTCATGAGCCAGCGGCGCGCCTCGACGCGGCCGCCGCACCGACCCGGCGCCGCCCTCGGGACCGCGAGGATTGCCCCACGTCCTCCAGCGCGGAGAATCAAGGAACGCACCGATCGGACGGCGACTCGGCCGGCGACAAGCGAAGCAGCGTCGGTTCGGACGTTCCCGTGGGAGGACGAACCTTCAGGACCGAGGACGTTCCCCGGGACGCTTCCCCACCGAAGGACTACGCGCCCGACGGCGGCCGGCGACATCGCTCCGGCGCCGCGGACTTTTCCCAGAAGGACGTCACTCAGGAGTCCAAACGCAGACCGGCGCAGGTTTCCGTTGCCACGCCGACGGCTCCTTCGGGGAGCCGGCGGACGGGAGGAGGTCTGACGGAGGCGGGTCCGGGTCTGGACGGCCTCCTCGGAGGGGACGAGTTGCTCCTGGATGCGCATCCCCGAGTCCTGTTCTCGCCGTCGCCGTCGCCGCCGGACGTCCCGCCCCTCCTGCTGCTGCTGGAGACCGGCCCGCCGGAGGACGACGGCGACGGGGAGGAGCGGGAGGACGCGGACGGACGCGTCGAGGGCCACGGCGACCGCGCCACCGACAGGACCGCCGCGCCGCGCCAGGCCGGCTCGTCCGGGGCGACCGGTGAGGCGGCCCGGCCCGTCAAAAGGGACAAACGCTCGCACCTGGGCGACAAGAGGAGGGGGGAGAAGTCGGTGTGCGAGGCGGAGAGCGTTTGGATCACGAACAAGACGACGGCCACCGACTCCCACGGACAGAAGGTCACCATCCTGCAGGAGATCCAGACTCAGACGGGACCGCTCAAACAGTACTTCTACGAGACACGATGCCGCCAGGCCGAGCCTCCGAGCAGGGCGAGGGGCGGCGGCACGGCGGCGAGGTCCGCGGGGACGGGCGTGGACGGCGCCGGGTGCCTCGGCGTGGATAAGAAACAATGGCGGAGCGAGTGCAAGGCCAAGCAGTCGTACGTGCGAGCGCTCACCAAGGACGCCAACAACCGGGTCGGCTGGAGGTGGATCCGGATCGACTCGTCCTGCGTCTGCGTGCTGCTGTCCAGGACGAATCAGCCGGCGGGGAGGGAGGTCTTAACGGGGAAGGGGCGGGGCTAAGAGAGAGAGCGAGAGAGAGAGAGAGAGAGAGAGAGGAAGTAGTTGTCTCTCTCTCTCTCGCTTTTTTTTTTTTTTTTTCCCCTCGAACACGACTTTAAAAAAAACAAAAAACAAGAAGACCTCATGTTTAGATTTTTAGGGAAAATTGTCCCATATAGATTTCACTGTAAGATGTTTTTGTATGATTTATCTTTCATAATCTAAGTTATTGTCGACTAGTACGTAAGCATGTGTATGTCTTTGATATTAATATATTCCTTTTTATATATATATACATACATATATATATATATATATATATATGTATATATACATATATATATATATATGTGTGTACGAGATGACACCAGTATACCTTTATGTATGAAGCTCTGTATATCTGTGTGTATTTATAGAAGAAGTCTCTCCAGTGTCTGATGATAATTCCAGCCTCCGGTTCTGCTCTGGAGTTGTAAAGAGGGAAGCAGCGCCACCTACTGAGGCTCCGCGTCACTGCTCCGACCTCTGAATGTGTCAAGCAGAGAGTCGTTCAGACAGTCCGACATCGTAATAAAGGATCTTTGTACTCAGTATTTTTTTTTAATTTTTTGTATTTTACAAATTTGAATTTGTAAATTTCATGTTTTTTTACCGGTAAGAAGCAGGTTTTTTTTTTGTTTTTTTTTTTCCGAAGAAGTGTTATAGTTATTATTTGCCGTAATTTATAATTCCTCTGGTAAAAGTTGTGCATATTTTCTGTGAAAAATCAGCTGTCGGCTGTAAGAAAAAAACACAAAAAAAACCCCACAATATTTGCCTCAGAAATGAATAAACAATTTTATATAAAGTAACGTAAAATTGTAATAATTAAGTATAAAGCTGTAAATTATGATTAATAATAGTTTTTGAGTAAAAATGGACAAAAACAGTTTTCAATGATCAGCAGATCCATCTGGACCGCTTTATTATTCTTTTATTTTACATCACCATTTTCATTATCGTCATCATTACTCTTTATTTTCCAGATGATATTTTTCAATTTGTATTACTATCACTTTGTTTTGTTTTTTTTGTTTTTTTTTTTTAATCATGAGAAAATCTGTTAAATTGTTGCACAATTTGTTCTCAAAATGTACACATACAGTACGGGTAGCGTATTTGAATGTTGTTTCATATTTACTTTTTAAAACTAGTTCAAATGAAGCCAAGAAGGAACGGAACGTGTACGTACATTTATCCAATACATACCTAAAGAAAATAAATAGTTATCGTAAAAAAAGCAAAAATACAACTGAAAAAAATACACACATTTTACAAATTGATCCCCCAGGCTGCCCCCCCCTCCCCCCTCCCCCGTAGGTTTATCATACAGATATATATTTATTTTTTTTTGAACGACACCTCATATCATCTTCACTACCAAAAAAATGTTTGTAGGTCGTTGTCGTTTATTGGACATGCATCGTAAACACAGAGGCTAAAGGTTTTTGTTTCCCGGGGTTTCCTCGGCCTGTCCCCCCCCCCCCCCCCCCCCCCCGCCACTTTCTGAATCCCCACCCCCCCCACCCCCCCTCCCTAGAGAGCTCTTAGTTTCTGTTATGGCTTGTGTGTGCAGTAAAATGACCGGCTTCTGTCCGTCCCCCTTTTTTTCTTTTTTTTGATTTCGGTATCTTTCCATCTTGAGTTGCTGTTTGGTCTCTTTGTCGCCTCTCCTGTCATCGTCACGGTAACCCGGCAGGACATCGAGCTGATGGTTTACGAGTCACGAAGCGCCCGGTGACGCCGTCGATTTTCAGACTTAGGGTACCACTTTCTAGTCAGGCACGTGTCATAAAAGGGCTTTTATTTTGAAATGATCTGCGTTATTTTTTTTCCTGTTTATGATAAACAACAACAATAGTTTAGAGGCCAGTAAAAGCTGCTGTCTCACTAACTTTATAACTTCTGGGTTGCCATGTTGTAAAAAAAAAAAAAATCCACTTTTCTGGTCTGGTCTCTTCCAGACTTTTTCTTTTAATCTCACCAGAAAGATTTTTTTTAATTTATTAACATTTAAAATTCCACACAGGATGAATTACTGCAGTGAAAGAAGTCTTTATTATTCTTATTGACTAAAACGACACTTTTCCACCACAGAATTAATGCTTATTTGCAAGTCAGAAAATGTTTTGCTTGAAATAGCTCAGCTACCAAGTCTGCAGTTATGAATATTTTTCACTTATTGATAAGTGTTGTATTCGTGTAACTGTTTAAACAGTCGATTGCCAAAGAAGGATTTTTTTTCTACAACATGGGGAATGTGCTGTATCATTCATCACATGATTAGAGATAAAAAAAAAATAATTAAAAAAAAATGATATCGTAGTAACGGCACTACGTTTACTACTACGTGTAACTTAGCAACAAGCCACGCCCCTATAAAGAACAGGAATCTCGTTACTGTCTACGAACTAAAGACCTGAGAGATAACTTTACTTTTTTACTGAATATTTGATGTCAAACTAAAACTAATTGTGACATTTTTCAGTATTTTGTTAAGAACATCGTAATCGTCGCCAGAACTGAACAATAAAGCTCACATGACGTACGTCAAACCGTTGCTCTCAAGCTATTTCGTATTAGTTCGTGGTCAAATCGGAGGCAACTGTATCCCGACTCTACGTCTCCAGTTTGGATTTCCTGCCACTGACATCATGAAATTGTGGAACGCAATGAGGACCCCCCCCCTCCCAACCCCACCCCTTGAACCTGGCCCCGCCCCCTTGACCTGGCTCCGCCTTCCGGCTTTTAAGGTGCTGAACGGACAACGTGTGAGGACCTGTGATGTAATCCGAGCTAAACGGCGGTCCGGGACGTGTTTTACAGACGGCGACGGCCCGACACCGGACGCCGTTTAGTTTCTGACATCGTTTGTCGTTTCCCGCCGGCGCTGTTGGAAATCCCGACTCGGCGAGGTGGACGTCCGTTATCGGCTGTAAGGCGACGTGTCGAGCTGTTTTCGGACGGTTGAGTGGCAGCGAGTTGTTTCCCTCTGAAGGGAGGAAGGAAAAAAAAAAAAAGAAAGAAAAAAGAAAGAAGGAGCTCTGATTACGGAGGAGAGTCTGCAGAGAGCGAGCCGGACCGACACCGGCGAGAGGAAGAGACAGAGAGACAAACAGCTGATCCCGTTCAACCCTTCCTCGTCTGCTGGGAAAATATATTCATACATTCTTCATGTCCTTTTCCCTCCTTCGCACTTCCTTTTTGCTTCTGTTATTGCAGAACGGTCGGACCGAGAGGTTGTTTTTTTTTCTTATTTGAAGTTAAGTGGTTAAATTCATTGCTTCTTTCTTCATTGATTCGTCCCCGATCCCGTCCGTCCGTCCGTCCGTCCGTCCGTCCGTCAGTCAGTCAGTCGGCACCCTGAGGGGAAAGAAGAAAAGAAAAAAAAAACGCCGTTGGCCCCGACTCGACTCCCACCGACCCCCCCCCCCAAAACGACCACTTTAAAAGAAGCCGAGAGGAACTACGGACACGAAGAAAGAAAAAGCAGACGAGCTTCAGAGAAGTCGTGGGACGAGACAAAAACAACGCAGACGCTTCAAGTGTCAATGGACTCACCTCGGGGAGGGGGAGGGGGGGCCCTCAGCAGGAGTACGTCCTCACCGAAGTAGACTCGCCCCGGGCCCCGGAGCTGGCTGAGAGAGCAGACAGGGAGGGAGGGGGGGGGGGGGTTATCATCCTAACTCCAGAGGGATAATATACAGCGTTTCTTTAAACTACTCGACAGTTAAAAAAAAAAAAAAAAAAAAATTCCACTGGCGACTTGACAGCAGCGAGAAAACAACAACTGGTGATTGTGGTTTGTGGTGGTGGTGGTGGTGGTGGTGGTGGAGGGGGGGGGTGGTGCTCACCGTCGCTCTGGACCTTTCTCAGGGTCACGGAGGGCGTGGCGATGGCTGAGGCACGGAAGTTGGCAGGCAGGGTCTCGGCGGAGTCGGAGGTGACGCCCCGGAGGTCCTTTTCCCGGAACATCTTCCTCCAGGAGGGCGAGCGGCTGAACGTCTTCGTCCCGTCCTGCCCCCCCAAAAAAATAAATACAAATAAAATAAAACGTGAAAAACACGCCGTCAAACCTGCGTTCGTCGTTTTTTTTTAATTTTTTTTATTTCATTTGCTGTCGTCGTTGTTGTTTTTCCGCGTGCTGACCTCATCGGGTCGTCTCTCGGTTCCCATGGAGATGAGGGAGTTGTACTCTTGATCCAGGAGCTGCCGGGCCTGCGGGACAGGAAGGAGGTGACGGAGAGCTTTAATGAGAGCCCCTTCAAAATAAAAGGAATAACCGTTGCGAGACGTTGACTCGCGCTGACTTGAAATCATCTTCCAGTGAAAACAAACGTGTTTTTCGTGTCGTTTGGAAAAAAAAATCTCTCCTGTCTTTTTCTTTTAAATCTCATTTCATCGGTTTCACTTAAATTCACATCAGGTTTTTGTTTTTTTTTTGTAACGAAGGAGACATCTGGTCACAGAGAAAAGCATCATATTAATCAATACAGCCCGTCATATTAACGCGAATGTTCATTTTAGGCCCGGCGTCAATTATGTACGTTAGATTCTGGATGCGCTTTCAAGTACTTTAAACCAGTTAACTGGACTTTTTGGTGAAAGAAAAAAAAAAAAAAAAAAGTCATTTTATTTGTGGTAAAAACACATCTGGAGCAGTTTACGATTCAGAACCACGTGAAGCGGTGTTATTTAGCGGTGAGAGACGGACGGCTCTCGCCGAACCCGGTCCGGTACCTGCGTGTTCTGGTTGGGGATCTGCAGCAGCAGCGCCAGGTCGGTGTAGTCGAAGGTGTCGTCTAAAGCCAGCAGAGCTCCGTGGACGCCGCTCTCCCGCAGGTTGTCTCCGTACTCCTTCAGCCCGATCGTCTGCACCCAGCACATCACGCGCTCGTTGGACCACACCATCACATCTGTTCGGGGGTGGTGGTGGGGAGGTGGGGGGGGGGGGGGGTCGAGAGCATAAACACAGCAGGTCTGCTCAGCTTTTATTTTGAAAGGATTCCATCAGCTGCTCAGAAATGTAAAAGTTTTTTGTTTTTTTCAGACGGAGTGTAAATGGACGCCGTGCGACCGCCGGCGCTGAGACGCGGGTTCGTTTTAACAACCCGACTTGTTGACATTTATGGAACCGCGACCCAGCCGACGAGAACGCTGCGGCCCGTAATGTCTTCCGAGTTTCTAAAAAAAACACAACCAAAACTAACAATAAGCGACGGGTGGTCCGAGGAAATCAAAGGAAATGTTGGCTTTAGTTTCAACTTTATTTGACATGGGAAAAGCTGATGTCAGAAAGTAAATCGTTTTAATGGTTTACTTTGGAACTTTTTCTTTTTCTCTTTTTATGTCGACTTGATTTGAAGAGATTTAGTTTAAAGGCAAACGTAGTAAACCGACTTCCTTTATTAAATTAAAGACAACAGGACTAACAGTGTTCCCTAGTTGATTTATACCAAAGTGAAAATGATCCTCAGGAGAGGCTTAATTGGGTTTGAAAAAGTTTTACCTTCAGTCCCGGTTTAAAGTTTCCGTCTCATCCAGGCCGATATAAATATTAAGATAAACCGTTAATCAGAGTATTCATGTTTTAGCGATTAGTGTCAGCTGGAAAATACATTGATATTATATTGATATCGTCCCATAACGTCCCTGAAACGGTGTTTCACTCGTGTTGTCAGAGAACCGGGGTTACCTCTGTAACCTAAAGTTTTACAGTGACGTCATATTTTAATGTTATTTACTTTATTTACTTGAATTTCGTCATTGTTTCCACTTTACTGATGATTATTTATCCAAAATGCGGTTGTTGTAAATATTTAGTGAAACGATAGTGAGGCATCGGAAAACAATGTCATGTTTTATTTCGTCCTTTTGCAGTAGATGTTATTCTGCTCTATTATTCTTATTTATAGCAGACGAAGACTAATCGGGAGGTTTTGTTGTTGTTGTATTTTCACATAACCAGGAAAAAAAAAGAAAAAAGAAAAAGGGCAGGCGACAGGAACAACCTTTTGTATTTTATTATAAAAGGTTTGACTCAGGAGTTCGTGATGATTTAAACGTTTGTTTTGCTGTTTTTAAACGTGGCGTCTGCGGCTCAGATGGCAGAGAACGGTTTTGGCCTCTTAATCGTCAGGTTGGCGGTTCGATCCCGGGCTCCTCCCGACTACGTGGCCGCACGCTGAACTCGGTGGAAAACAATACAAAAGTGCTCAAGAAACTCCTGAAGTTAACAAAACGCAGATTATTTAACTGAATAATGTGAGAAAAATCAGGTCTGCACCTGAAACCTGAACAATAAATGTGAGTTACACCTTTATATAGTAATTACTGAGGTATGCTTTGAACAAGACAACAGCTCGGACTAACGAGCTGGGGGGGACGGAAGAGACGGAGGGGACGGGGTCACCTTTGTTATGGTGGACGCTCTCCTCTCGCCTCCTCTCCAGCTCCTTGCGATCGTAGTTCAGACGCTTCAGGCACATGATGCCGTAGTGCAAGCTGACCCTGGGAGAGGTCAAAGGTCAAATCAAGGGCGTGTTGGCACTTTTCACGTGTCCTCAGAGCAGCGTGAACGATCCAGCCAACAACACACCCGCACGCGCACACACACACACACACACACACACACACACACACACACACACACACACACACACACACACACAGGGAGTCAGAGGTGACGACAGAGTTATTCAGGAAATCCTAATAATAATTAAACGCAAACTCAAACACGTTTTTTGGGAAAATTTACGCTATTTTTCCGCAAAAGAAAAAAAAAGGTCGTTAAAAGAAGCTTTGTCTTTTTGAAACCAAAACTTTCTTTACTAAGACAAATAACTCCTCACAACCCCCCCTCCCCCCCAGAGCCGCATGCCTGACGTCTAACCTGTGGAAGCTGTCCACCATCTTGAGCTGCCCTCTCAGCTCCTTCTTGGTCAGGTGGTCCAGCATGCGGGCGTCCACCAGCGACTCCATGAAGTAGCTGCGGTACTGCGGCAGGCCCAGGCTGGGCAGCCAGTCGTTGCCCACCCACTCGTGGTTCATGTCGCCGTAGGCTAGTATCTGGAGGGGGGAGGAGGGTGTGAGGGAGGGGGGTCGGGGGGGAGGAGATGACTCACCTCCGTCAAGGCCTCCGCTCGACACGAAATCACTGGCAGAGATATGTTGCGTTTAATTCCGACTTTCTTACCTGATCCCAGCTGAACTCCTTCAGCTCCTGCAGAGGAGAGGCGGACAGGGAAGGGAGGTGGAGGTGGCGAGGGGGGGAGGGGAGAGGGGAGAGGGGAGAGGGAGCAGGATGGACGGAGAGATGGACGGATGATGGAGGAGAAGCAAGAGGAGGAGGAGGAGGAGGAGGAGGAGGGGGAAGAGGAGGAGGAGGAGGAGGAGGAAGAGGAGGGAGCAGCAGCAGGAAAGGAGGACAAGAAAGGGAGGAACAGTGTGTTAGTGAACGGGTAATTAGTCGGAAGCAGTTCACACTGAAACAGAGACCACAGGGAGAGAAGAAGATGCTCGACACTACGGCCCACCAGAGAGGAGTACAAAAAGAAATACAGAGGAGGAGGGGGAGGAGGAGGAGGAGAAGGAGGAGGAGGAAGGGAAGGAGGAGGAAGAGGAGAAGGAGAGGAGGAGGAAGGGGAGAGACTCATCAACGTGATTCAGACCAGACGAAACGTTAAAGTAAATAAACAATCATAAAAAGCGGGAGGTGGGGGGGGCAGAGACCGGAAAGGGGGGGGGGCACTAACCGGAGGCTTGGTGGCGGCGTTCAGTGACTCCATCTCTGCGTGGGTCATCCACACGTTACTGGTGGACTGAAATCAGGAGAACAAAAGAGAGGGGAAGCTGTGAGAAATATAATACAGATATATATAAAATATATATATATATTTACTGTATATATATATATATATATATATATATATATTTTATATACTGCCATGTCTGTGTGTGTCGGGTGCTGAGTCAGCGCTGGTAGATTTCCACCGTGCGGCCGTAAAAAGCCACAATAAAGAAGAACGGCTCGCTTTCTCGTTGCCGTGGCGATTTCAACGAAGAACAACAACAACAAAAAAGTGTCCGAGCGTGAACTGATGTTTGATAAATCTGTCGGGCAGGATTGATTGAGTGATTGATCGATCGATTAATCGATCAATCGATGGATCGATGGATCCACATCCCGTCGTGCCGTCGACGATATTCGTCCTGTAAAGAAACAAACCGAGATCCTGCGTTTGTTCGGACCGCCGAGTCGCTTCAGACTTTATCTTGAAACGTGCGTGCGATCCTTTTACGACTTTACTCGACATCTGGTTTTGTCCTTTTTCGCCACGTTTGGAAAAAAAAAAGTGGGTTCTGGTTTCCAGCTCTGATCTCCAGGCAGAACTTTTATCAGCTTTCACTCATCACGTCTGACTTTTATCATGTTCCTCGTTTTCTTCCTCCCGGTAACTTTAAACTTCTGCTCTCGTTCTTTTCTGCTTTTCCCGCCTTTTTATTTCAACGTCATCACTCTCGCAATTACGTTTTGCTTACTTACTTACTGAATTTGTGTATTTTAAGCATGAAGAATATTCATATTAATGCGTAAATCAACATTAAAAAAAAAAAACAGTTTAATCTGTTTTTCTGGACTGATGAAGAATCCGAATTTTAAAACCATTTGATTTGTTTTTTATTTATACGTGCAGCCGTCACAGTCACTGTGTAATTTGTTGTTTTATTTTGGCGGGGTCCACGTTGGCGTCGCTGCTTCCTGTCGTGTTTCACAGCCGATCAGAAGAAGACGGATAGTTGACGGTATTTTTATAGTTTCTGCTGAAAAAGCAGATTCCAATTAACCCTTTGAACCAATTTGACGACCTTCACGTCTGAGCTCACGTCGTGGTCTTCATGGTGGTGGTGGTGGTGGTGGGGGGGGGGGGGGGGGGGATGTCTCACCGAGCGAGTGCTGGCCGGGGCGGACGGGCTGGTGAGCGACACCATCTCCTGGATGGCCAGACGCAGCTTGAGGCGGTGCAGCGGGTTGCTGATGCCGATCTCCCTCTGGATCTCCGTGTCGGACAGGTTGGCCATGATGGCGCCGCTCTTCACGTTGGCGCGGCAGGCGGCGACGTACCAGGCCGGCATGCCCACCCACAGCTGGAACAGGAACAAAAGTATAAATGAAGTGAAGGTTAAAAAAAAATAAAAATAAATAAATGTGACGCGCGTCCGGGTTTCAGTTCCGCGGTTATTCATCTCCGAACCTCCAACCAGGACACGACCGTCGGCCCGTCCCAGGACGCGAAGGGAAGTCCTTGGCGACACGCCTCCTCCAGCAGCTCGTGCCTAGGCGAGGAGAACGGACGGTTTACAGGGGGCGGGGGGGGGGGGGGGAGGGCGGGGGCGCCGTGGAAACGACAGATCAGAATATGGAAAACGCAACACGTCTCACGTACTTCTTCTTGCTGCGCCGGTCTTTGTCCGCAGGGCCGAGCGTTCCCGTCTTATTCATCCCCATCGGGTCTCCGGAGGCCAGGTCTTCGGAGGGCGTGGAGGCTGGGGAGAAAGAAACTACAGGTGTCAATTTGCTCAGCGTCAGCGTTATATCCACCTCACCCCACCCCCTCTCCCCCGCCCCCCCCTTTCTCTCTCCTCCCTCCTCCCCCGTCCTCACCGAGAGACGCCGACCCGTCCCGCCCCGGCTGTCCCATCCTCCCCTTCTCCTTCTTCCCGAAAAGCCGCCCGATGGAGGACTTGATGCTCTTCTTCTTGCTGGACTTGTGGAGGGAGTCCTGGCTGCTGTTGGAGCTGCTGCCGTCCGCCGACAGGCTGGAGGAGGACGGCAAAAGGGAGAGTCGCCGATTTGTTTTTTTTTGGGAGGGGGGCCGCGAAGGATGCCCCCCACCCCCCAGAACGAGCGGCGGGGGAAGGCGCGACGCCGGAACTCACCTGCGGAAGTCGCGGGGGTCGTCGAGCATCGCCCCCGGGTGGGTGAGCGCCATCCTGTCCAGCCGCAGCGCGCGAGGAGTCGGAGGAGGCGTGGAGTCGAGCAGAGCGAGCGACCGGTCGTCGTCTTTGCTGTTCTGGAATATGACACGAATATGACACGAATATGACACGCGGGGCATTTAGTCGGACGGACGCTGAGCCCCGCCCACCTCCAGCAGAAATCACATCCATAAAAAAAAAAAAAAAACAGACACCCCAAACATCACCCCGGTTTCGGGAACAAGAGTTGTACTCTATATGGAGCGGGAAGGTTTGGCGGAGCCCCCTGGTGGCCATCGGCGGTGTTACGCTTCAACTGCACTTCAGACTTTCGGGAGTGCGATTATCCCGACGAGCACATTAACAGCTCAATTGATTGATTAATTATTTTCATGCAAAATGATAATAATACGGTAATAAGTAATGGTTTAATATTATATTTACATAACGTGGGAAAATCCGAAAGTTACGAAGACAAAACTCTGCATTACATCCGCTGAACATCCAACGAAAAAAATGAACTTCCACGACCTCTGACCTTTCTGTAAAACGTCAGCAATCGACTCGTGAACTGTGAACACGGAGGTGAACCGATAATAACACGTCCCGGCAGGTACCTGGCGATCGGTCTCGCGGGCCGGGGAGTGAGGCAGACGAGGGGTGGAGTGTCCGGAGCTGGGCGGAGAGGGCGAGGCCAGCGTGGAGGACGTGATGGACGAGGGGATGAAGCCCCGCCCGCCGCCGTCCCTCCCCAGGGTGGAGGGAGGGAGGGGCGGGCTGTCCAGCGCCACGCTGACCCGGCTCTCGATCTCCTCGGCCCGCAGCTCCGTGTTCTCCTTCTCCTCCTGGATCAGTCTGGAGAGAGAAAAAAAACACAAAAAAAAGAGTGGGGGAGGAGATGAAAATCCACCTACAGGCTCCTTCAAAGCTCTCAAATATACTTTGTTGTACTTTGCTTGTTTATTCCATACAACAACAACAACAACAACAAATGTTGTGCTTCGGCGGTGCTTACGGACACCCTGTGATGACGTCACCGCCGATGACGTCACCGTCGTACCAGCAGCGGCGTTAAATCACCCTCCAGTGCAACGAGTCGCCGTCTCAACACGACGCGTAATCTGAATGTTTTCATGTTGCGGCGGCAGTTCACTCCCTAAATATAAAACTTTCTTTGTTCCTGTCATCTCCGTTTCCACGGCGACACGCGGGGTACGACCGACAAACTGGAAAGACAACGAGTGAGACCCTTATGTAACGTGCGCAATGTTTACTACTCCGGGAAGTAGTCCGACCCTTGGCAACCACCCTAGCAACAGAGAGGATTTCTCGTCTCCGACCGAATAAATGCACAAATAATACTAATTAACCCTCCTGTTGTCCTCGGGTCAAAATGACCCGCAGCTGTGTTCAATCAAGTTCTATTTTATTTCTGTATTTTTATATTTTTTTGGGATCTTTGGTTGATCATTCTTTAAAGAAACCCTCACAGCCCAAAAAATATGGAAATAAAATAGAACTTGGTTGAACACAGCTGCGGGTCATTTTGAACCGAGGACAACGGGAGAGTTAAGAAAAAAAAAAATCTCTTCCTGTTAAACATCTCAGGACCCCTCGGATTGATCTTGCGACTCCTCGGAGGGCGCCGAGCCGTGGATTGGGCACCGCTGCACTAAGCTGTATATAAAGTAGTTAAAACGAGCTCCACCTGAAGCACTTTCGACTCTTGACTTACATATTAAAGCATCAGTATTAACAACACTGCCTCCCCCCTCTCCCTCCCCCTGCCCCTCCAGCGTCCTTACTTGATCTCCTTGTTGATGGCCTCCAGCTGTTCCTGCAGCATGATGGCCAGGGTCTGCACGTCCGTCTGTCCGCTGGGGGACAGAAGCTCGGAGCCGAAGCGGTGATCTCCATCGTCCTCGTCGTCGGAGCAGCCCACGTCCAGGGCCGGATCGAACCCGGTCCCCAGCAGAGTCCCGCTCTCCCAGTCCGGGTACTGCAACACAGAGCAAGACTCACTGCCACCGGATCCCGTTACACAAACACTCATCTCGCTTTCAACTCTAAATCCGGTTTCTGTGTCTTTATTATGCAGTTAAAAAAAAAAAAAATAAATAAAAGTTTTGGAGGCAAATCTCATGTTAACATCATTGAGCCATTAAATTAATACCAGATAACGAAGCGTATATTTGTGGGGTGCTTTTTCTAGTCATGACTAGATCATTTTTTTAAGTGGTGATGTTTTAATGTGCGCAGTGCCGACTGGGTTGTGATAAAAAAATAAATAAAAACGGCCTGTAGGAGACTTTTATTGATCGCGGTAGCGCTTAGAAGCTTTTAATTTGAAATATTTGTGACTAATAAGCAACTTTTTAAACAAACTGCAGACACACTGCAGCGAAGCTACTTTGGTGATTTCCCACGAAAAGATCCAAACTACCAATAAATAGATCACAATAACATTATCGTCTGTTTTGAGCTCATTCCTTCGTGCTGTCGAGCTTCATTGTTTTCAAAGTAAAAAAAACTAAATAATAAAAAAAAAAAAACATCGCCGACGTCATCAATCAAACGGCCTCTGACATGGTTTCGCATATATTTTCCGTAATAAGGGAACAAACATTTCTGAAGTAGGCCGCGGGTGTGTTTGGATCCCCCCCCCCCTCCTCTCCCCCCTCCCCCCCCCCCCCCACCTTGGTGGAATCCTCCCGGGCGGAGCTCCAGCGGGCCCGGTGACTCCGCCTGACCACGCCCCCGGCCGAGGCATTGCTGAAGGGATCCAGATGAGTGGTGGAGCCGACCGGGAGGGACCCGCCTCCGTGGGAATACCTCAGCTCCAGAGCGCTGCCGGGCAGAGAGCGACTGGGGAGATAGAAAAAACAAAAAAACACCAGATAAAGATGGGGAAAAAACAAAAAAACACGTTCCTGCGAGGTGAGTCAGACTTTGGCGATGACAGACGAACCACAAAGATGAAACAGGGAGGGGGGGGGGGTCTCATTCCTACTAACAGGTGAACAGAGAAATTTCCCTTTGGGGATTAATAAAGTATCTATCTATCTATCTATCTATCTATCTATCTATCTATCTATCTATCTATCTATAAAAGTTGGTGTCAAGACGATGAGAGTGAGCAGCGGCAGATCATGCGTGTGTTTGTGCAGCGAGCGAGCATGTATGTGTGTGTGTGTGTGTGTGTGTGTGTGTGTGTGTGAACGCAGACCTGGAGTAGGAGCCCCCGGGCCTCGCCCTTAGCTGATCCAACTCCAGCTGAAGTCTTTCCAGCTCCGCTATCAGCTGGTCCTGGAAGTGGGAAAAAAAAATTAAAATAGAAGGTGGTTAAAAAAATTTAAAAAATTTAAAAAAGGGGGGGAACATATGTCTTCAGAGAGGAATGAAGCCTGGAGGAGGATGCGGCCACCTTGTTGGCCAGTAGATCATCCTGGAGCTTCTTCATGTTGGACAGCTCCTCCGACAGCGCGTTCTGCAGAGAGAAGAACCGCAGAGGCTTTATTATTGGAAAATGTAACGAGTTAGCAAACTGTCAAACTGCCCATGTGAGGACGGTTTTAAACCACGAAATTCAGAAAGCACACAATAAATAATAAAAGTTACCTGCAAAATGTATCAAAGGTAATTTAAAGAGTACATGAAAAGAAATTTAAACTTCACTTGCGCAGCGATGCCAACGTGAAGCTACAAAAACTACTTTTCACGTTGCGGAAATCGGAAAATAATCGCAGCAGGTCACGATGCCGCCTGGTAAGAGAACGCTTTCGGTAAAAGAAAGTAGAGAAGAAAATAGGAGGAGGGCATAAATAAAGTGCTGATTGTGCATCTAAGAAAGTAAGTTACAAAAAATAATACACTGTAAAGGGATTTATGTGCTGATTAACTTCCATTAATTAGAGTTTTGTACACAATATAATAACTCCCCTCTGGCGAAATCCATCCTACATCAATAAGACGATGACCTGTTGTTTAGTTTAGTCTAGTTTAGTTCAATTAAATATCATTTTATTTTTATTTGGATAGAAATTGCGTATAATATGCATTTAAAATGTTTTTTATATTAATATTTTTACTATCTCTATTACATATTCTGTCATTCATTCTTTAAATTTTTTTATTTGTCCTCTACATACTTTATCTGTATCTATCTCTCTATCTATTTATCTATGTGGAAGAAATAGTTGTTGTGGAAATAACAAAAGAGATATGTGACTCTCGTTTTCAGGTTTAAACCGGTGACTTCCTGGACAGGTGGGCGATTCGGAGTGATTTTCAAAATAAGAGCGGGACTCGCGGTCACCTTCTCTTCCAGCGCCGCCATCCTCTCCTTCAGATGGAGCTGCAGCCGCTCGTTGGACTCCGACAGCAGCTTGTCCACCGTGTCGGAGAGACGCTTGTTGTGTTCGTCGTTCATCCTCTCCCGCTGCCTCGCCTGAAGCCACAGAGACGAGAGACAGATTCGCAAAAAAACAAAACAACAACACATCAGTGGGAGGAGGGGGCGGAGCTTCACCGAGAGACAGAAGATTTCTATCTGAAAGGTCAAATTGAGTTGTTGGTTTTTTTTGTGGGGGGGGAATCAGTGCGCTTTTGTGCGCCGACAAAAGAGGAAAGACATGAAAGAAGAAAGGCGGTGTGTGCGTGTGTGTGTGTGTTTTTTTTCTCACACACACACACAAAAAAAGAGAAAGAGCGTGACTCACTCTCTGGAGCTCCTGGTTCTTCTCCTCCAGTTGCGCCTCCATCTGTCGCAGTCGCTCCTCGAAGTTGCCGTGACGCTCCTCGGCCTGGAGAAAGAAAAAAAAAAAACACGGTGTCGCAACACCGATTACAAACGCACCGCAGACGGAAGCAGCTTGTTGACTTGAGTTTATACCAATTAGTGTCTGCTCAGATCACAGGATCCGTTACAGGAGGAGACTTTAGTTTGCTTACTAATCTTCTCCTGCCCGGACATGTGAGAGGAGACTGCAGCGGTTGTGGACGGGAAACAATGAAGGAGGCCGAATGCAGATTTTTGTTGGCGTGTGCTTAAAAAAACAAAAAACAAAACGTATTTACTGGAACGACAGATTTTTTTTTTTTTTTTTAAATGTGTGCTCAATTAAATTGTGCAGCGAAGTAGAATTTGTGCGGTAAGTGCAGTTCCCGACTTGTCGATCGCC
Source organism: Embiotoca jacksoni (assembly GCF_022577435.1). Lineage (NCBI taxonomy): Eukaryota > Metazoa > Chordata > Actinopteri > Embiotocidae > Embiotoca > Embiotoca jacksoni. The sequence continues at coordinate 3,781,182 of NW_027185386.1, read as the reverse complement.
CGAAGGATCAAACAGCTCGCCGTGACTTTCATCGGTCCAAATGTTTTTCTGGTGAATTGTTGGCACGGCTTGACGACCAAAAATATTCCGTATTCATCTATTTTTTTTTTTTTTGGGGGGGGGGGGGGGGGAAATGGGAGTGGGGGGTTGCTTATTACATGAATGCACACAAACTTGCAGCAAAAATGCAGCAGCAGTCACGCAGTCACACGCGCGCGCACACACACACACACACGCGCACACACACACGCACACACACACACACACACACACACGCACACACACACACACACACACACACCTTGTTGAGCGCCGCCACCCTCTGGGCGAGCTGCGCTTCGATCTCCGGCAGCGTCTCGGCCCTCTGCAGGGTCTGCTGCAGCTTCTGCTTGGCGTCGTCCAGGCGCTCCTGAAGCTGCCGGTTCTTCTCCTCGCTCTGCGTGGAAGGGGGGGGGGGGGGAGAGGAGGAGGAGGAGGAGGGGGGTTGGAGGGTGAAACTCAGCGTCAATCAGAAACACCACGGAAAGGCACGCGGGGATGAAAGAGAAACTTGTCCCACCTGTCGGTACAGAGATTCCTTGCTGGCCAACTCGTTCTCCAGTTTGTCTTTGATGTCGTGGAGCGACGTCGCCTCCCGCTGGGCGCTCAGGTACCTGCAGACCGCAGCAGCGACGACAGTTCAAGGAAACCGTCTCGGGGAAAAATAAACCTTGAGAGTTCACGGAGGGGAGGGGAGGAGGGGGGGAGGTGGGGGAGGACGACGACGACAACAAACAACCAACCTGCGCTCCAACGTGGTGATTCTCTCCTCCATGTCTTCCCTCTGACAGAGCGCCTTCAGGAGGGAACAGAAGAGAGGACGGATGTTTACGTGTTCGGAGGGTTTGTTCACCGGAGGATAGAGATTTCAGATTGGTTCTTTGGTAGCGGGGCGGAGAGGCTTCGTTACCATAGCGACAACCCGATAGGGATATATATTTTGTTTTTTTTTCTCCGTCTCACCTCCTTCACGTCCCGCTGCAGCTTCTGGTTGGCCTCCTCCGACCGGGCCAGCTCCCTCCTCGCGGACGTCAGCTGCTCCTCGATCTCCCCGACCTGACAGGAAGTGAAAGAGAGAGAGGTTTTTTTGTTTTTTTTGGGGGGGGGGGGGGGGGGGGGGTGTTGGAGAGCCACCGGACCCGTCTGAGCGTCTCCGGGCCGACTTACCTGTCTGCACATGAGCGCCAGCCGCTCCTTCAGCTGACCCAGCTCCGACCGCTGGCGCTCGATCTCGCCCTCTCGCTGCCGGTCGACCTCGCCGTCGTCCAAGATGGAGGACGGTCCGTTGGGAAGGCGCTGAGGGAAGAGAAAAGATTTATAAAATGTGTAGAGATGAAAGTTTGGGGTTTTAGGATTTCAGAAGGGTTTTTTTTGTCTGTATTTTATTTTGGAGGAACTCTAACGATCTCAGAGTATTTTAATCCGGTGCTACTTTCTACTGTAACGCCTCATAATTTTAACATAAATACATTTATTTACAGTAACTGGTTGCTTTCTGAATAAAAAAATTGACATACAGAAGATGCATCCCTACAAATAAAAAGACATTAATATAGGAGTGTATTTTACTCACAGTATTTTTAAATTAAGGACTTTTATGCCAAAAGTAATCTCAGTTATTTTATTGCTACTTTTACCTGTCAATCAAACAGACACGCCCCCAAAAACAGGTCTTTTTTTAATCTTATTTTCTAATAAATGAGGGATTATTTTCAGATGGACCTCCAGAAAACTAATAAGAAGGAGCGACTTTAGCGAACAACACCGAGATAACTGCTGGAGACATTTTATTGACTTTGTATTTGATGAGAGAAGTTGAATGGGAGTCTATGGAGCCGGAGGCTTTTTTGGAGCCGACCTCTAGTGGCGCTCGGTGGTATTGCAGCTTCAGGCACTTCTGCATCGGGACCATTTTTCAGACCTGGAAGCTACGAACACTTTTATACCCAGTAGAGTCTACGATGGACAGTTAAAGGATGTTGCGTTAGCTCCGCCCACCTCTCTCTCCGGATGAACAGTCTCTGCTCGGAGATGGAAAAAAAAACGCATCACTTACCCGGGAGTCAAAAAAAATGGTAGAGATCATAACTTTTAAGCAAAGGAGGTGAATAAATAACCGAGAGAAGAGGACGTCGGGTAGAAAAGCAAAGACTTCGCTGACTGCAGGAAGTTTCCACTAAAGTGGACAGAAGTGGAGAGTGGAGTCCTGTGACTGATGGCTGCCGGCCACATGGCAACAACAACGCTGATCTGCTGCAACAGCTCCTGGCAAATCAGCGGCTCCTGATCAGCACTTCAGCTGCTGATGGAGGGACCAAATTACGCAGCAGTTTTTGGGTTTTTTTTGCAGTTTTTTTTTACGTGTGTCGGAGGAAGAAAGGATCAAACTGCTTTAGCGATCCTGTTTTTTCTTTTCCATTTATTTCATTTATGGTTTTCGGTGAAAACCGACTGCCGTGAAACCTTATTTTAATGCTGGTTGTAAAATATCAGCTTTAATAAGCTTTCTGATGATGATCGGTGCTTTTAACTTGACTTCGTATTTTCAGGTTTCTGAATGTAGAAAATAAATATTGGTTGCCGATGGAGACGAATGTCAGCAGTAACAAGAACAGGATTTTTCATGGTAATGTATTACATCTAAAAAAAATTAAAAATGTTTTTATTAATCTGGATGGACGGCTGTGGGCTAAAAATACAGGTTTGTTATTTTATTTCATTAAAATGTGAAATATTTTTCAGAAAAATAAAAAATAAAACATCATAATTATTCAAACGCTCCTGTTTAATCTGATTTATATTAAATGTATAAGGAGGATAAGGAGGCCAAGGAGAAGAAGGAGGACAAGGAGAAGAAGGAGCATAAGGAGAAGGAGGAGAAGGAGAAGAAGGAGCATAAGGAGGAGAAGGAGCATAAGGAGGAGAAGGAGGATAAGGAGGAGAAAGAGGAGAAGGAGGATAAGGAGGACAAGGAGAAGAAGGAGGATAAGGAGAAGAAGGAGCATAAGGAGGAGAAGGAGGATAAGAAGGATAAGGAGGACAAGGAGAGTAAGGAGGATAAGGAGAAGAAGGAGGATGAGGAGGAGAAGGAGGAGAAGGAGGATAAGGAAAAGAAGGAGGATGAGGAGGATAAGGAAAAGAAGGAGGACAAGGAGAAGAAGGAGGATAAGGAGAAGAAGGAGGATAAGGAGGATAAGGAGGATAAGGAGAAGAAGGATGATAAGGAGGATAAGGAGGATAAGGAGGATAAGGAGGATCTGAAATCAGCTGCTTTCCTCGTCTCTACCGGAGAACCTGGACTTGTCTGCGTTTGCGTTCAGGAGTCGGTTTCCTCTCTGAAAGACCTGCGTCTCGTTTCTCGTTACCTCTTTGCCGTTGTCGAGTCCCTGCTGCCGTCGTTTGATTTGTTCCCTCAGAGATCCGACCTGCGGCAGAGAGAGAATCAGCTGTAGCTCTGTTTTGAACCCTCCGGGGGGGGGGGGGATGAAACCTCACCTCTTGCGACGAGGACTGCAGCTCCTCCTCCAGGGCGGCGACGCGCTCCAGCGCCACCCGCAGCCTCTCACGCACCTTCTCGTCCAGAGCTTTGTGGTGCTCGAACAGGGACTTGAGGGCCTTGAGGACCTCCACCTCGCTGGAGACGCCGGCCGGGGACTGGGTCTGCCTCTTCACCACCGTCATCCTCAGGCTGCGTTCGTGGCGGGCCACCAGGCACTCCAGATGTTCGAGCAGCAGCTGATGGGGGCGGGGGGGAAACGCACAGTGAGAAAAAAAAACTCGGAAAAGAGCGCGGCGGCGAGGACACGGTGACGCCCAAAAGCGTGCCACTGACTCGCGTGTTGTTCCTCTCGGCCTTCAGCTCGGCGATCTCCTCCTCCCTCTCCAGCAGCTGCTCCCGGCACAGGTTCAGCTCTTTGGTCAGCACCGCAAACTCCTGCAAGAGGGCACAAGAGGGCGCCGTTACCGCCCGAGAGACACCGTTACGCCGCGACGGTCGCTGCATTCAGGTTTATTTTGTAATGGAGCGCGTGGCCTTTCCCACGGTCCCTAAACAGGCCTCCACCGATTCATCTTCCGCCAGTTAACGAGGACAGAAAGTTTAGCGGGCGGAGGCGCTCGGGAGACCAAAGAAATCGAAGTCTGCTCTACATCCGAGCTTTACAGTCACGTGACGTTTGTACTTTTCCTGACGCTTCTTGATTTTTAAATGTCGCCGCGAAATCCAGGAAGAATCTGCTGCTTTTTTTTCTCAGAGGAACCCGAAGTCAAGAAATGACGTAAAAGTGAAAAGATCGATTGAACTTCTTATGAAACAAGACTGGAAACATCTGAAAATATCACAAAATAATGCAAAAACACACACAATCTCCACTTTAAAGCAAATTTAAAATTTTTTTTTAAAAAAGCCTTTTGGTTTTCCGTTCACCTGTTTTCAATCGAAAATTCAAACCCGTTCGTAGATGCAGGAAAAAGCAGCTTCGACTTTTTGTTGGCAACTTCCTTCGTTTCCCACAATCCCTTCAGAAACGTGCTTTAACGGGCTTATCGGTGCGTGAAATTTAATTTGTCCTGATAGTGAAAAAAACACTTATTTTATTTCCTGTAATGGATTTTTTTTTTGTGTGTGTGTGACTGAAACCAACAAATGATGTCATAATTACAAAAGAACCCGTTGCCAAACTGGACCTGGAAACATCTCAGCGTGACGTCGCCGCTTCTAACTTTGGGAAATTATCCCAAATAACAAAAAAACAAAAACAAACATAATAACCAACAAAGAAAAGACTGTAAACGTTTACTGCCAACACTTTTTTTGTTCAACATCGGCGAACGATCGAGTCGTTAAACCTTCGACCTCACTGACTTTTACCTGCGTTGAGTTTACGTGAAAAAGTGAAAATGAAAAGTCGTCTACCGTCCAACGTTCCCTGAACGCACCACGTCTGCTCCGACTTATCACTGACGATCTGCTTCATTTACAAGAAGGAAAAAAAACAAAACCCAGCAGAGCCGGTTTAGTTTCAGCAGCGGAGCGACGGCTGCCAGAAAGAAGAAGTGTTAAAACCTGCATGTCATTATTTTCAATCCTCTTTCACCGGTTTCTCGCTAACGGCGGATAAACGTCGACGGAGAGGAGCTAAAAACGAAGCGAACGACCGAAGATTCAGACGCCAGACTTCACGTTAACATCCCCAGCTTTTCCAAACTCCAATTACCCCGAAAGAAAAAGAAAAAGAAAAAGAAAAACAGGCGCCGTTATTAACCGACTTTTACTGCCAGCAGGCGCGTTTAACAATTTTGACAAATCTTCTTTCATTAGCAAAATAACACAATTAGCCTGGAAGAGAAACGCAGAGCTCCAGTCGGACCTCCGCCAACGTCGCAGTTCAGCGAGTCCACGTGAAAAAAACAAAACATCGAGCGAGCGGCCTTTACTGCACGCGTCGCACCTGAAGTTCAGTTTAACTGGCTGTAAAAAAAACAATAAAAATAAAATTTAAAAAAATAAACCAAAACCCGGCAGGTCAAAACGAGCACGAGAGGAACGGATAGAAAATATTTTTATATGTTTTATGAATCGTCTGCGATTTCTCGTCGTCGCGAGTTGAGCTGCAGTTCACTTTTTGCCGCCTTCAGTCGGCAGCCGTGGCAACGGATCAAGGGAAGAGGGTGACGTCATCAGCTCACAGCGAAACGGTCACCACGTCGGTACTCAGTTACTTATAAGATTAAAGAAGTTCCCTTTGAAGTCATTCATAAAAAAAAAAATAAAAAAAAAAAAAACTGTATGAGGGAACAGAAACACTCTCGTGTGTATTTGATAAATCTGATGAAATCCATATATGTGATTTTACAGGTGAGAAGCGACACGTTGACTCACTCAAATCCGCATCAGCTCGTTCACGTTCAAGACTTTTGCATAAATGTGTATTTTTACGGCGTTTCGATGAACTGTTCCGTTTTATTTCTACTTCTATGTTTGTATGATTTCAATAAAGAGTCCTTAAATTTTTTTTAAAGAAAACATGATGTAAGCAAAGTGTGCCATGACCGGCCGACCGTGCGCTGATCGTCCTCCTCGCGTGTGCGCGATGTGAAACACACGTGACGAAAACACGTGTGCGCCGAATCATGTGTTTAAAAAAAAAATAAAAAAAAATAAACAACAACAACAACAACTGCTCAAGCAAACGAGCCGTTAAAGGGCAGCGATGCGCTGCTGCTCATCTCTGCTGTTCACGCTGGCGCTTTCACAGGCCGACGCCCCTTCAGAAGGACGCCGCGCTCAGGCTGATGGACTCGCAGGCGGACCGGACCGGACCGGACCGGACCGGACGGGACGGGAGATGAGAGAGGGAGGATGTGAAGGGGAGAGACGGCTCGTTCTGGGATTAATTCATGTTAAAAAAAAAAAAAAAAAAAAAAAAAGTTGGGTAGGAGATGGACCGCCGGCACCAGACGCTCTTCCTCCTCGTCATCCTTCGCTCATGATTCAGGCCTCCCTCCCTCCCTCCTTCCCCCCTCCCCGCGCTGGCATTCGTTCAACTCTCACCCCCCATCCCTCCCACTCCACCTCACCCCCGTCATGATCCACAACATCTAAAAACACTCTAGAAGCCACCTCATTTGCATGCAGCGATATGCAAATGAGCTCAGTTTGTTAGTCTGCATGTCTAGGTTTGTGTGTGTGTGTGTGTGTGTGTGTGTGTGTGTGTGTGTGTGTGTGTGTCATGCTGTCTCTCTCTCTCATCCCTCCCTCTCTCTCTCCTATTTTCCTCTCTTGGCAGCGTCGACACACACAGACAAACTCAGTGAACTCATCTACTGTAGAAACACATCCATGTGTTCCTCAATCTGTGTATATGCGTGTGTGTGCAGATGTGTGTGCAGATGTGTGTGTGTGTGTGTGTGTGTGTGTGTGTGTGTGTGTGTGTGTGTGTGTGTGCGTGTGTGTGTGTGTGTGTGTGTGTGTGCCGTATTGATCTCTTCCCAGTGAGGTAATGTGGCCCCTTTAATGTCCAGTCACTCTCCGTGAGAACGTGCAGCTACATCTGGTGTTTGGTTTTGATATTTCAGGAGGAGGAGGAAGAGGAGGAGGGAGGAAGAGGAAGAGGAGTTGTCACATGTCGTTATATGTCTATTTATGTTTTATATGTTTACATGTCTATTAATGTTTTATATTTCTGTTTGTATCTGTTTCTGTGTTTGAGAAAATTACAACCGAAACATAGCTGGCCAATAAAGCTGATTGCGATTGGACACCAGCACCGTCGTCATAGTTACTGAACGATCATTCAATCATCCCACATCATTTCATTTACTGCTATGTTACTTTAGTATTTCTGTTTTGAGAGATAAAAAAAATTACATTTAACATGCAAAGAGATCATGAAATATAATAACGGCTATGATGTCAGGTTTTTACTTTGATGACGTCACTTCCTGATTTAAACTTCAGGGTTTTTATTAAGTATTAGATAATCAACCGAGAATAATCCGTGAATGTTTTAGTCTTTATAGTGCTAGAAAATCATCTTAAATGATCATAAAAATATCCCAGAGGCCAAACAGGTTTCTGCAGATGTCTTATTTTATCCATGTAACAGTCAAAAATCTAAAAAATATTGTCATAAATATGTTATAAAACATAAGAGAGAAATGACAAAGAAATTTGCTTTTCAGCTTCTTTTTTTTTTTTTTGCTATAAAAAAACTCAAACTAATGACTGATTATCCAAAATGTATTTTTTTATTAATTATAAATCAACTCATCAGTTATAATATATGTTATAGTTAAGTTTGATGTATTTTAAAGGTCAACAGTCGCGTTGGTTTAAACGTCATTCTGATGTGAATAAACATTTCATAGATAAATCAAATTCTTATTATATACAAATAGAGACAGTCTGCGTCCTCCCCACCGATCCAACCGCCCCTCCACTGATGGGATGTCCATGTACATTTGATGTATGTAGTCTGTTTTATTTAAATTTTGCTAGTGGATTTATTGTCTTATGAAAGGTGTGATATGATTTAATATAAATAAATGTGAGTCGAGTTGATTAAACGAACATTTCACCTTCACTTAAACCACATTTTACCAGTTTTAGTTTTATTTCAACTTCCTCCCAAACTCTGACTGCTAACAGCGAACAACTAAGACCTTGTTTCCTCCTCTGATAGATGCTCATCATATGAAGTCACATGAAGTCACATGATGTCATATGAAGTCATATGAAGTCACATGATGTCACATGAAGTCACATGATGTCATATGAAGTCACATGGAGTCACATGATGTCATATGAAGTCATATGAAGTCACATGATGTCACATGATGTCACATGAAGTCACATGAAGTCACATGATGTCACATGAAGTCACATGAAGTCACATGAAGTCATATAAAGTCACATGATGTCATATGAAGTCATATGAAGTCACATGAAGTCACATGATGTCATATGAAGTCACATGAAGTCACATGAAGTCATATGAAGTCACATGATGTCACATGAAGTCACATGAAGTCACATGATGTCATATGAAGTCACATGATGTCACATGAAGTCACATGAAGTCACATGATGTCATATGAAGTCACATGATGTCACATGAAGTCACATGAAGTCACATGATGTCACATGATGTCACATGAAGTCACATGATGTCATATGAAGTCACATGGAGTCACATGATGTCATATGAAGTCATATGAAGTCACATGATGTCACATGATGTCACATGAACTCACATGAAGTCACATGAAGTCATATGAAGTTACATGATGTCACATGAAGTCACATGAAGTCACATGATGTCACATGATGTCACATGAAGTTATATAAAGTTATATAAAGTCACATGATTTCACATGAAGTCATATGATGTCATATGAAGTCACATGATGTCACATGAAGTCACATGAAGTCATATAAAGTTATATAAAGTCACATGAAGTCCAGACTCCTTCGTGCTTCGTGCAGCGAGCTGCAAACGACGTACTTGTTCAAACCAACGCTGTCCGTACAGAAACACAAATTTAAAGCTGCACTATTTGCCCCGTCGGGACAGGAAGTGTCACCGACATCAGACAGAAGAAGGATAACCAACACTCTCTCGGAGCAGCTTTGTAATGTCATAAACCTCTCTGCGTGTGGTCATCAGGCCCCGCCCCTCCCCTCCTCCCACGTACCTGCGGCAGGGGCGATGGACAGCTGCCTCTGCAGCGACTCCTTCTCGTGTCCGAGGTCCCGCAGGCGGAGGTGCGCCGTCCCCAGGCTGTCCTGCGTCTCCCTCAGACTCTCCAGCAGCCTCTCGCGCTCCGTCAGCATGTTCACCATCAGAGACTCCAGGTTGCCCGTGCTCCCTCCTTCGTCGCTTCCTCCTCCTCCTCCTCCTCCTCCGCCGCCACGGGGATCCCGGCCACCGTAGCCGCCGATGCCCGCTATCCCGCCGGACATCCTCTCTCCTCCTCCTCCGCCGCCCGCCGGGGAGGACGAGCCGCCTCCGCCGCTGCGCAGCCCCGTCCTCCGAGATGGTGGGCATCACCTCGCACATCATCTTGAGGGCCGGGGTGGGCGGGGGCCTTATCTGACTAGGACGCCTGAGCGGAGCGTCGGGTGAGCGGCTGGTCGGCCGGAGTCATGAAACGGCGACTTTATACGTATGATGTCTTTTTTTTTTTTTCTTCTTCTCGGGCAAAATAAACGAGCGGCGGGGTGAAGTTGGTGGAGGAGTGAGAGGAGTGAGGAGGAGGAGGAGGATGTACAGTTCCAGTGTTTGTGTTTGTGTTTGTGTGTGTGTGGGAGAGGAGGGGGGAACAGAGTGGGGAGGGAGGGGGGGGGGTGAGGTGGGGGGGTGCAGGGGTGAGAGGGAGAAGTGCAGGCGACCTCTGACCCCCCTCGGCCCAGGCTTCACTGGGATGCAACCTGGAAGAAGGAAGAGAAGAATAAAACAATTTTAGAGGAGTGATGAGATCAGCTGGAGGAGGAAGAGGAGGAGGAAGAAGAAGATGAGGAGGAAGAAGAGGAAGAAGCTGAGAAGGAGGATGATGAGGAGGATGAGGAAGAGGAGGAGGACGAAGGCCCCCAGAACACATCTATGTGATCTCATGTCATCACTTCATCGTGCACCTTTTTCTCAAAGCGTCCCCCCCCCCAAAAAAAAAAAAAAAAAAGGTGGAGAAGAAGAAGAAAGCTTTATATTTTTTTCTACATTTTTTTTTTTTTTTGCAGCACTGACTTCCATCAACGTCTCCGGACTCATCCATCCATCATGCGCGCGTGTCTCAGCCTCCCAACACTCATCATGGCCGTAATGAGCGCGCGCATGATTGAGCGGAAGATGAGTCGTGAACAGAAGCTTTTAACCGACAACAACAACAACAACAACAAAAAAAACAACAACCAAAAAAGAAACGCAAACACAGAAGAAGTCTGAGGCCCGGGGAGAAGAGATGCGGCGCTGTTTCTAACATTTATGTAGTGTATGTATGTGTGTGTGTGTGTGTGTGTGTGTGTGTGTGTGTGTGTGAGTGTGTGTGTGTAGGGGGGGGGGGGGGGGGGGGGGGGTATATAAAAAAAAAAGGGTGTCATCATGAATTGTAATTGCGGGCTGTATCCAGAAGGAAACAGACGTCGGTGGTGAATCAGGACGTTATTAACGCTGTTTTAAGGAAATAAATGCTCCTTAAATTGGAGGAGGGGGGGGTGGTGGTGGTGGTGGTGTGTGTGTGTGGGGGGGGGGGGTGGTGGTGGTGGGGTGTTTTAGGTGGCGTTTTATAAGGCTGCACAGGATGTAGCCTCGCACCGCTATCACATCATGGTGGGAGGTGCCAATCATCCGTAAATGACGGAGGCCCTAATTAACCACGTTAAAACCGGAACGTGGCGCTCAGCTGGACGCGTTTCTCCGGTGCTATGATTCAACATTAATGTGTCTCGAGCGTTTTTATTCCGTCTATTTGCCCATCAACACCCTACTGCCACCACCCCTCTCATCCTGTCTCTCCCCCTCCCATCCCTCCCTCCCTCCCCCCCCCCCCCCCCCCCACCCCACCCTAAAAAACAGCTGGACGGTCTTTAACGCACGGCTCGATCTGTGCGCCGCCGACAACCGCCGCCGGATTTTGGGTTTTTTTTAATTTTTTTTTTTTTTAATCCACCGAGGACAGTGCGAGTGTCTTACCGGCTCCATGGTCGACAGAGAACGGATATGAACGCGCATCGCCGCCCGGTTCACTCCATCGGAGGCTGCAGGTTATCCCCGTTACAGCCCCGGTTACCAGCCTGCCCCCATCCCTCCCTCTCGCTCTCTCGCTGCTGTGGGAGCGACGGTTACGGCGCGGCTGCGGCGTCCAGTTACACGCGGGAAACGCGAGCGGCATCCGGTACGGACTTTCAGAATAAAAGCACCAAAAAAGTCTGCTCGCGTCTCATTTATTTTCCATATTTAGGGCCCGAGCACCGACTGTTATTCAAGCGATTATAATTATTCTCCGCAAATAAACTGCATTTTTACACCATTTGCAGTGAATTTGAGTTAACTGATGAAAAACATAAAATAATAATAAACCCTTGAATCTTGTTGAAAATCTCAAATAAATGAGCAGCTCGGATATATTTAATAATTCTTTGGTGTAGTTTCACATTGAGCCATTATAAAAGTGTCTGGATGAGTCAGGACTTCTTTAGGATAAACCTAAACACAACACAAATCAGAGTTTCAACATTATTAAGATAAAAAAAAAAAAAAAAAAAAAGCAAACAGTATTTCTGCTGTATTTTTTTTTGTGGGTTTATTGGTTTAATTTGATAAAAAATAAAAATAAAAAAAAAAAAGTTTAATTGAGAATTACCTTTTAGTTTGACCCTTTTCAGACCTTAAAAAACAATTCAAATGAAATAATATGAGAAGGGAACAGGTCACCCCATTGCACAAGCGTGAAGACATATTGATATTGTTGTGGCTTTATCGTCAACACTATGTATTTTTTGTTTTTATTTTTTAATCAATATGGATCCTCTTTTGATTCTGAAATACGGTTTGAACCGATTGGTACAACTGACTGTGTTTAAACGCACAGAAACACATTTCAATTCCTTTTTGAAATATTCGTGCCTAACGAACGAAACGGCACCTGATTTTATTTTGAAGGAGAATGTCGTGCTTCCGCTTCTCTTCCTGATGGTTCTGCGCAGCTTGACACCCTCTCCCCGTTCTCTCTCCTCCTCGTGAAGATGCTGGGTCTTAAAGAAACACGCGTTTTTACCGGCTTTCTCGGAGCGAAACCTCCCATTTTCACCTTCACCTCCGGCTGCGTGATGCTGCTTCTCTCCCACTTTTCACCACAAAACCAAAACCAAACTCACAGCCGGGATGCGAAAATTACTTTCTTAATTTATTCTCAGTGTGATAAATAAAAGTTGCCGGCAGATTTAAGCAGTCGCACCCTCTAGCGTCTGAGATGGGGAACTGCAAGAGCACCGCTCCCATCAGGTTTAGGGCCAAACGTCTGGATTTTAGGCAGCTAACGTGATTAATTTTTGAAAAAAACAGGAAGCTTTTAAAAGGTCTCAATCAGCAATAAAGAAGATAAGATTTTGTATTTTGTACAGTTTATATGGAAGTCTGTCATTTGCAGCATGAATGAGGACCATTGTGGAGATTAAATAGTTTAATTCCAACTAATTAAATAAAATAAAAAATGAGACCATTTTTTTTTTTTTCTTTATGATGAGTCAGAAGACTTACAGAAATTCTTTGCCACCATCACCGGTCAGAGGTCAGAGGTTAGCACAGGCAAGGGTTTAAGTCTCTGGTGAAAGGGGAGGAGGTGATAGCCCCTGGTGCATTCAAGGTAAATCTGCAAAAGTAGTTTTTAAGAGGTGAGAGGAAGGAAGGAAGGAAGGAAGGAAGGAAGGATCTTTTAAGATTCCTTCAAATTTATCCAAATACTGAGACAATCGATCCACTTTTATAGGAAATATGTTCAGAAATATGTACAGTCCTAACAAATATGTCATTTTCCGTTAGACCTCACATTATTTTATAAGTAGGCCTCTTAATTTTGATTGAAAATAACTTCTGACAAACTTGTTTCTCCACACTGAACAAAGGGAAGCGGCAGCAGCAAAATTAACATTTTGAATACACGATAGATCTCATTTTGCTTTGATTCATTTTGCTTTAAAAGTTAGAGAAACAATTAGAACTCTACTTTTGTCGTCATCTCGCGATTATCTTCATAAATGATACAAATAATAATGAAAAGCGTTTAAAGAAGCATTTTAAAGTTGCTCTGAGGCTTTTATTAATTAACTTTAGTTGATAATATCCTTGAAATTTAATAACTGTTAAGGTTTGTGAAAGCGTGAACTGCATTGTAATAAACACTTGACCTCATGGTGCCGACAGATTTTTCTGAGACGTCTATATTTGTCTGACAGGACGGCGGTGACTGACAGGTGGCAGCTGCAGGGACACCCGGAGGGGGCGGGGCCCCGCGGGGTCACCGCAGGTCAGCTGGTTACAGGAATGCAGATAGGAATGTCCTCAGTGGCAAACTGATGAGAGGACAACAACAAGGACCAGCAGGTTCCCATGGGAGCCATGACAGTGGAGGAGGAGGGTGGGAGGAGGAGGAGGAAGAGGAGGAGGTCTACTTTATCTACTTCATTCTAAAATGTAAATTGCATAATGTAAACATGTTTAATAGTTTAGAAGTTTCCTGACTAAACATACATTTATTTTGTGTTTTTAAACTTTCTGCTCTTTTGACTCATGGTTAAAAAAAATTGAATGAATTTTTTATTTATTTTTTTAAATGCAAAATGTGTCTTTGTAAAACCTGAACTTTGCGATAAAAACGATTCTTTTTGGAGGAGTTCAATGTAACTTGTGTTTCCCTCCTTCGTCGGTGCCTCCCAAATAACCCGAGTTCAAGGCGTGCGTGTTTTTAAATTAAGACTTTATTTGAGGACGAGTTTGTGAGTTTACACTGAAGAACGAAAGCATTCCCTGAAACTGAAGATTTCTGAAAAATTTAATAAACGTACTGAATATCTGGTCGGTTTTGACGTCTTAAAATCGAATGTAGACCACAGAAATGAACACAACGAGTACAACATGTCCCTCCGAATTTACACAGTTCACATGATTCAGTTTGCAGAACCCATCTGGATATCTGTGTCAGTGCAAAACAAAGTGTGTGTGTGTGTGTGTGTGTGTGTGTGTGTGTGTGTGTGTGTGTGTGTGTGTGTGTGTGTGTTAAGGCTGTCCGAGCGCGTTAAGTGTGTGAAGGCAGATTCTGTGGAGGCTCTGCCGGCAGATTATTCTGGACTTCTGGAGCTTTCCCTTCTGTACGAGAGAGAAAAAAAGAAGAGAGGAGGAATATTCACTTGATAAAAAAATAAACAACAACAGATAAATCCGCACAAACGGGAAATAAATGCGTCTCACTCACGGTTCACCTTTATCTTCAGGTTTCTGTGTCTGTGGTTGAAACTGTAGCTCTCCGTTAGGACCCGCGGGAGGCTGCCCGTCCACCGCCTGCTGCTGCTGCTCTTTCTGTCTCTGAGACATTTCTAAGACCGCCTGAAGTTAAAAAAAACACAATTTATTATATCTGTTATTACAGGCGGAAAAAAACCCAAAAACCCAATCCCTTGTAGATTTCCCATGATCCATTTTTCTAGAGCGTTTTCGGGCGACGTGTCGGGACACGTACCTGCTGGTACTCCCTCCTCTGAGCCTCCAGGGCTTTGCCTCGCTCCCTCAGCAGGTCCTGCTCCTGGCGAAGAGTCTCCGCCCTCCTCTTAAGCTCCTCCTCTTTGTCCCGGAGTTCCACCTCGAATCCCTGGAGCTCCTCCTCCGTGTACGCCGGCTTGGTGTCCAGAGGAGAGAGAGAGAGAGACACACACACACACACACACACACACACACACACACACACACACACACAATCGGTTGATGACACAATTTAACGATGAGCAGGCGGGAAGCGACGACCCAACGTTGCGTCATCACCGAGTTCGTCACGTGACCGCTGGTACCTGAACATCTGTGATGTCACCATCACGGGGGGGAGGGGTTGCTTGTTGTCATGATGGAGAACCCTGTTGCCGTGGCGCCACAGTTCAGGTGGTCTGCAGCGAATGTTTTCCCCTCAGAAGGGTCCCGGTGGAACTCGGTGTTGACGGTCCCGACTCTGGACAGGGGCGGGGGGACGAATTCACGGCGACGCAAAGAAAACTCACCGGGCGTCTCCTGACCCCGACGCGCCTTCTTTCGGGTCTTGGAACAAACGAAGCCCCGCCCCCTCCGGAAACGCTGAACGCGTCTCAGAAACACCTCTCGTCGCTTCATCGCCGTTGAGACTTTCTGAAAGCGTTTCGGGGGAGTCTCCGTTGACCGTTTACGGATGTTTGATCTAAAATCGAAAATGTTTCTCCGCTTCCAGTTTCAGGTCCGTGACGACATCACGGATGTTGACGTAGCAGCGGTCGCGTTAACGTGAGGAACTCGGGTCGTAACTTGGGAATATTTCCTCGTGAAGCAACAGAAACAATCTCCCATCCTATTGTGGTATATTTTATATATTGTTTTATATATATATATATTATATATTTGACATCCTCCCTCAGTTTATCCCCTCGGGTCGTCCTGGGACCCGAACCACAGCGTCTCCAACCAGCCGCCCACTTCCGCATCCACCTTCAGCCCCCCCACCTCTCGAAGCTCCTTACCTCCCACTCCTTGGGGTTATTGAACTCCTTCTTCTCTGTGGATTTGAGGAACTCCTCCAGGCTGACGAGCCGGGTCTCTGTTTGCATCCACCTTTTCACACAGGAAGGAGAGAGAGACAGAGAGAGAGAGGCGTCAGTCTCGGAGTCGAGACGGAGCGGCGAGACACAAGCGAAAGAGTTCAGACTCACGTTCTTCATGATGTGCTCCCTCATCCTCAGCCGCTCCTCCTCCATCTCCGTCATGTCGTCCTCCTCGTTCTTCGGGTCGTAGACTTTCTCCAGCTGGAGGAAGAGAAGAAAAGTCAGCAGATGTCAGCGGCTGCTAAAAAAAAAAAAAAAAAAAAGTTTTCCTTTTATATAATATATATATATATATATATATATATATATATATATATTATATATATATAAAAAATTAAATTAAAAAAAAAAAAAGCCTGCAGGAAATGAGGAGCGCAGACAAAACAGCTGTATTTTGAAACAGATGTTCATCCATCCAGGAGTTTAAAAGATTCAACTGAATAAAACCTAAACAGGATGTTTGTTTTGTTTACCTCCTTTGTGAAGAGCGCCTCCAGCTCCTGCTCGTCTAAAACGCCGTCTTCATTCGTATCTGAATGAATCAAGAGCAGAAATGAGGACCTTTGTTTTGTTTTTTTTTTACATTTCAAGGTAAAAACAAAAAGAGGTTTTGTTTCCCCCCTCCTCCCCCACCGTGCAGTTTGAAGAAGGTTTTGGGGTTGAACTCTTGGGGGTCGAGTCCGTCCGTCTCCTCCCAGACCTCCCGCAGCTGAGCGACGCTTCCCTGAGCGGCAAAACACAACGAAGAAATTGAGAGACGGCCGTCGCCGCGCAGCGTTTCTGATTTAAATCCGTCGTTCGGCCCTACCGGAGCGTTGACTTTGGGGTGCTGGCGGTGCTTCTCCTTCAACTCCTGCAGCCTCTTCTCCTCCTTCTCCCTCTTCTCCTGGTCCAGGCCCTTCAGGTACTCGCGCCTCTCGTGCTCCTTCAGCATCTCGTAGCGCTTGAACTCCTCGTGTCTCTCGGCGTCGTAGTTCTCCAGGTCCTTCGTGGCCTGGAAGCAACGAGACGGCGAGCGGGTCGGAAACGGATCGGAAACGAGCCGACTTCCGTTTTTTGTTTTTGTGTGTGTGTGTGTGTGTGTGTGTGGCGGCGCGTTACCGTGGAGATGAGCAGCTCCAGGTCTTTGGCCTCGAAGGTGTTTTGATTGTGAGGATCCAGATGTTCGAACTGCTTGAGCAGGGAGACGTGATCCATCTGAACACCTGCGCAGTCAAATCTGACATTTTAAAAAGTCCAAAACGTGAACCTGCACACGTGCCGCTCTCTTTTCTCATTTGTGCGTCTTCTACCGCTGCGTTTATCAACGTACATTTTCTACGATGACCCAATTCTCATATGTGTAAAGACAAATATGGACTGCAGACAGTGAAATGAAATGAACAGCCCTTTGTCAAAATGTCCTCAAGCAGGTGGTCTAAAAGTCAAACTGGTCCTCGCAAGGATAGCTGTACAAGTACACACACACACATTCTCGTTTAACCATCCACATGGGGACACACTTTAAAACACAATGCATCTCTCCCTTCCTGCACCCGTGTGGACCTTCGTTCATTCATGACCCTCCCTCCCCCTCCTCCTCCCCGAGTTCGTGAGCATTTAGGTTCAAGTCCCCACATGGATATAAAAACAAACACAAACACACACACGGTCCAGCGCCGACTCACTCTGGGTGTTGGTGCTGTCCAGTTTGGCCTTCAGCAGCATCCTGAGACGGGAGACCTCCTGGCGCTTCAGCTCGTCCAGGCGGGTCCTGACGTGGTGACTGACCAGGTCCAGCTCTTTACTGAGACGCCCGTTCTGCCGGACAACAACGAGACAGTCGGCGTCAAACAAAAGTAAACCGGCGAGCTACGAGGGACAGACAAGACGAGGAAGAGAGACGCTAAACCTTGATGTCCTCCGTGTTCGCCGTCTGCAGCTTCTCCCTGAAGTGAGGGTCCGTCTCCAGAACCTCGATCACCTCTCGGAGGTACCGGTCGTAGTACAGCCCGGTGTCCTGCGACAGGTGATGGACAGAAGACGGAACAAACTGAATCTCAGAACATGGAAACGTGTCAAACAGTAGCAGAGACCCGAGGCCGGTACCATGCTCTCCTCCTGCACCTCCTCTTTGGGCTCCTGGTTGGCTCCCCCATTGCGGTCGATGGGCACCGACCAGACGCCGGCGGCGATGGACAGAAGCAGCAGCAGCAGCGGCGGCCGGGTGGGTTTCAGGTTCATCCTCCTTCAATGTGAAGACACAACGTCAAAAAAAACATCATAGTTCACACCGGGTCTCTTCTCTGTTAAATACCAGTTACTGTACACCAGACTTCATTCAAACGTCGGCTTGTTTTTAAAAACTTTTATTCACCGCTGTACTTGTACATGTACATGACACACCTCCCAGCCTACACCGGCCCACGCAAATATATTCAAACGCAAGACTGTACAGCAAAACATGTCTCCATAATGTGTTACTGATGACGTCAGCAGGACGGGATGAGCAACCCCGAGCAAAACAGTCCCACGACACGACACTTGTCGGTCCCAGTATTTGGGTTTTGGTTGGTGGCTGGTGTGTAACACCATATGCCGAATTCACTAGTAGACTATAGGAAAATACAAAAAAAGGTCTAACACTGTTTTTTTCTTTCTTTTCGGTGGATTTGTCGACGAGACAACAGAAATATGACATTTCTTAAGTGGAGTCTGGCGGAGCGATTCATTTCTTGAGCCTCTTTTCGAGTTGAAATAACGCGATAATTGCAGTGCCAGAGGCAACAAAAAAAATAATTAAAAAAAAAAACATGTTAATGAGACAGCTGGTATTTTATGTTGTTTCGTGTCTGTAGCTCGAGCTTAAAAAAAAAAAAAAAAAAAAGGTGAACACGGATGCGGAAAAAGGTATTTCAGCACAAAAGCGCGTCTTTCCGTCGGTGTAATCACCTGTAAATCACCTGTAAACGGAGAGCTGCGGTATTCTTAAAGCCGTGGAAGATTCGTACCTCATTTCAGACGTTATTTATTCTTTAAATTTGATTTCACAGGTGATATAACAGGTATAACAGCGACCCTCTCGCGTTGTTCTCCTTTTTTTATCTCGCGGTTTTTTTCCCCCCCTCTTAATCCTTTCACTCGGTCTTTCTCGCCATTGAAGCAACAATCAAAATGTGTTATGAAGCTCACAAAATCACCTGTAAACAACTCGTGTCTCACCGCGCTGTTTTAATATCTGCTCCGAGCTCCGCTCTGTGTTTGCGTCGGACAAAATTGACGTCACGACAATGCAGCGCTGGCCCGGTATGCCGCCTTCAGGTAACCTCGGACATAATAAATCGCGTCGTTTGTTTACGAATTAAAAAAAACAACAACAGCAACAACAAAAACGGTGGCATTGTAATTACATTGTTGTCACGTTGCAGTGATGAAAGTAACTTCTGACAACAAACGTGAGACAAATCAGCTTTTTAAGTATTGTAGTCGGTTGTTTTCTGTTTTTGTGCACGTTATCAGAAAATTGGTCTTGAAATTACTTTTTATTTTTTGAAATAGAATTCAATTCGCTATCTTTAGAGAAAAAGATCAACAGCACATGAACTGAAGATTTCTGTTGGAAACAGCGAAAAAGTAAAAACAATTAACTCAAGCTTGCAGTTTTACACGTACTATGATTAGCACCTGAACGCATCATCACTGTAAAACATACATCAAACTATGTACAAACAGTTTTTCTTTTAATAGCTTTGAAAAATAGATTTATATTCAATTCAATGAACAAACACAAAGTTATAATAAATTGAAATAAATTAACATTAAAAGACGCAACGATTGCACGTGATAATAAATTATAAAAAAGTATAAATATTAAGCATCAAAATAACACGTCAAACCTACAATAAAATTAATAGAAGTAGATAATCAGATATGGCACATGGAAAACACACTGTTCACAAATAAATAAAGCCAAAAATAAATTAACAGTCACTCAATGAAGACATTTAAAAAATATATAAAGAACATGTCAGAGCATTTTGAGGTCTATTTATATCAGTTTGACTGATGAAGGGCTTTGATTGATTCAGTGTTCAGAAATCGATCTCTCTCATGTCAGTGGGCGTCCCGGGCCTCTCGCTCTCCACCCCGTCGTCCTTCTCCGCGGGGGACTGCTGGACGCCGCTGCTGAGCCGCTGCCGGAGGCCGAACTCCACCATCTCGCTGTAGCACTGCAGCACGGCCTGCAGGGCAAGACGGAGAAAAACCTTCAGTTAGACGTGAAAGCGGCTTCTTCTATTTGACACGAGTGTAAAAACAAAGTATTTTTTTTGTCAAGTCTGCAGTCTTAAAAAAAAAAAATCTCCTTTCATGATAAAACACAGAGCCTCGTTTAGGCTGAATAAAAGAGGAGGAGGCCTCACCAGGTCCGTCTGGCACAGCTCGGCCAGGGCCTCGCCCGCGAGCGCCAGCTGAGCGGGCCCCCGGCCCCCCAGCCCCCGCAGGGCGCAGTTCAGCGCCGCCGCGGCGACCAGCGAAGGCGGAGCTCCCAGGAAGCGCGAGTCGCACACGCACATGGCGGCCAGCGTGTCGCTGTGCCGCCGCAGCGTGGACGGCAGCGCCTCCTCCTCATCCTCCTCCTCCTCCTCCTCCGAGTCGCCGAGCTCCTCCACGCAGGCGAGGAAATGCGGGAGGAAGTCCTGCGGGGTCACGGCGGCCGTGTCCCACCGCAGGGCGGCGAGGACGACGCGCTCCATCTCCTGACGGAAGGAACGCGGAAAGATGTCAGTTGTAGTTCCGCCTCGACGGGAAAGGAAAAGGAAAAGGAAAAGGGTTGATATTCGGTGTCGAGTTTGTCTTTCGACAACAGACACGAAATCAGATCGATTTTCATTTATTTGGATCTTTTTCACCTCGTGGTGTTCGTGGATGCCGTGAAACAAACTCACCCGCAGGTCGGAGGGCTGCAGGCTGTATTCGGCGGCCGCGCACAGCGTGTCGGCGGCGACGTTGTCGCACTCGGCGAGTTTGGAGGCGATGAGGATGCAGCCGGCGGCGAGGCAGTACGGCGAGACGGGCAGGGACAGGGACGCGGACAGGAACCTGTCCATCAGGGAGACGGACAGGGGGAAGACGGCCTCGTCGCAGCCGCACTCGCAGCACACCTGGGAGAGGGAGGACGAACAGAGACGGGGAGACATCAGCATCGCGGTTGCCACGACGACGTCGGGACCAGGAGGAGAACCCCGGAGCTCCCTCCCCTCCCCTCCCCTCCCCCCCTACCTCTAGGGCCCACTTGGCGAGCTCCTCGCGGCGCTCCGGGTCGCGCTGGATGAGGGTGACGTAGAGCACGGAGGGCATGTACCTCTCCTCCACGTGGAGCAGCCTCTGGATGACCCGGTGCCCCGACACCGTGGGGTCCCAGGGGGCCCGCAGCTGAGACGAGCCCCCCCCCCGCTCGCCCGTGGGGTCGCGTGTCGTCCCGGACCCGACTCTGGTCGTCCTCCGCCTCCTCGCACCACAGAGACACAGACATGCCTCCGTCCATCTGGGGTAAAAACGGGAACTCCGAAAACGGGAGCTAAAAGTCAAGAGCTTCTGTCCCTTCTGTCCCTCGGCTGAATCTCTCTCCTCAACCGTCCTCTCGGAGTTTTATACCCAGCAGGGGGAGAGAGCCGGGCAGAGAGGGGAGTGTCCCGCGGAGGGAAGGGGAACCGGCACCGAGAGGGGCGTGGACCCCCGTGAGTGACACGAAATGATACGAACGGGGCCCAACAATGAGGCCCGGCTCAACAATTGCTTCCAACAGGTGGGGAGAGCGCGAGAGAGAGGGAGAGAGAGGGAGGGCAGGGAGGGAGGGAGGGAGCGGAGAGGAGCAGACAAGGGAGGGAGTGGCCCGCAGGGACCCGGCAACAGCTTGTCTTCGACAGTGAAAAGAGAGAAGGGAGGACGAGGGGAAAGGCGACGAGGGGCGAGAGGAGCGGAGAGGTCACCTCCAGACTCTGACAATGGGCGTGGATGACAAAAGGAGGAGGGTGTTTGTTTACGGCGCCGGAGGAAACACGTCGAGCGGCTGACGGACGGACGTTTTAAAAAAAAAAACAACCCACATCCTGCTGTCGGACCGAATATCCTCGAGTTGTGATATTTTATCCATCGCCCCAAATATTCGTCAAACTTTTTTGGTTTCCTTTAAAAAAAAAAACGTCACCACGACTTTTTATATCCGACAGAAATGAGCAGAGGGCGAACCTTCAGCGTCCCAACGTTCGGGTCGCACGGCGAACCTGAAGGGTCACGAGATGATTGACAGATGAACCGAATTTCTGCCACAAGACACAAGATTTTTGTATTTTGTCTTTTTTCACGCTAAATACTGGACATTTTTATTCTGATAAAATAATCTGAAAAAAACTGTAATTAACTGATAATTCTTTTGACAGAAGAATAAACAGTAACAGTTTTTTATATTAAGATTTTTTTGAAGCAAAATAAAAAAAATTTTTTTAAAAAGCCCCAAATTTGCAGGTGTCCGCATCTTAAATGTTAAAATTAAAATTAAATTAAAAAAATTTCCCTCAGGGATTAATAAAGTAACTACCTAACCTAACCTAAAAGTTTTTTGTTTTTTTCACTCTTTCATTTCTTTATGTAAATCAAATATTTTTGGGTTATTAGGATACTTTTCTAAACAAAATGTAGTACTTTAGGGCATCGACCACCCTTATAAAAAAAAAAACACATGAACTTCACGTGCAAAAAAAACTCGTGATCACATGACACACGTGATTTGTGCACGCGTGGTACTGGAACATCTTCACGGTGTAACGTGTGAAGCTCATTGTGAAAACTTTTTCCCCATATTTTCCCCACGTTATCACAACACGTGGTAAACATGTATAAAAAAAAATTAGATTACACACGTTTTCACTATTTCTGACTTTTCATAAAGCAAAACTTTCCAAAAACGTCCACAAAACGACATGTAAACGCAAAAAAAATACTCGACGCAAAACAAACTTATGACCGTTTACGGAGGAAACAATCGACGAGGTTAATCAGCGGTGAGCATCATATTTATTGGCTGCCTTGCTCTTAAGTTTAGCAGCCAACAAACATGCAATTTAGGGCAAGCAGACCATTTCTTCAGCATCCTAAAAAAAAAAAAAAAAAAAAAAAAGACGAATTTAAGTGGAAACATTAAATCTAATAAATCTTAATATTTCTCACCTTTTATCATTAATTCGTCACTGAGAGACGAGCAAAAGGTAAACAAATTAAAAAAAAATAGCTTGTTAAAGTTTTGTCTCTGTGTGTCTCTTTTTTTCTCAGAGGGATTCTCATTGTCAAAGCAACCTGTGTCCCGTGGACGCCCCCCTCCCCTCTAACCTCCCCTCCCCTCCAACCTCCATCTCCACCCTCCCCTGCAGCCTGCAGCAATCTGCTGCTCGTGTTTAAAGAGCAGCGGAGCCACCGGGGAGGGCGGGCGAGGTATGTGCAACAGACAGTGGAGCCGGGCAGGTCAATGAGCCGTATTGTCTCCCTTTACAAATCAGTGTCAGACAACGGGCCCTGGCCTTCTGCCTGCTGCTGCTGCTGGCTCACACACACACACACACACACACACACACTTCACACTTCACAGGGGTAGACACACTTTTCACACACTCCCCCGGGAGTCCTCTGATGGTCACAAAGGGGTCGACACTTCAACCAGTGGAGAATACAGATTGTATTTGACACGCTCATTACAGGTGGCTTTTCACACACGTGAGGCTTCATGTTTCTGATGGGAGTTAAATGGCCGAGCCGACACCATCAATAATTCATCCCCCATCCACCCGAAAAAGAGGAAGATTCAGTTTCTTAGACAAACACGTTTTGAAGTAGAACTTGGGAAAAAAAATCCAAAAAAAACAACTATTATGAGACAATAAATTTGGTGTCTGAGCTGTGCCTTTTTTTTTTTTTTTTTTTTACGAGGAGGAAAGATAT
Organism: Embiotoca jacksoni; assembly: GCF_022577435.1. NCBI lineage: Eukaryota > Metazoa > Chordata > Actinopteri > Embiotocidae > Embiotoca > Embiotoca jacksoni. Next base: position 3,757,343 of record NW_027185386.1, on the reverse strand, counting down.
GAAATCAATTAGCTAAATTTCTTTTCTTCAACTCAAACAGACGTCAGATTTATTGTTGTGAAGGAACAATTCAGATCCTTTACTTATAAAAAGTGGTAATACTGATGTAAAAAAAAAAACCCTGTCCTGCACTGAAAATGTAATTTTGCTAAAAATATGAACATATTTTAATTGCAAAATGTACTCATATCAAAAGATCAATTACTTTAGTGGGTTATTATTATTATATTGTGTTAATATTAACAATATACAGTATAATGCAGGAATATCGTATTGGTCAGGTTAAATTATTTTATATTCTGCTGGGCCAAAATAACTCATTATATTTTTTTTAATCTGAATTTGTGAATCTTGATCTGATTGGAAACCCGACGGTACTACATCCCGTAGGCCTGTCAATCAAACAGACACGCCCCCAAAAACAGGTCTTCTTGAAGCTTATTTTCTAATGAATGAGGGATTATTTTCAGATGGACCTCCAGAAAACTAATAAGAAGGAGTGACTTTAGCTAACAACACCGAGATAACTGATGGACACATTTTATTCACTTTGTATTTGATGAGAGAAGTTGAATGGGAGTCTATGGAGCTGGAGGCTTTTTGGAGCCGACCTCTAGTGGCGCTCGGTGGTATTGCCGCTTAAGACACTTCCGCATCGGACTCATTTCACAGACCAGGAAGCTACGAACTCTTTTATATCCAGTCTGTCAGTGCAACTCACTCTATAGGGAATTTGTACTTTTTGCCCTGAAGTGTTGGTATGTATCAGAAGGAATTATGTTTAATTTCGCCAGCCTTAAATATAAAATTTATGAACCTTTATCGACACAATATTCCAACGTTTCCCCTTTAAAATACTCATAAAGTTGTAAATTTGTCCAAAAGGACAAAAAAAAACTTTGAGTGAAACTTTAGGAAAATAAAAGCTAGATTTCAAAAGCAAACAGCTGAGAGTAGATCTCCGTCCGCATTATCTGCTGCGCACGGCAGCTTTTCCCGAGACGTTCGGCATAATGACGACATGAAGACGCGATAATCCTCCGATTGAAGCATTAGTGAGAGAATATTGGGTCTAAAGCTGTCGACGAGCTCCGGCTTATAGAAGGAGCTGAAAGCAGATTGAGTTTGAATGAAGGCCCGAGTAAGTTTGTCTCTGTCAAGTCAAGTGAGGTCAGGTTGGGGTGGACGGAGGGAGGGAGGGGGAGGCGGGTGATGAGGTGGGGTGGGGGGGCGACACAGATCGCCCGGCCTGTTTAAGCGCCCCGTTAAATTCATACGTCGCAGCTGTATTCAAACAACAAGGATGGGGGTGGGGGGGGGGTAAGGGGGAGGGCAGCGGGGCCTGAGAAGGAGGTGTGGCGGCCCCGCCCCTCATTTTCCAGCTCATTTCCCGGGACAGTGGAGAACAGAGGTCCTATTTTACCCTCCGCCATTCACCTCACACAGACACCTGCTGGCCGCGAGGAGGAGGGGGGGAGGAGGAGGAGGAGGGGGGGGGGGGGTCAGAGTTTAACCAGTTCACAAGTTAAGATCAGACACATAAACAAATATTTGTTTTAGTTATTGTGTAACAATCCGAACTTCCTTCCGCCCCCTCTCTTCTATCAGCCGCTGACAAACGATTATCTCGCTTTCAATCATATTTAAATCTGGTTTGAGTCTTAATATGAAAGTTCTCACAAACTCAGTTTACTTAAATTCAAGTATTATTTTACTTCTAGTATTTCTATTTTTTTTTTATTTTTTTTTACAGTGGTTTGAAGTTTGCATGCCTTCTAAAAGTACTAATACTGTCTTAAAAGTAGACATTAAAATGAAATTATAACAAGTACCCGGGACAGTGGGTGCCCGATGTGATTTGAATAAATCATATTATATTATTGGTTTGTAGTTATTGATGTATTAATATGGATGTTTTTAAAGGTTTTACAAGGTTATTTTTTTTTACTTTATAAACTGCTGGTAGCTTGTAATTTTTAATAAGGCATCAAGTCTTATGTTATACATAATATTATATCATAATGGCTTAATTTATATATAATTATTCATTTCAATTTGAAAAGTAACAAATAACTAAAGATAAATATAATGATTATATTAGATATATTATTTAACATATTGTACTTTGAACCCTGCAGTTATTTTACAGATTATAGGAAACGTGTAAAAATGTGACACAATTATTACTCTTAATAAAAATACTAATAATGTGAAAAATACTCTCTACTGAGGTTTTACTGAAGTAAAACTACATGTAGTTACAAAATGTACGTAAAGTACTTGAAATTTAAACACGTTAATGATAAATAATTAATTACATTATTAAATGTTGTTAACAATGATGCGTCAATGTCGTAGCTGCTGGAGGTGGAGTTGGTTTTAGGGTTCGGTCCAGTGGTTCCCAACCTGTGGGTCGGGCCCCTGCAAAAGGTCACAGAATAAATCTGAGGGGTCGTGAGAAGATTAAAAAACAACTTTCTACTGCAGGGATACGGACACGTTTTTTTTCCGACTGTTCCTGTAATTTCTGCTTTTTGTTGTGAAACATTGGCGAATATGAAACATCTGGACGGGAAATGTCTCAAAAACATTTAGTCACATCAATATTGCGATTTAAAAAAAAAAAATATATATATATTGTATTTAATGGAGTAAATGTACCTTTCCACCACTGAAAATGCATCAGAAAAAGTCCAGTTTCAAAACCGCCTGCTTTGTTAATATTCAACCATTTATTTGATAATAATCGTCAGATGAAAAGGGCATGACATGATACATGACACAAGACGATGAACTCGAAGGGCATAAAATATGGCCGCGCAGCAACGTGACCGCTATAAGGCGTGCAAAAAACCCTTTGCATTGGGCTGGAATGGCGTCGCGCAGCACTAACCAGGTGCAATCCTTCATCTTCTTCCCTTTTCAGGAGCCGTAGAGGGCGGACAGTGAGATAAAATTAAATTAAAAAAATACACAAAGTAGGACGCGAGGTGAGAAAGAGATGTTAAGACGAGGCGTGAAACCAGCGGCGTCAGACGGAGGACGGAGAGGAGAGAGACGTGGACACACGGAGAGAGAAGAGGAGGACGAATACGTAAGACGAGGAAAACGGCTCTGCAACGACGGTTGTAGTGTTCGAACTTGGTGGATTGTAAAAGAAAGAAGCCTCGACGCTGCCCCCTGCCTGTCACGGCACGCAACAACAGTCTTCATCATTGGATCCAGTATATATATATATATATATATATACATACACTTCATATATATAAATATGTGGGCGGCTGTCTGTCCAGCAGCTGACCTGCAGGTTTTAAGGATAAGAGGGACCGGGAGCCGAGTGGGAGGAGGCAGCAGCTCCGGCCTGCGATTGGCCGAGGAGGCGCTGCGTCTCGCCGTCCGCGGGGCTGTCCTCCTCGGAGCTGGGTGGGGCGTAGAGACCCAGAACCTGCAGCACCTTCAGAGGGAGCTCCTGGTGGACGGAGGAGGAGGAAGAGGAGGAGGAGGAGGAGGAGGAAGAGGGAGGAGAAGATGTCACATTTAGACGTGTGATGAAGTGTTTTCACCTCCTGAGATTTTTAAGAACTCTTCTCGTTTGTGCTTTTTACAGTTCGAAGCTTATCGGTGTTTTTATGCAAAATCTTTGATGTAGAACAACTGCAAAGTACAAGTACCTCAAATTGTACTGTAGTTAACATCATTTGGCAACACAAATATATTGCAGGTATGTAGTAGATATATATATATATATATATATATATATATTTATAGTATTTGGACACAGTGGGAGAGTTTCCTGACACACGTCTCACCTTACACTGAACCAGCTGCAGGTAGATGGCCTCGGCGCCGCACACCACGGTCAGCAGGTCCAACTTCATCGTCAGCTCGTTGATGTGCTGCCGACCAATCAGAGGGGAGGGTGGGGGGGGGGGGGGGTTAAATAAGCCTGCAAAGATACTGTAATCTGTGATCACACGCGCACACACACACACACACACACACCTTCAGGATGGTGTTGAAGTCGTGGTCGGAGCCGATCAGCTCTCCTCTCTGGGACTGCAGGATGGAGCAGGCGATCAGCAGGTGGAAGTTGTCACACGGGAGACGAGTCCAGAGGACCTGAGGGAAGAAAACGGGACGTCGATGATAAAGGTCCAGCCCGAGGAAACGACACGAACTCCCCGACGGCCGAGAAGGTTCAAGTTTCGTGTTGGAAACTTCGGTTGAGATGACGTGACGCTGCGCTCACCTCCCACAGAGTGAGGATGTCCTCGAAGGAGAACTCCCTCTTGAACCAGATGAGCAGCCAGCGGAAGCAGAAGCAGAGCGAGCCGCTGTCCTGAGAGTCTGAAGGAAGAGGACAGAAGTTCAAATTCACAGACGACCAAAACAAAAACAAAAAAAAAAAACACGCGCTGACCGTTTATGTACGTCGTGAATAATAATTATCGTGTCAAATCAAAAGGTCGCACTCATAACTCGCTGCTATAAGTTCCCAGCGTCGTCTCCGGGCTTCTTCGAGATAATTTGATTACCATTCAGTCTGAATACCAGCCGACCGATCAGACATGTCATCTTCCCGAAAAAAAAACACCTAAAAACCATGCCACAGGTCTTTTAGTTGCAAAGCAGCTTATTCACAGCCACAGTTAGGATCTGAAACGAAGCGCCCTCTAGTGGTCGTACAGAGAACGGCAGTCAGATGACGTCTGCATAATGCCAGCGTGTCTCCTTGTAAGGTAGGAGGCAGGTCGGGCAGGCGGACTGTGTTGCAAAACGGCTTTTACTGTTGCCATGACGACGGACTTTCAAGTTCAACTGGTCCTTTGAACACAAAAATATAATTTGTGCGTGCGCCTGAACCCGATTCGGGGAAACGATCCTCCGTGGGGCGGAAACAATCGATCTATACGAGTGTACGTTTTTTTTGTTTTGGAGGACTGGTCGGTACTGACCCAGGAAGTCGCAGAGCTCCGGGTCCAGAGCTTTCAGCAGGACGCTGAGCTGAAGCAGCTGCTTCTTCATGGCCTCCTGAGACTCCTCAAAGTTCTGGTGCTGCAGAGGAAAACATAAAAAAAATAAAATAAAACGTGTTCAGTCAGTCAGACACATGAAGTGTGAAGTTTCCTGACCTGCTGCAGGTTTGTGACAGATACTGAGATGTTTTTTTGTTTTTGTTTTTGTTTTTTTTTACTGACCAGCAGCTCCATGAAGCCCGTCAGACACCAGAAGGACTCCACCTCATTCTGGGTGACGAAGAGGATGGGAGCGAGGAGGTCGCTCATCCCCTGGACGTAACCTGGAGACAAACACAGGATGTCTGCGTCCAGCTGAAGAAACCTTTAGCTGCAGTTAGTTTGAATTTGAATTTGACTTCAGGCTCTCTGATGAGATGTGAAGCTTTTAGGTCATCAAAATAAACGAAACGACTTTTTGTCTTCGTGCTTTTTAAAATGTTGTTTATTTATCATCGGCTCTAGCTTCTTTTTTTTTTTTTTTTTTTTTTAAAAAACACAGATTTGGTCGTATTAATGGTTCAAAATGATGTCAAATTGCATGTTTTTAATTGAAAAAGAAAACAAAAAACTTAATTTTGGGGGGGTGGGGGGGCGGGGAGGTCCTCTCACCAATTTATGTGCATAAGTCTTCCACAAGACTTTTTTTTTTTTTTACTTGTAAAGCTCTCATTTAAACAAGTTCCTTACAACTAAACTTATCATTTTATGATTGAAATGTCCCCGAAAATCATTTTATTACCGCTAAAAAAAATAAAATCTTCTTAATAATAATGCGATATATTTAAAAGACGGCATACTGGGCTGCGTACTGCGGCTCAGGTTTCTTACCGTCGCTCCTCATTTGATTTCTTTATTTAAATGATCAAGCAGCAGACACGTTTTTCGTCGCTGCAGCGAAGCGGGCCGGACGCTCGAAGACGTGCTCTTACTGCGGCCCGGCTGCCGTTCAATACGCACCCAGGTCGAAGTTGTACATGCAGTAGGTCATCAGCACGTCGTGCAGCAGCGCCAGGCCCGGGTTGTCGCTCCCGGAGAAGAAGGTGTTCTGTCGGTCCGTCCTGCTGACGTCCCGCTCTGTCACAACACACAACAAAGACGGTTTTCAGCTCCGGCGCGTCCACCCGGCCGCTCCGACTCAAAGTGCGCGCTCCTGCCCCGACCTATCAGGCTTCTGTATCCTCTGAGGAGGGAGTTCCTCATCTCCTGCTCCTCGCTGACCGACTTCCACTGCACCTTCATCCTGAAGTACTCGTCCCTGCGGACACACGGAGGGGAGGCGCGGCGCTTTAAAAAGGAAAAAGTTCCCAACGGTTTAACTGCGTTTCTGCGGCGGAGGGGGAGATGTGGCGCTCACGTCTTGGCCCGAACGATGTCCTCCCTTTCCTTGGCGGTGCTGCGCCACGGATAGAAACCCAGGAGGAACTTCCACACCTCCTTCCTCAGCGACGGCTTGACGCCCTGGAGACAGAAGAGCGTCGTCAAGATCTGCTGAAACGGGGAGCTGGAGATCCACCGTGACCCGGTTCACCGTCCTACCCCTCGGAACACCAGCTCTTTGACCCTGTCTGGGTTCCTCACGCGGCCCTCGGAGTCCAGAAACTCCTCCCACCGGTCCAGAGCCGGTCCCCTGGTCACGTCGGGTCTGGGGCCGAGCTCCACGCCCTGAACAGGGGAGAAAAACAAAAACAACAACAAAACAAAAAAAAACAACGTTTACATTTCGATCCGTAACCCGCGAACGTCACGACTCCGATTGCTGTTTCTTCTCCTCACGCAGGTGATGAGCTCGAATCCGGGCTCTTCGTCGGACTGGGAGGGCAAACTGGGATCCTGAGGACCACGCGGGTGGGCGGGGGAGTCCGGAGGCCGAAGCGCCGCCCGGAAGAAATTTGTGACTTTGGAGAATCCACCGAATGTGGTGGCGTACGGGTCCTGGATGAACCTCTGATTAAGAGGAGGGGGGGGGAAAGAAGCAGAATCACGAAGAGAAGATTTCTCCATTCGAAACATATTTAACATTTTCTGATTTGAGTTTTTACAGCATTAATGTCGTCTCGTGTATAACTTCAGGTGTTGTTTTGGCTTAAAATAGTTTTGAATTATTCCCTTTAGTTTAATTTTTATTGCTTACCGGGTTTCAATTTGGTTAACGTACGTTGTATTTATACGCACTTTAAAAATAAACTGGCTCATGTTTTTGTCGCCGATAGAAAGACTTATTTGACAAAATAAGACAGACTTCATATAGAATTTTGTTTTAAACTGATCGAGGATTAAAAAAAAAATTCACAACTGAGCTTATTTCCATCGTGTTCCTGTGATGAGTTCATTCACTCCGGCTGCTACTTTTGGTTTAACAGCGAGACGTTTGACTTCAATTGCCGAGAAGTTAAACATCGAGCGAGAGACTTCCGGTGATATAAAAAAAAAAAAAAAAAAAAAAACCATCAGCTGGAATTACCGAGACGAGATCGGAGCCGTCGTCGAGGAGATGCAGCTTGTCGAAGGACTGAGAGAGAGCGCCCGAGTCGTGGGGGTAGGCGAGGAACAGCCGCCCGTCCACCGGTGACCTGACCACAACCACAGAAACCACGCGAGGTTAATATTTATCTTTGCCCCCCCCCCCCCTCCATGCGATATGTTGGATGAGATGACTCACTGGTCCAGGATGATGTAGCGGTGCAGCGCCCGCAGCAGCTCCCTGGTTCCCCCTCGGTGGAAGTGCAGAGGAGGCAGCGGGTGGCCGCCCCGGCTCGTCAGCACCAGGAAGTTTCGGCCCAGGGAGAAGCGGGCCCTCCGAAGGGAGTAGAGCTCGCAGAGAGGCAGCGAGAAGGCCCACTGACCTGCGGGGGAGGGGAGAGGGGAGGATAGGAGGAGGAGGGGAGGGAGAGGGGGGTGGGGGTACAAGGAGGATATTCGTTGGTCCGAAAACCCGGTTTCTCAAAAGTCGAGCTGGCGGCGTCGGCGGACCGCACCTGACTCTCTGACCGGGACGTGCTCCCGATCCTTCTTCACCGTGCTGATGACGGCCCAGTCGGGCTCGTACCCGGGGTCGAAGTTCGTGTCCTCCTCCCCTCCTTCTCCGTCCTGATCGGGGGAAGGAAATTATCGGAGAGATAAATATCGGCGACCGCCTTTCGATGTGTCGGCGCGCAGTATCGACCGATCAGACGGCCGCTGACCTTTCTGGAGTAGAGTACGGCGGGGGCGCAGCGACCTTCGTCCTCCAGGGGGCTCCACTCCAAAGCCGGCACGCCGGCCTGAGAAAACAAGGACACGGTCAGCCGTCTCGGCGGGGTGTTTTTTTTTTCCCCCTCACCTCTTTCGAGGGTACCTGAAGTAGACTCGGCTCAACCCAGATCTGCTTACTCGCTCCACGACGCGGATGAAGCCCGGGATGCTCGTGTCCTGGTTGCTCTTCTTGGCGTTGGTGTGCAGGTACACGCCCTCCTTCTCGAATATCAGCTGAGAAAAAAAAAGTCCAAAAAAGTGAATACACATTTGTGGGTCAGAAACTTTGTCCTGTTGTCTCTGGATTTTAAAGTAGTTCAAACCGGCTCCCAAACACTAGAAATAATCTCATGACGTCACATATAAAAAAACTAACCAGTCAAACCAGGACTTTAACTTTCACAGTTGGACTCTGTTGGTACTTTAAATGTCAGTAAAATGAGCTGAATATTTCTTCAGGTAAAAAAAAAAAAAAAAAAAAAAAAAACTGCATGACACATACATGTCACATGACTGAAGAGATTCCTCAGGGCTCACAAACTCGGGGAGACTTTACTGTGATAAAACTACAGTCCAGCGGAGTTCACTGGTCTGATCACATATTTACAGCTGTCGTTTTTAACAACGCGACGGTTCATATCCGAGCCGGTTTCACAACGAGCGGCTCTCGGCGTCCTGCTTTGGATTTTTATCGACACGTTATTGGGAAACCGATCGCTAGCTCCCGAGTGTTAACGTCCTGCTAACTCCCAACGAGTAACTCCGCCGAAAAGATGTAAACACGGCGGGACTGAAATAAACCGCCCGTGAAAAACAATACAAACGAAACAACAACAACAACAACAAAAAACCTTGGAAATGTACCTTGTAATCTTCAACGTTGGGCTCCATGTTTTTGTTTTGCTGCCGTTCATCCAAAACAAACCCTTACGTCACACTGTCACACTTCCTGCTGACGTAAAAGTCGGGCTGTGATGTCACGTGACACAAGTAGCCAATCAGACGGCATAACATATATATATATATACACCTCCTAAAATGCTTTACAATATATATATATATATATATATTATATATTAGAGGTGTGACTCTAATGCAGCTGATACTCGACTGACGTGTAAAGAAACGAGATGTATGCATGTTTCTAAATAGAGTTTAAAAAGAAAATAATGCCATTGACTGTATATAAAAGATACACTGCTCCAGTTTACGTTATTTTGAAGGGCATATAAACGCACTTTTATGTCAGGTAGTAATATTAGTTTCTGGTTATTTTGAATAATATATTTTAAAATATATTTTTAATGTATGAACTGGAGGTATTTTATTTTTAAATCTGAGCACAATAGCGATGCATATTTCTGCAAGGGGCACATAAATTATATAAAGACAAGATAGACTGAGGCTCATAAAATATATATATATATTGTATATAATATATATATATATATACTGTACTGTATATACTGTGCATTTTATAGTTAATATTTTTTACTGTTATTTTATTACTTTTTATTATTTTATTGCTTTCCTGTATGCAGCTGCAGCGAAAAAAATGTCCCCTTGGGGATTAATAAAGTAACTACCTAACCTAACCTAACCTAACCTAACCTAAAAGATGTTACAATATTTTTTTTATTATTGTGACCAAGGACAATAAAATGATCAAATGAATGGGTGGTTGGTGAAGATAGGAGTTTGTAACGGCTGTGGAGAAAGAAAAAAAAAATCTATAGTGGTAGTTTGGTGACGCTCAGGAGGCAGATAGCTCCATCAGGAGTTGGAGGAGACCAAACCAGAGCACAAAGGGGAATACTTATTTACCAGTTTGCAGGTTTCTGCTGCCCCCAAGTGGCCAAAAACGTGTAATTACGATATGTTCAAAAACCGCGTCCGGGACAGTGAATACCCCAGAAATCTTCATTGAAACGGTCATTTTCCACCAGCAGACACGTCTGGTGTTGTAGTTTCTCAAAATGACCACTAGACGACAGTAAATCCTCAATTTTAAACACGTTTGGGTCAAGAATCAACTGGAGAAACATGCTGGCGAAGGTACTTTTATTATTATTATTATTATTATTATTATTATTATTATGACATTCTGTCCACTGCCACGTGATAATATGACATATTGTTTTGGTCTGAAATGAGCAGTTGAAAACATAGGTGTGATGGATTTTCACAATAAAGACACAACAACCGTGTGTGACTTGCAAAATCTTTCAAAATAAGGCGAGCACGTGCAAGTCCACAGGGCTGTTTATTTAGTTGTTAGAATAAATTACATATTTCCTGGCCTCATGTTATTTGTTAACAACGTGTATTCAATGAATTTAGATATGTATTAATACTAGCAAGGTGGTTATGTCTTATTATAATTATAATTAGTATTATATATTATATTTTATCGTTGCACCCCTCCAGTTTGTTGTGCTCCGTTTCATTTGGATTAAAGCTGCAGCGACTTGTTGATCTTCGGTCTTCTCGACCGGAGAAACGTGAAACTTTCAAGCAGCTGTTAGGTGGGTGAAGGTGAGGGGGAGTCGGTGCACGTGCACGAGGACGCGACGAGGACGAGCCCGCCCACAGACCTTGGTCACGTGTGCAACGTGCGTTCGATTGAAAGTCAGTAAACAGGTGACGTCAGAGCCGCGTCAAGTTAGCCAGAGCTAAAACCGGAAATGAGCCAAAGTTAACTCTGAAATTAAAAACGTCACTTGAGTACATTTGACCATGTTGGCAAAGGTTTTTTTTTGTGGGTTTTTTTTTACACATTAAACTAAACGTTTATCTAAAAAAAATAAATTCCTATAACGGAGAATTCTTTATGATATTGACTGCAGATGATCAATATTTCAAACTGATAAAAAATGATTGGCAAGCACTTTACAGATCGAAACTTTCAACAAGAAAAGAGAATCCTTAAATAACGATTTAATTTGGAAATGATTATTTGGACTGTTTTGATAGAAAATATTTCTTTCAGTGTGCATAGGAAACTTTATTGCGCTTTTTTATTTTTACATTTTTAGGAATACTGTATATATTGTACTTTAATTATTGGGCAACAGTGATGGTTAAAATATACTTGATATGAATATATTTGAAGTTTATTGGACGTTTCGTTGGTAATTACAAGAAAACGTTTTCTGGAAAATACATTTTAAAAATCACTGATCTCTTAACTACTGTTTGTTTATGTCGCTGTGGTTACAAACAAACAAACAAACAAACAAAAAAAAACGTTATTCGTAATAACATACCAAAAATGTCCTTTTACATTTTTACTTAAACAACACAAAAGAGGAGAGAGAGAGAAAAAAAAAATTTAATTAAAAAAAAAAAATCACGTCCGGCTTTTATTTTGAAATGTCTAAAAGGATTAAAATAGGCTCGATGTTCGCTGGCTTGCTTGCCGCTGGTGGAGAGCCTAGCTAGGGGAGAGAAACCGTGGGAGAGGGCTGCAGACGTGCGATTAAAAAGAAGTTTAAGCTCGATAAACATCCGGCAACGTGGAAGAAAGAAAGCGAACAGGTAGGTGGACGACTCCCCTCCTCCCTGTCAGCTGCACCTCCGAGGCTCGGCTCCCGCTGGAGCCCGAAAAATGGAGGTGAAATATATGTGGGTCTGTCATGAGGAGGCTGCACAGAAGGCTGGCACAAACAAGATCAACAACAACAACAACAACAACAACAACAACAAAAAGCAGCAGCTTAGGGCGGTGTGAGTGGAGACACGACGGCTGCAGAGGATCAGTGGAGAGGATTTACAAAGAGCTAACGGGGCAGTAGCTCCTGGAGTTAGCATTGGTTGGTGTCATGCAGCTGACCGAGGTGGGGGTGGTGGGGGGGAGGAGGTGGGGGAGGAGGTGAAGGGGGGGAGGGAAGGAAGGGGGGGGGCAGGCAGGCCAGGCCGCGACAATCCCAGCGCACATTATTCACGCAGGGAGATTATACCTGCACATATGCTGCATAAACCTGCAGCAGCTTCATAACCACGTTTTCTAAAGATAACTTGTATTTTTATTTTTTAATGTTTTCCCAGGAATCACCAGCAACGTGGCAACATCTCTTCTCTTCTCTCCCCTGGCTCTCCGGACACTCCACCGCCCCCCTCCCCTCTACTCCAGCCCCACTCCCGGCCCATCTACCAAGTCCAACATATCTCACCCAGTGCCTCTTCACCCACTCTGCGTCCCCATCAGTGGGAAACTATCTGGACGCCAGCAAGACGCACGCGCACGGCAACCAAAAAGCGAAGCGTCGGCCCCGTCCCTCCCCAATCGTTCATCGGCGTCCCGTCTCTTCCAGCCACGAGTTCAGCACCGCCATGGCCTCCATCACTCGGTCCACCGAGCCCGACATCCCGGACAACCACAGGGAGAGCTGGCTGGCGCTGCTCTCCGCCGCCGAGGCGTACTGCCAGAAGTCCGGCTGCGACCTGGCCGTCCTCACGGCCTGCAAGAAGTTCCGGTCGTCGACGGGGGAAGGAGACGGCGGCAGGAAGCGGGAGAGCGGCGGCGGCGGCGGCGGCGTCTTCCCGAGGGATTGCGGCTTCTCCTACAGCGTGTGGGGTCAGGGCTTCCTGGCCGAGTCGGCGCGCCGCTACGTGGACGACATCGGCGTGCTGCACTCCACCACCATGCTGACGGCCCAGAAGCACACGCGCCAGAGCGGCGGGGGGGAGGGCGGAGCCAAGCCGGCGGTGGACCTGACCTCTGACCCCGGACACAGGGGGGTGAGTAGGACTCGTTTTGCGCCGCACCGGTTTCGGTCCAAAAAAAAAAAAATCGTCCGTGGCGCGCGTGCCCGCGTGACTCCCGTGTTTTGTCGTCGCAGAGCTTTACCGGTGACGGCGGGGTGGGCGGAGTCAGTCCCAACGGCCGACTGTACTCGCAGAGCTACCCGTCCATCTACAGCTCGGGGGCGGCGAGCGCGCAGCAGGCCGGCGGGGAGCGGGAGGAGGAGCGGACGCTGGAGGCGGACCGGGACCGCCGGAAGGCCGGGATCGTAGAACTGGAAGAAGAGTGTGAGGAAGAGGAGGAGGAGGAGGAAGAGGAAGAAGAGGAGGAGGAAGAAGAGGAGGAGGACATGGACGAGAGACGACCTTACGGGAATGAAAGTGCAGGTGAGGAACGACTCGGGGAGTCGAAATAAAAAAAAAAAAAAAAAAAAAAAAAAAGATTTCAGACGACAAAAATGCTGATTCGCTTTCCGTCGGGCGACCTCCGAAGTTTGTGATTGACAATGTCGCGTCATTGCAGTGAATGTTTCACGTCTGCGCTCCAGGTGTCTTCTCCATGGACGAGGACTCGCTGTCCCGTGACTGCGAGCCGTTCTTCGAGTCCGACGGCGAGGAGGAGAGCACCGACGGTGAGTTGTTGTTGTTGTTGTTTGTTTTTTGTTTTTTGTTTTTTTGGGAGATCCGCTCGCGTGTTCGATGCACGCGTTTTGTTGAACGCCTCCTCTTTCCTCTGTCTGCGTCAGGCTCCCTGAGCGAGGACGCCCCTCCTCCTCCTCTTCATCATCCTCCTCCTCCTGCGACTCGCGGCATGGCCATGGGACAGGCGTACTCGTCCCGCCAGGCTCACTCCATGGCTCTGGCCCGCTCGCTGCCCGTGTCGGTGCCGGTGTGGGCCTGCAGAGGGAGCCGGGCCGCTCCGGGCGACAGCGGCAGCGGAGAGCGGGTGAGCAGAGACACCCCCCACATCCCCCCATCCCCCCTCATTAAAAAAAAAAAGTTCAGGTCAAAGGTCGAAGCCTGTCGACGGCCGACCAAATCAGATCAGCCGGGAAGACGGAGGGCACTTTTTTTTTTAAACGTAGTTAGTTTGAGCGTTTCGTGGAGTTAGAGTCAACAAAAGTGGGCTCGTTTTTTGTTGTTGTTGTTGTTTTGTTTTTTTAATCGCCACAAAACCAACAACGATTGCTCCCAATTATTAACTCGTCAAGTGGAGACAAAAGATTTACCTCCCTGCTGTAACTTGGCAAATTCTAAGAATATAATTTTTTTTTTTTTTTTTTTTTGTCAAATCAACAAAAAAAATATGGCCGATAACTTCTTAATTATTCTTTAATGTATATTAAGGATGAGTAAGTGAATCGATTTTTTTTTTTTTTTTTCTGGTTTTTCCATTCACCCTCCTGACCGTCCCCGTATCGTCATGGTAACCTGTGTGTGTGTGTCTCTCAGGTGGGCTGCGCCGACCTGGAGCACATCGCTGCCAGTATGAAGGCCCTGCGGGACCCCGGAGCCACCGACGGCACCGAGATGTTCGGGGAGCTGCCGCGACCGCGCCTCAACACGGGCGACTTCTCCCTCAAACACTGAGCGAGAGAGAAAGAGAGAGAGAGAGAGAGAAAGAGAGAGGAAACGTGGGGAGATGGGTCGTCGTGGTGACGGAGGAACCCCCCCCCCCCCCCCCCCATCTCCCACCCTCCTTCCCCGGGATGTGAAGCAGTGTAAAAGCTAGAACCTCCATTTATTTCTCACTAACCAAAATTAACGGCACGAATGCTTTGAGGAGTAACTGCTGTTAGGAACATCAGTACACATTCTCAACACTACAACCACACTCCCCCCCCTCCCCCCCCCCTCCCCCCCCCCCCACATACACACCACAACACCACAACACTACATCACTACAACACTACATGAGGATTGGATGTGTGTGTGTGTGTGTGTGTGTGTGCGGTCCACGGATCACAGTGAAGCGGATTACCTGCGAAGTAATGAGATCACAGGGTGGGTGGGGGGGGGGGGGGATGTGGGGGGGGGGGGTTATCTTAGTTTAGCATAAAGATTGAAAGAACATGTAAATTTACGTCTAAAGCTCACGTTCCTCTCATGACATTAATTAAACCCCAAAAACTCACTGGTGTTCATGAGAATTTCATATTTAGAAGAAGAAGAAGAAAAAAAAAATCCTCTAATGTCTTAAATTAGCTGTAACTTGGGTGTCAGTGTTAACCGCTTATCTCACTCATGACATGTCTTGGAGGACATAAACACATGGACATGCTAACAAGCTAAAAAAAAAATTAAAAAAAATAAAAAACTTTGGCAGGGGATCTTTAAAATGTTCTTTCGAGCTTGTTGAAACTCTGCACAACCAGTAGAGGGCGCCAACCCCGTAATAGTTCATCCACCCATACAGCGCCTCGAAGAACTTCCAGGCGATTACATCATTTCAACTAAAACTTGAATCAGCTGTGAAATTACTGACAATTTAATTTAAACCGGAAACAAATAAACCGTCCGGCTCCTTTTTGGATGTACTTTAAAGGAGCCGTCTGTAGGATTTTTTTTTTGGGGCGATCTAAAGGTAGATGAGGGGGAATTTAGTATTCACAATTATGTTTTCATTAGCGTATAATCACCTGAAACTAAGAATCATGTTGCTTTCGTTAAAATTAGCCCGTCGTGTCTACACGGGGAGTGGGCGGGGCCTCTTCCACCATGTTTCCCTTGCACGTGTTTTTTTCACAAGTTTTGCGAGGGGCTGTTCGGTTGGTCGCCACTAGGGGGCACTAAATCCTGCACACTGCTCCTTTTAAAGGCTTTCTAGAAAACGGTTTGTTGACGCTGCCGTCGTGAAATGGGAGACGTTGCTGCCCCCCCCTCCCCACCAAAAAAAACAAAAACAAAATTACGATATCTCCAACTGTGAATTACCTATTGAATAAGAGCCTGACGTGAATTTAATTACGGCCTGAAATGAAATGACGTAAACGTTGGTGCTCTGTAACGTCACAAAATTGACAAAATCCCACCTTTTTAAGTGTTGCTTTTAATCGCTCTGTGATTTAGATTAAACAAAAGTAAGCTTTTAAAGGAGTTTCAGAGTTGACACGGTTGTATTTCCTGTGTTTATGTTGAGCTTGTTGAGTTTCCATCTTTTTTTTTTTCTTTTTTTTTTTAAATCTGTCGCTCGGGGAAAAAAGCGGATGAAAATATTTCCCCAAAATGTTTCTTAAAAGTTTGAAGCTATATCAGGGAGAGTCTAGATTTTACAAGCAGACGATATCGTTCCGTTATCAGTGGCGTTAAAATACCAAAAAAAAACAAGTGTTTCGCATCCGTCGGCCGTTTTAGCTCTCGTCACGAAGAGGTCCGCTTCGACTGTCGGCTCGTGTTTCCTCTGTCTGCTCATCGTCATCGAGCGGGTTAGATGACCAACAGGACTGTTGTCGTCGTACCACCCCACCCCGACACCCCCCCGCCCCGCCCCACTTCCCATAAGAAACCAGTCTATTCCTGCAAGGGCGTAGAAACCAGAGGAACAGTTGACTTAACATGAAGCTGTGGCTCTTTTCCAAGACGCGAGCAGAGGACACCAGCACCTCCTCATGACATGCCTCTTTTTTACTTTTACTTTTTGCCAATGAATGACTGACTGATAGAATGATTGTAAATCAATACTAAGTTTTAGAGGGATGGTATTGTTGGGGGGGGGGTTTTTGTTTAGTTTTTTTTTTTGCTCCAGATATCTTGTTGAAAATGAATGAATGAATGAGAAAGTGACCATGTGAGAGAAAGAAAGAGAGAGAGGTTGTTGTTTTGAAAGCAAAAAAAAAAAAAAATGTCTGACATCCGTGACATTTCCAAAAAGAAATGTTCTGTTCAATACTTTTATGTTTCCATTAAAGGAGCAACACCAAGAAAACGACTCGCTGTGTGATTCCTTTTTTTTTTTTGTGTGTGTGTGAGCGGATGTTCAGGGTGCAGTATTATTGTTGGCCTCTAGAGGGGGTCAGCGTCGCTCACGTAATAGATGACGTCACGGGTTATTTACACAATAGTATAATTTATTGACTTACATTCAGCACATAAAAAAAGGAAAAAGAAATAGATACAGACTCACTCTAGCTCATGCAAAAAAAAAAAACACGGTGTAGTAAAAACCTCCCAAACTATTGTCTAAGTTAAATAAAATACAGAAATAGATACACAATATGAAGTAAAATATGAAATCCATAAGCTTTCTTCATGCATCAGAGAAAGCAGAAACAACCTACGAAGGTGTCACGGTTCTGCTCCGACTCCCAACACTTGTTCCTCAAACGCACCCCTCCCTTCCCACCACCACCACCACCACCACCCATGCACACACGCACACGCACACACACCTCTCATCCAATCACTGATCCTTTTTCCGGAGGAGGCAGAAGGAATTGGTGCCGACCCAGAGCGCAGGAAAAACCTGCTCCCCGATGCTGGCTTTGAACTTGTGGATCAGCCGCACCTCCTTCTCGCCGTCGACGTCCTCCACCAGCAGGAACTTGATGATGCCGGCGGGCTGGTCCACGTACACGCCCATGGTGGGGATGGCGGGCAGCTCGACGTCCACGTGCTCGCTGTTGTGCCACACCTGGTAGCAGGAGCTCGACCAGCCGGCGCCCCAGGAGCCGGCGTTCTCCCCGAGGCCGCAGGGCCCGTCCTGGCTCTTCCGGGGCGCGCTCTCGCAGACGACCCCGACCACCACCCAGCCGCCGTAGTCCACCTCCCAGTACCCTCGGTAGCCCTGCAGCCCCTCCTTACACAGCACCTGGTGGGTGGGGTGGAAGGGGGGGGGGGGGGGCACACGAAAGTCAGCATGTTGAAACGATGTTGAGATATTACCTCAGTGGGGTACATTTTTCTTTTTGTGCATTTTTCTTGCATTCGTGATAAATATTTTTGTGGTAAAAATAATCAGAATAGTAAGAAAGAGAAACGTTCCCGAGAGACGACGAGTCGTTCATTTTTTAAAAACATTTTTTATCACTCCCGAAAACAAATTGAAGCACAATGATGAATGAAGGTAATTAAACGTGTCTTTTGACACGTGAAAGTCAGAGTCTGGAAGCTTATAATCAGGATTTTTCCGATATTTTACGGCGAAAAAAAGAAAAAGTTGTTAAAATAATCGGCACATTAGTCTCT
Organism: Embiotoca jacksoni; assembly: GCF_022577435.1. Classification (NCBI taxonomy): domain Eukaryota; kingdom Metazoa; phylum Chordata; class Actinopteri; family Embiotocidae; genus Embiotoca; species Embiotoca jacksoni. Next base: position 3,739,167 of record NW_027185386.1, on the reverse strand, counting down.
GATGGAAATAATATTTAGTTGCGGCCCAACTCAGACCCGGGGAACCTGCAGAACTGTTGGAGGAAGTACTGCTTCTTCTTTGTGGGCACTGATTGGTCGAACTCATGAGCCAATTAAACATCGGTGCGAATGGAAACAGAAAAAAAAAGCACTTAGATGTCTGTAGTTCTGGTGAATATATATATATATATATATATATATATATATATATATATATATATATTCACGAGCTTACTCTGTCATTTGTACCTCAGTAACATCTATATTACGCAGTCGGTCGCAATGTGCATGCCTCACCACCAGGTGTCACCAAATCCTACACACTGCTCCTTTAACTCCCGGCGTCCGGCCGCGTACCTGCGGGGAGTGCTCGTATCTCTCGGGCCTGTTGGGATACGGACACACGGCGTCCGACGTGCGCGCCACCTTCGTGCTGCCCTCCGAGATCCACAGCAGCTTCTGGGCGGTTTTATCATCCAGAGAGAGCGAGATCCAGTCTGAGGAGGCACGGAGGGACGAATAAGAGCAGAACAAAAAAAAGAAATCAAAAAAGGATCATTCAGTGTCATCACAGCACAGATTAAATCACTAATATAACAATTTCAAAATGAATGAGTTTGAAGTTAAACGCAGAAGTTTGTTTTTCAGATTTCCAAAGAAGAAAAGAAAACTAAATATATATTTAACTTAATAATTTCATTAATTCATGAATCTTTTTGTTAATTGCAGCGTTAAAACCCGAGTGTGAATGTTTTCTTTCATTTTTCTTTTCAAAAAAAGAATTTATGACGTTTATTAGACACTGTTGTTTCCCTCTTTAATTATTATTGCGTGTCATTAATTGGGTTTTCTTTCTTTTTCTTTCTTTTTTTTCTTTCCACAGACGTACATTTCATGAAGTCGGCCCTGGTGGTCGGTTCGGGGACGTTTGGCTCGTACGGCGGCAGCTTGACTGGAGACAGACAGAAAGAGAAGAATTACTACTTCACCGGGACCGGATTACACGATGCCATCTTGTTTATTTATGTGCGCGGATCTCGTCATCCCCCGAGTTTACGAAGACTTCACAATCTCAGAGTCTCCGTGTCGGTGTTTACCTTCGGCGGCGCTGCTGCTTTTTCTTCCTGCAGAAGAAAGAGAACAGAGAGAGTCATTTTCACTGCTGCTTCTTCCTTCCTCAGAGGTTTCCTTCCTCTCTGTCTAGCACACGTCTAACAAAAGAGACACCGCGGGTGGGTCCTGTAAACCTCCTCCTCCTCCTCCTCCTCCTCCTGTCGATCACAGAGGAGCTGCTCTGCTATGTGTGCACAGAAATGCGCTCTCTGCACGATGGCGTTACTTCACTCCTCCAGAGTTGGTCCGCTGTGCGTGTGCGTGCGTGTGTGTGTGTGTGTGCGTGAAATCTCTCTCGACATTCTCAGAAAAGTGAGCTCCAAGTACGGGTCGCCGGCGGGTCCGCCGTCAGTCAGCCCGGCTCCGGTTTCTGTTCCTCACATTTCACACAGACAACTCTTACCTCATCATTCTTACTCGTCTGTCCCTCGTCCTCTGGTCCAGAATTAGACGGAAGAGCCTCAATTTCCCTCTGACCTCCATGTTCGGAGGCCTGAACAGGCTTTCTCTCCTCAACGGAGACCGAGTCCGCTCTTAATTAACCTTAACTTCCATTAAGTCTGACTTTAATGCTTAAAAAAAAACCAAAACATAAAAAACCTCTTCCTCCCACTAATATTACTGAAATCAGGCTGTTAAAACACTCAAAGATTTATGATGATTCATTTTCATTATCATCGAAATAAGAACTTCATCTTTGCCAACGTTTATGAAATTGAAACAAATCTGGGCAATTTCATGACGAAATGTTGAGTGCCACGCGGTTCACGGTGGATGTTTCTGAAGTGAAAGTTTACAGGTGAGTTTTGGGATGAATTTGGAGCTACTGATCACATCTGAAGCCCTTCATTAAGCCTGTAGAGATGTTCAGGCGTGTTTGGAGCCTTTTAATGAATCTACAACACTTCCTTCTGTTTCAATGACGCTCAATTTTAAGCTTTTTTTTTTTTTTGGGTTGTTTGATTGTATTCGGTTTTCTTCTTTCTTTTCTCTTTTTGTTGTTGTTTCGTTTTGTGACTATTTGGAGGAGTTTGACATCCGTGACTTGTTTTTAAAAACCCACATCTCTAAAGTTATCTCTGTCGGTGTCCAAATCACGGCTCTCGCTGGGTTTAACTGGATTTATTGACGAAATTTAAAAAAAGCCTCCCGTTTTCCACAAGATCTCCGTGCGGCCTCGGGACATGTGCCCCGGGCAGGAGAGGAGAGTCCGGCACATGTCTGAGCCCGCCGAAACACAACCTGCAGCCAAAGCCGTGACCCTGGGAGGACGCCAGCGGCATGACAACCGGGAGGACAAATGGCAGCCGGGTGCACGAACATCTGCAACACATCAGATGTGACGGGGTGGCGTTTCCCTGAATCGTGTTGGCCTGCGGCGCCGTGGCGGTTCCGGAGAATGGGTCGGGGCCGGGCAAGTTTTAAATTTGGAGGATTTTGAAGGCTTCCTTAAATTACCGAAACACCACCGTGTCCAAATTAAAAAGCTAAATATAAGATGATCTGCGGGAGACCATTATGCCGAGCACAATCGAAGCCGCTATAAGACCCAGAGAATTTGATAATTGGCCGGGCACGCCGACATATCAGTCGGACCCGACCGAGGCTCAGGGGTCCGATTGCGGAGCAGGTTTCGGGGGTTTGGATGCCGTCCGCGTGTCTTCGGGCGACTTCAGCGGCGACTTCGGCCTTCAAAAGGAAGCAGTCGGACGTCTGTTTCGAGCGCGTACGTGACGGGCGGACAGCAGATGGACGGAGGGGGAGGGGGAGTGGGGGGGGGGGGGGGGAGCCCACGGGCGGGTCGAGTGAAGGTCGTGAAGTTGTCATCGGAGCAGAAAGTCGCCGGTGACAGATCCCTCCTTCATAAAGGAACGCAGCAGGTGAGACGGGGACGCGATGAAGGAGGCATTAAGGGGAATTACTGGAGACAAATTGAGAGGAACGGTCAGTTGGTCATCTTCGATTCTACAAGATACCGTCTGGCGTCCTTATCTGAAAAAAAAAAGAAAAGGGTGGGGGGGGTGGGGGTGATGGAGCGGACGCCTCAGGCGACCTCGGAGTGAGGTATGAAGCCCGGCGGTGAATGAACAGGCGGACTGGAAGCGCGCCAGATGTTGCGGCTGTCCGCTCTGAGGAGGTTAAACCTGCGGATGCTTGTCCTCGCTCAGCGGGATCAACAGCTGCTCAAAAAGATGGATGACTTGACACGGACGGCAGCGATAGAGACGCAGAGGAGACGGGTGGGGGGGGGAGGGAGGAAGGGATGGGGGGGAGGGGGGGTATTTCATTGGGAATATTGAAGGAAGAGCCGGTCGATTTCTCAGGAGGAGTTTGAGCGAGTAACTCGACAGGATTTTGAACGTGACCGGCTCGGCAGCAGCAGCAGCAGCCGGCAACGAGGGAAAGGTCAGCGTCGGGACCCGCCCCGGTGCATCATGGGAACTGTTTGTTTTGGAGGGTCCTGAGGTGAGACCAGATTCCGCTGTCGGTGGGACATAGCCACATTATCTGTGCAGATCGGGTTCGAGACATCCCACTGAGGCAGCAAGATCAGAGGACAAGTGAGCTGAGGAGGAGGAGGAGGAGGAGGAGAAGGAGGAGGAAGAGGAGGGTGGGGTGGGGGTGGGGGGATGGGGGAGGAGGAGAAGCTCCAGACTCATCCCTCTGGTTCCTGTCAAGCGTCCATGCTCTCTCTCTCTCTGGCTGCGAGCCCGGCGGACGAACATGTGAGAAAAAGACGCGGAGGACATACGTGGAAGAGGATTCTGGGAAAAGGACAAATTCGGGAGGAACATTTTAAAGGCACTTTTTTTTTCTACTTAAATAGAATACAAATTTATTTCTTATATTTGTATTCTAGTTCTATGTTTGTTCTTCGATCTATTCTTTTGACATCCATGGACGAGGATTCTGGGAAAAGTAAGAATTCAGGAGGAAAAGTCTTTTAAAGGGACTTTTTTTTCTTCTGGTTAGCAGTTCATTACTTATATTTGTAAACTATTTAACTTTATCTATATTTATTTCTTATTTTAGATTTTGAAAATATTTATACATATTTTCTTTTCAGGGTTAGGGAGGACGAGCAAAGTTCATTGTACGGTATATCATCGCCTTTTTTTTTTAAATGCATACGACAATAAAATTCTCTTCATCTCCCTTAATCTGAATCTTTGTCTGAATTATTCCATCATGTTTTTATTTTTTTTAATTTTTTTTTATCTTCATGCCGCAAACATAATCGAATAATCGCACAAAAGTTCTTTCGTTTATGGTGAGTCGACTTTCGATGTGTAGTTTTTAAACGGGAGCATCATAAATAATGCCAAGATGAGCATTTATATATATATATATATATATTTTTTTTTACACTTGAAATATTTTTGCAGCAGCTTCATTTCCTCTGGCAGCCAAAGATGAAGGATTGGAAATAATGTGGGGGGAGAAATGGGGGGGTGGCGGCTCGGGTTATGTATGAGGGGATGGAGAGACAATGAGCATTGGGTTACAAATGTCCAAAGGAAAGATAATAGATAATAGATAGTAGATAATAGAGAAAGAATATGAGGTAAAGCGAGATAGGTGGGACAGACACAAGACAGACGGACGGAAACGGGAGCTGACATTGAAGGGAATTTCGGCGAGCAGGAGAAGCCGCCGCCACCCGGGGAGGGAGGGAGGGAGGGAGGCAACCCCATCGACATGATTAATGGGCGGAGGAGGAGGGGGGAGGGGGGGGAAGTGACGGGATCCCAAGGTGAGGAAAGACGTTTGGCTCGGAGCGGACGTTCAGGGATGGTCACTATGAGGCAACTCCACAACATCGAATAAACAACATGTGGAACACCTAATAAATTGGTAATAAAACACCCTGACAGGCCGTAAGTTAATTTTTTACCTGGATGTGACAGGCGGAGGGGGGAGGAGGGTGGAGCGGGAGGGGGGGGAGGGGGGGGGGGCGTGTTGGCAGAGTGAAAAATAGAAAAATAGTACAGTCAGGTACATCACATTGCAGGATTACTGACGTCGGGGTCGGTGCAGTTTCTTTGGTGGGATCGCACCAAGAGAAGAGGAAGGTTTAGTTCCTGGTCAAACTCACTTTCTAACAGATTTTATTTTTGTCCAAAAAAAACAACAATGAAATGCTGTAAAAAGGTTCACAAATTGGTTTTTTGAGTTATTAAATGTAGAAAAAACAACAACAACAACACTTAAATTACTACACTTCAACTTCCCTTTTAGCCCCCATTAAAGTACGACTTCCTCGTGTTTGACGCGACGAATGTCGATCGCAGTGCAGTTTAAAAGATTAAAGACACGCGACGTCCTCCGTAACGTCCCCCCTGTCCCCCCTCAGGTGAGGACGGCTTCTTACCTGCTTTATTGGGTGCAGGCATGATTCTGTCGGCTGCTCGTTGGGTCATCAGGCGGTGGGGGGGGTTCTCTGGTTGGTTAGCTCGCTTTGTGAGTCTCTCTCGGTCTTTCTGGGGGGTCACTCTTATTAACTTCTAAATGAGTGGAGGGAGGGGGGGGAGGGGAGGGGGCGAGGAGGGGAAGGTGCGTACATTTTGGTTGGATGTAACTGTCAGGGAGGGGACGGTCCGGTCACATGAAACTCATGATCCTTTCCAGAGATCAGATTGATGGAGACAAGCAAATACCCAGGACAGTATATCCCAAGTATGCATGTTGATTTGCCCCCCCCCCCTCCCCCCTCTGCGCCCCCCCCCCCCCCCCCCCCCCCCCCCCGAACACATTCAGATGACATGACGTAGACAAGCTTTTTCACGATAAATGAAGGGGAGGTTTAGGGACGTCTTCCCGTCAACTCCCCCCGTAACGATTTAGCTACAACTTTGAACCGACTGCCGCTGACCTTGAGGCCGCACCTGAGCTGACCCCGACGCAAGCTACAGGTGCTTGTTTTCTGCAGCGGGGAGCGTGAGCGCGCCCCCCCCCACCCCCGCCAGTATTTTAAGATGGCAGCCAGCGACTCGGTGGGAGCTGTCGACAATCCAAGACGCCATCAATCAGCAGCTGCTGCATGTGCTGGCAGAGAACTTGAGGCAAAGTGTACCAAAGTGCTGCTGCAGTCAGACTGTGGGAACAACATCTCGTGAACTCGGTCGGCAGCGGGACGCCGCCGCCGCCACCGCTGTTTCGGGGAACTACTTTCAACTGAGCGGCGGTGGAGTCCTTCCGTTTATCTCCCCCAAAAACCCTTTAAATGAAAAGAGTTCTCAAACGTGAATCTGCTCGGAAAAGGAATTAAACTTCCGGTTTTCAGGAGTTTTATTTGTAACAAGCCAGTTGGGATGCAGAGTGAAATCACGTGAACACATATTTAATTGAAAACAGACCGAAGGCAACATATCTAACGTTGAAACGAAAAATATCTGCTTATTTTGAATTTGGTGGCAGCAACACGTCTCTAAAAAAAAAAAGTTGGGATGGGGGGTCGTGTTTACCGCTGTGTTGCGTCACCTCTTCTTTTAACAACACTCTGTAAACAAACGTCTGGGAACACTGAGGAGACCCGTTTCTGGAATTTTGAAAGTGAAATGTGGTCCCATTCTCTCCTGATATTGGATTTCAGCTGCTCAACAGTTCAGGGCCTCCTTTGTGGTATTTTTTCACGTCACGACGCTTCAGATGTTTCCAATGATTGACAGGTCTGCACCACAGGGGGCCAGTTTACCAGCCGGACTCTTCTACGACGGAGCCGTGCTGTTGGAACTCCCTGCACCACCGGGATCATGTTTCTATCTGGTTCCTTCTTTGTGGAGTTTGAACTTACATTTGTGGACGCGGCGATGAACTGTGTTCACAGAAGTGTTCCTGAGCTCCGTGCAGTGATTTCCACTGCAGCATAAAGTGCGGTTTTAAAGCAGGGCCTGAATCCTGAACCCGGTCAGGTCGCTGACTTGTTACCAATGAACCTAATTAGTTGTGAGATGCTCCACCAGATGTTTCTTTTAGCGTTACGCAACTTTTGCACTCTTTTTGTTGCCCGTCACAACTTTCTCGAGGCGTGTTGCTGCCATCAAATTTAACATGGGCGCATATTTTCATTAAACAATAAAAATACAAATACAATACAACACAAATATAATCCAAAGTAAAAGTATCCGTCAGGAAGAATATTCTGTTATTATTAAATTCATGTAATTAGATGACTTTGCTCAACGATATTTTAACACTGTAAGAAAAAGGCATATTTTTTTAAAGCCCCCGCAGATTGGAATAATTTACCTGGTAAATCGCGTCCCTTCCCTGTTGTTATATACCCTGATAATTGTGTTATACGTCAGGATAAGATTGGACATCTCCAGGGATTTTGTCCTGATGAATGAAATTGGACTTTTTGTCTTAGCGTGCACTGATTGCTACAACTCAATAGGAAACAACTCCCTGTCACGAGAAACGTGTCTCACCGTCATAAAAAAAAAAAGAAAAAGAAGAATTTTAATGAAGTGTAACTGGCCGCTTAGCGCCGGCTCCTATAATACCAGAAAGGCATTTCAACACCTGCTGCTTACTGCTGTCAGTGAGCGGGTTTAACTAGTATTGTACCGTGACCTTTGGGGTGCGTTTTGGGGGGTGCCATGTTATTCACCCGCTGATCACTATGTACGTTTCCCGGCTGTTAAACGCCGTCTCGTGTTACTTCATTACAACGTTAACATGGCGGGCCTCGCATGTAACAGCGCAGCCATAAGCGTGAGGGTGTAATCCGAAGGCCGCCGGGATGCTTTTCAGGCCCCGTCCCGAGTCCCCCTCGTAGTTTCCTTAGCTCTCCTCTGATTGACAAAGCAGGTGCTCTGCCCTCCTTTCTCACTTGTCTTTTTTTTTTCTCCACGTGTTTTTTTTTGGATCTCAGCACGAACGTGTTCGTGACCGCAGGCACCGAAACATTTATTATCCATCGTGAATCATTTTATCATCATTTTACCTCCTGAAAAGTAAAAATACAACAATTTAAAACTACTTTGACACAAGTAAAAAAAAAAAAAAAAAGCAAGTATTCCAACATTTTTGCGTTTTGTGGTATTATACACAAAACGATTACGAAATAAACTTATTTAAATTATCAAAAAGAAACTTTCTGTTACAAAAACAAATGGCATTTGTTGGAATGGCTCAATGAGTAAGCAGCATTTTACTGTTTTAATTTATATACAGTTATTTATGATTTAGTCCAATGATTCACCAGATAAAATTAAGGAGTTATTTAAAGATTAATGGGAAAAAAATTAATGGGACATTTTCCTGTTCATTTTGGGGGATTTTCTTTCATTTTTGCTGTTTTTCTTAAATATTTAATACCTGACCACATGCGACTCGTGAAACCAAGTTTATCACACATGTTTCTTTGTAAAATATTGACCCCATAGGTTACTAGTAATTTTAGAATGCATGGTGGTGAAGTAAACAAAAAAAAAAACTACAATAGTTCCCTTTAAATCATGGAGAAGTAGAGGTATAAACAAGAGAAATGGAAATACTCAATAACAAGTACAATAAAAATGAAAATGAATTCCCTCAGAAAAAAAATCTTTTCACATTTCCACCTGAAAAAAAACTAAAAAAACATCCACAATTTCTCAGGATTCAGATCCGAGAGCTTAAAAACTGCAGAAAAACTCGACATTTTAACTTCGAGATGAAACAACAGCCTGATAAATAAATAAATAAATACTCCAGTGAGTGAAAACTGATGTTTATTCAACCTTTTCTAAAAATCCTCAACTTAAAAACTCTGAACAATCCAACTTTCGATCATCTCGGTACTTCGCTTCGCTTTAAGGGGCCACGGTTGTTGTTGTTGTTGTTGTTGTCAACGGGCAAAGGGTTCAAACCCCCCCCCCTCCCCCCGCACCCTCTCCTCCGACTGCCCCGTTACTTTCCACCTCTGATCCTTCCCTCTGTCCTCGTGAGTCCGACGGCAGCTCAGCTTTCACCGCGTGGAAGATGCGACTCAGACACCGCGGATAATAAACCGCGCAGCGCTTTAAGTATCCAGATTTATAGTGTGAAAATCAACTGGGGGCCTCCTGCTGGTTTAACGCAACATAAACCTTGTAACTGCCCCTAAATCACTGGCGTGTAATAAGAGGCGTGGGGGAGGGAGGGAGGAAGGAGGAAAGGGGGGGGGGGGGTTTGAGTAGCATGGTCCTGTGCGAGCAGCAGCCCCGCTTCATGTATGTGATGTATCTTGAAAACCACTAGATAGGGTAAAATATATTATTATTTTTTAATTTGTCAACTAATATTTAAATTATTTGCATGTATTTTTGATTTGATTGACAGTCAAAATGATGTTCATTGTCTTCAGTAAAGCCACAAATATTCCCATTAATCACAATAATAATAATAATAATAATAAATGATAAGCACAAAGCGACCACTCGCCAGGCTAAGTTGAATTATCGCGACTTCAGGCTTCACGATGACTTATAAACAAAAGATAAAAAAATATATATATATTTTTAAATAGAATTTAACTGAATTTAAACAAGTCGGTGTAACGTGAAGCAGACGTTTTGTCGAGTCAGCACCTAAGTTTGCAGCTCTTTAATAATAAAAAAAAAAATCTCTTCGAGCTCATTGATGTGTAATTTAATTCAATTCCACTAAAGCGGACACTTTTTCTGTAATTAGGTGGGGAAATAAAAATGTGCACAAACATCAGCAATACAAATAAAAAAAATTAAAAAAACTATTAACATTGTCAACCCTCTTATCTTCGCGATAACGTCGGCTCAAAGGCATCAAAGTATTTTGTTTTAAACCAAAGTGTTCAATATATAAAATCGACATCAAAATCAATACAATCGATAGTTTTCTTGCAGCTGCTGGACGAACAGACGCGACTGCGACGAACAAAGAACTTATAATTTATTACTTATTCTAAAGGGAATATTTAACATCACGTAACAAAGCTGAATTAAACACACGCAGAACGACGGTGGCTCAGATGGACATTTCAAAGACTCAAAGTCTATTTTACTCTGATCTAAACTTGATTATGTTTATGTCAGCGGTAATTGTTGATCATGTTTATGTCAGCAGTAATTGTTGATTATGTTTATGTCAGCAGTAATTGTTGATTATGTTTATGTCAGCAGTAATTGTTGATCATGTTTATGTCAGCAGTAATTGTTGATTATGTTTATGTCAGCAGTAATTGTTGATTATGTTTATGTCAGCGGTAATTGTTGATTATGTTTATGTCAGCAGTAATTGTTGATCATGTTTATGTCAGCAGTAATTGTTGATTATGTTTATGTCAGCAGTAATTGTTGATTATGTTTATGTCAGCAGTAATTGTTGATTATGTTTATGTCAGCAGTAATTGTTGATCATGTTTATGTCAGCAGTAATTGTTGATCATGTTTATGTCAGCAGTAATTGTTGATTATGTTTATGTCAGCGGTAATTGTTGATCATGTTTATGTCAGCAGTAATTGTTGATCATGTTTATGTCAGCAGTAATTGTTGATTATGTTTATGTCAGCAGTAATTGTTGATCATGTTTATGTCAGCAGTAATTGTTTGTTCCCATCCTCCCAATGAGTTATTCACTTGTCGAGAGGTAACACGTGTTCGAGTCTGGTCCTGAACATGTGTGGCACTCCCTCCGGCTTCCCGGTAGACGGACATCCATCACGCCGCACGACCACGGGCTTCCTGTCGAGAGGGAAAAAAAAACGGAAAAAAGAAAGAAAGGAAAGCGATTGATCAGAAGCTTCCGCCTGACACGCGCAGATCTCTTTACAAAACAGATGCCTATTATTTTGTGGTCCCGGCTCGTTTCACTGCGACTCTCCTCTTTCTCTCAGCTGTGGTTATCACCTTCTCCCTCGTGCGCTTTCAGCTGCCCAGCCAGCTGGGGGCCGTGACTGGAGACAGGACGGTGTGTGTGTGTGTGTGTGTGTGTGTGTGTGTGTGTGTGTGACTCGTACTCAGAAAGGCCCGGTTGGGGCCAGAGGTCACTAAAGTGTTGAAGCTCAACACTTTAAAATAAGAGGATATTTCCTCTCCGACGAAAAACAGCCCGAGAGGAGGAGACAATGTTGACGAGGGGATTTATTTTATTTTTTTTGGGGGGGGGGGGGGACGGGGGGACATTTAGTTTCTAAATCCACGTTGTTGTGAAGCTCTGATCTTCCTCTCTGACTCATAATTATAAATACACAGGAAGATGTTCTCATTAGCCCCCCCCCCCCCCCCCTCTTCCTCCCCCTCAAATGGCAGACTGCTGGTCGCCATTTAGTTTGAGTTGGACCGGCGTGTTGGACGTTGAGCTTCGTACCGGTTTTCCCTCCAAGTTTACTAGCAGCACAAACATCAGTTGCTGCAGTAATATATATATATATATATATATATATATATATGTAAAGGCATAGTTAGGCTCGTTAATATTATTTGTTTGCAAGAAAAAAAAAAAGAATAAAATGCGAGAAAGCGATGCGGAAACAGATTTCCTGCAGAACTTGTGGTTTTTTTGGGGGTTTTTTTAGGATTCATTTTGAACCTGTTTTGTGTTTTTTGTGATTTCAAAATAAGAGATGAAAAAAAACCAACTCAAAAACCACATTCGAATAATGAAATATCTTATATTGCAGGCCCAGCGGGTCTGCACACCTGTCGGTCCGGGGATAGGATACCGGGTCAGTGTCACATTTTGCCGAAGAAGGAGGTCGTATGACAGAAGTCATGTGACACACATGGAGACAGGTCGGGGGGAGGAGGGGGAGGGTTCAAACCTTCCCTTTTTTCCAAGAGTACATGAGAAAACAAGATGGATTTCTTTAAATAAATCTACCCATGTGGCTTTTAGTGGCTCAATTTAAGGCACCTTACTTTTCCTACGTTAGGTGAGGCTAAAACGTGACACTGACACGCTTTCCCGTCGTGGACTGACACGTGTATCAAATCTACGTCCGCAACCACTAGACAGATGGATGGATGGATAGATAGATTTATTTTTTTCTTTGACGTCGGCGGGAGTTGTGCATCGTTGAATTCGTCCCTCCCTCAGAGTCAGACTGTCAACGCCGAGTTCCACCGGGACCCCTCCGAGGCCTCCGAGGGGGGAAAAAAACAGTCGCTGCACATCACCTGAACGTGTGGCGCCACGGCAACAGGGAGCAGTCTCCGAACTTATATTGAACTTCTCCACCGTCTGCAGGAAGCATTTGGAGAGATAAGTTCTTTTTGCAAGTGCACCTTATTTAAGACGCACTTATTGAATGACCCCCCCCCCCGAATGGAGGCTTTCCCCTTCAACTGAACTGACACAGAGGCGGTTCGGATTTCCCTCGGAAACAGGAACAAACCTATTTGTCTGGAATTCGATTAAAAATGACTAGAATTTTTAAAATATTGGATTTGAAATTGTTCTCAATATATATTGATACCATTTTTTTTATTGGTATATTAAAACTCGAGTTTGCAGTAGAATATAAATGTTTATTTTTTCTGTTAAAGAGAGAAGACTTTTGCACACACACACACAGTATTGGGAAAAAAAAAAAGATTTGTTTTATCTTTATCTTAATTTTAATAAATCGGAAATGTCAAGTAATAAATACTTTATTTTCACATTAGTAACAAAAATGCAGTCCTCCGCAACGGCCCACTATCTCCTGTGTGCTGTACAGCTTTAAGATGTGAAACAGACATTCATCTTCCTTAAATAGTGTTATGTACAGCAATCCAAAACTGTTCAAGAGAATTATTCTGTTTAAATTTAAATTAAAAAAAAAAAAAAAAAAAAAAAAAAAAAAAAAAAGTTGCTCATCGGCCACCTCCATTGGCTGCTCCGCCCCCGGCGCCTCCTCCTGATTGGTCCTGGGCGCCGGACATCATCAGGAAGAGAACGAGCGGCACGATGTACATCCACTGGAGGAGAGGAGAGGAGACAAAGAGGAAGGTAAACGCGACAATATCCGTTTTCAACATGACAAATGAAGTGTAATCACATGACATGTACTTCCAGATTGGTCATCCCAGATTTAGTTCTGAACAGAAGAGAAGACAAAAGGTAAAGTGCACAAACAGGTGAGAGGCTGTAGAGTTAAATAAATAAATAAATAAATAAATAAATAAATAAATAAATAAATAAATAAATAAATAAATAAATAAATAAATAAATATTTCAGGGTCAAACACCAAACACACTGAAAACACGTTAACGCGGACAGTTTGGATTCAGGGTGGACTGACGCCTTAACGTGCAGACTTCCTCAGAGGAGTCGCTTTCATTTGATAAAAGTTTGATCTCTGCGTTTATCAGCCTGAGATGTATTTGGTATTGGACCTGGAAAAAAAAAAGACTAAAACAGAGTAAAAGGCGGGAAAAGGAGGAACGGAGACGGTTTCTGTTAGTCACCAAATTAAAGACAAAGTGCGAAGGACAGAGGATGGAGTGAAGGAGGGAGGGAGGGAGGGAAGGAAGGAAGGACGGAGGGACAGAGGGAGGGAGCCACAAGTAAAAAGACTGTACTTTAGTGGGAATCAGCTCTGCTCTCTGTCGCCCCCTGCTGGGGGCTGTGCCGAATTGGAGACCATGAGGAAGATTGCGCCTCCCACAATCAAATACCACTGAAAACACAGCACAGCGCCGAGTCAGCACACGGTCACAGGAAGCAGCGCAGCGCAGCACACAGTCAACACAAGACAGAGAGATCGTACAAAAGTCCGGACGAGCCAAGTCGCTTTAAAAAAAAAAGAAAAAAAAAAAAGAAGAAAAAGAAAAGGAGAATCACAATTTGTTCCTCGCTTACGGTGGCGCTTGAAAGTTTGGTACAAATCAGACCAAAACAACATCATCAGGACTTAAAAATACATCAGGAGCCGAGAGCTTCTGATTAGAGTTCGCTGGTGGAACTCGGAATTCATTGTTGCATCATCGGCGACGGACCAACCGGACCCGACCCGACTGGACCGGACCGGACCCGACTGGACCGGACCCGAACCATCGGCGTGCTTCACAGACAGGAAAAAGCTCTCATGCGGTCCTTTTTTTTTCTTCCTTTTGTCCAAACACAACGCTTCTCATTTCAACCAAAACGTTTTTTTTTTGTTGTTGTTGTTGTTTTTTTGTCTCATCCATCCACAAAACATTTATGAAGAATCCGAGACTGTCGGCGAGAGAAACCAGCAGTTGAAGTGGACATAAAGCCCCAAATTATTACACTACGGTCCTCTCGCTCTGTAACGGACTGATAAACAACAACAACAACAACAACTTATTCTCCCTATTTGTCACTCGGATCCAAAACGATGGTGAAACTCGGCTCCAGGTTCACTTTAATATTGCAGCACAAAATGCAGCTTTTAAATTAATTTTTTTTAAAGTACCTTTTGTCATTTTAAAACTCACGAATCGTCTCAATTCATAATATTCAGAATCAGTTCGTTACTTCTTGAGCTCTTTTTTTTTAATTTATTTTTTAAAGATAAATAAACACAAGCTGAACAGGTAACTGTGAGTTCTCGAGTCTGAACCGGCGTCCAGGTGGGATTAAAGAGGAATAAACAGCGAAGCCCACGTAGAGCAAAACCAAAAGGAGCGACCGTCATTTAGACCCACGAGTGAAATAAATCCCAGGACTGACGTTCCTCCCGTTTCTTAACGTTTTTCAACTATCCGTTAACCGCGAGGGGGAATTACGATCGTCGCAGCACCGATTACGGGAGGCGGAGAAGCAGATGTCACCGGCGGCTTTCGGCGTGCGTACTCACATATTTAGCGAAGAAGGACTTCTGCTCTTGTGGATTCTTCCCTTTCTTCTCCGTCTCCAGCTGTATTCGCTCGAGGAACAGGGTCGTCTCGGGCCTGCGGGGAAGCACAGGAGTTCAAACGAGGAGGCGGAGCTTAAACCGAAGCCGTCTTCGAGGATACGTTTCGGGGGGTTGGGGGGGGGCACTGACCCGGGCGCGTTGACCGGCGCCACGATGCTGAGCGTGGTGTTGAAGACCTCCAGGTCCACTTCGTCCTCGACCTCGGTGCCCCTGCAGGCGCCGGGCAGCGTCACTATGGAGATGGCGATGAGGTAGCCGGAGACGTCGGTGTGCAGCGCGATCACGTCGCTCAGGTGGGACTCGACCATGGCGCACTGAGGACCAGAGGTTCCCGTCGCTCAGCGTCAACTCAAACGCGTTTTATGAACTCCGAACTAACGCTTCTTAAATATCTTTCCGCTTCCTTAAAGTGATTATCTACCTACACAATGCCTGGAATATAATTCTCGTGGAAACGTCGAATAACTGCAATTGTATTTTTGCACAGAAGTGAGACAAACACAAAGAAACGCAGTTTAAAAAACAAAACAAAACATCTGGAAGAAGGTTCGGTCAAAAACTAAAATCCAGATCCATCACAGATCTTTAACAAGTGCATCTGGAAGTTGAAACGTAAAACTCCTCAGACATTTTGCTTTTCTTTTTTTAAAATAAGCAATAATTTAATCTGGTTTAGCCATTTAATTCACCGCACTGTAAACTTGTAAACCCAACAACATTATAAATGTATTATTCATGAATAAAATCACCCCCCCCCCCCAAAAAAAAATAAAAATTCAGTAAAGTGGAAGTGAAGAGAAACTCACGGCTCTGACGAACGCCGTGAGGTGACCGTCCACCTGGCGCTCCGTCTGCCGGTCGGCCTGCAGGAAAACACGCGGCACCCGGACCCGGTAGAGGCCGTCCACCGCCGCCACTTCCTGCGGAGTCACGACAAACGAGGTTCGACGGTGCGATTACAGTTATCACACTTTTATAAATGACCCGCTGACTTCGCGTTTTAGGGCTCGTCGCTTCCTTTCAACTTTAACACCGGATGATGAACTGTATTTGCCGTTTTGTTTTCCTTTGACACGTCGCAGCTCACCTTCAGCTTGGTTCTGTCCTCCTCCGACAGCTGGTTCTGAGTCAGCGAAACACTCGGCTCCCTTCCAGCTTTCAACACCAGCGCCCCGCGCACCCGAAACTTTGCTATATCATCTGAAAACAAGAGAGAAGACGGAGAAGAACAGACATGAATGGATGAATGGATGAATGGATGGATGAATGGATGGATGGATGAATGCATGAATGGATGGATGGAGAGCAAGCATCATATCTCCACTTTAAAATAACATTTTCAAAAGACAAATCCAGGAATAAAAAGAGTATCGCATTGGCAAAAAGTTTTAAATGAAAGTTATTTGGAGCCCACGTGATATAGCTATAAACTGTGTGTGTGTGTGTGTGTGTGTGTGTGTGTGTGTGTCGTAGCAGGTTACTGTGCACGCCGGATTTCACCGAACACGATGGCAGATCTCTAAATATCCCCACATACGTCGCACGAGGTTAACAAACGACCGACGCAGCAAACAAATGTCGAATTGACAGATTTTTCAATGGAGTCCGGCGGGTGGACTCATCCGTTCGGACACGCCTGCTCGGTTAGCCGGCCCCTCGCATTTGGCGATGACGTTTACGCGCCTTTACAATCGCGGAATAACAGCGATGACACTTTCTTACCGACTTCAAACGAGTGCTCGAGGGGGACGGAGAACCCGCTGAACTCAGCCTCCGAGGCGTCACCGACCTGCGGAGGAAAAACACAAATCTACCGTCAGCCTGGAGCCGCTCACACGCTGCTAATGCTAATCACGCAGCTAACAGGTCCAGCTTTTAAAATGCGTTTTTTTTGTGTTGTTTTTTTTTTTTAATTCACCACGTGTCACACTTACCCGTCGGCCATTATTACAACGTGCAAAATCCGTGCACACGACGAACAAAATAATAGAAATAACAGCTAAATTAAAGGGCAGTAGACGAGCCATTTTTAACAGGAAGAAGTACCGGAAATGTCGATTGGACCACCCGTAAAATTACCACTTCCGGGAACAACAAAAGCATTTCCGCCCTTTTCTTTTCTTTTCTTTTCTTTTCTTTTCTTTTCTTTTCTTTTCTTTTCTTTTCTTTTCTTTTCTTTTCTTTTCTTTTCCCGCTTTCCTTTCCTTCTTTTAGTAACGTGTTTAATTTTTATTCAGGATTTTTTTTTTTGTTCACATCTAATTATTCATGATTATTTTTTACATTTCCTTTAATTACCTTTAAATTTTTAAAGCCGTTGAACAAAAGGCTCATAATGTTTCTGACTGTCATTTTAAGCTGAGCCGATGGCTTCATCACTCATCATTCAGAGCAGCTTTGTTTACAACATTCCTGTAAATGATTGGCAGCCTTGCACAGGTGAGAAATGTTAGTCACAAAAACACACACACACACACATACACAAAAACACACACACACACACGGTGTTGATTTTCTCATGCTGAGCTGTTTAAGTTATGTGCTGACCTACTTGCATGCATGTTGTTTATGCAACCTCTCATCAACTTTTCACTCCTGCTGCACAGGAACACCGTCCACTCTTTGAATTCATATTTTTTTTTTAGCTTTCTGTTATTTACAGTGTAGTTCCCGTGTGTGTTGACATAACGCCGCTGATGAACCAGGTTTGTTACGTGTGCTGCTGTCTTGTAACGTGTCAGCTACAATTTTCTTGGCAAATGGAAGCGCTTCATAATTTTTTAACATTTTGGGCTGTCAACATTTTAGCTTCGTTTCTTTATATTTACGACACCTCCTGTTAAATATGTGCTGCGTTGACGGCTTCACGCTGGCGTATTCGTCAGTTCATGGCACAACATGTCAAACACCATCTCACTCTCCTTTGCATCCCTGAACAGAATCACTGAAATAATCATGATGTAGATTTGTTGTGAATATTCATGTAGCTCTGTGAATATTCATGTGATGTGCTTCTGCGTGCACCGACACATCCGCGGCCAGCAGGGGCTGCTAACAGACCAGAAAAGCCCCCTTCAACTTTCCTCTCGCCCCCCCCCCCCCCCATACCCTCTGAAAGCCCCTAAAAGTGCCATTTTTATCAGCTGAATAATAAATATTTGTGCTGTGATGAAGAGGGTAATTCATGTTTCTAAATCCTGTAGTCAGCATTCTGTGCTCCACCTTAGCCAGCATTGTGTTTACCTAAAAGTCCCTTTTTTTAAGGGGTGAATCTACGCCCGGATCAGTGTTTTTACCGTCTTGTGTTTACATCAAGCTGGAATGAACAGCTGTTCACATCTGAGATCAGAAGGCGACCCGAGTGACCACGTGTGATCAGATTTAATTTCTTCCCGAGACTTTCTTTTTTGATCTGTGGAAGCAGAGACTTTTTTTTTTTTTTTCTTTCTAGTAGTTAATAGTGGCTTTAAAAGTGGAGAAGAGGATTGCAGGGGTTATTTGATACCTTACATCTGGCTCTGAAATGGACCATATTGTTTTTGTATAGACACGTACTGTATCGTACTGGGAAGCTCGTAAAACTGTCCCGCAAACAGCGGCCTCCTGGTGGGTTCGAGACTCTGACCGTGACATCACAATGTCCCTGGTTTGACAGCTGGGTCCTTTGATTTATTTCTCAATTTTAAAAAAAGTATTTATTTATTGTATTTCTAGGATGTGTCTTTTTTTTTTGGGCTGTTTTTGTAACTAACAAGTAACACGCCAAATTCTATTCTATTCTATTCTATTCTATTCTATTCTATTCTATTCTATTCTATTCTATTCTATAAAGGCAAGGATGAAAAGACAAAAGATAAATATAGGAAGAGAGATTACATGAATGCTATACTGATCGTCTGTTGTAACGTATTTGAATGCACACTTACAGTATTTAGTCTAAATGAAGCATCAATGATTTGACCTATGTGTGTTCTTCATGGTTTTGGGTTCAGTCACACCCTCATTTAACGCTCCCTGTAGGTGATAATTTAACATTTTAATGCTAAACTGGACAAATCCTTTTGTTTTCCAGAGTGAATGCACATAATACAGTTTTTATTATGGAAATGAATTGTTAACTCTCGGTTGCAACGCGTTCGTTTTTGTACCCATGTTGTATAAACCCGCGGTTCTCGATTCGGTTTGTTGTGTAGTGAACAAAGACTACGATATGTGGCACTTCAAAAACAGAGTTTATAATTTTTGTTCTTCTTCTTTGAGTCTGCATGCACTGGATCCAGCTTTGGTTGCTAATCTAAGTTGCCAAACTGCTGATAAACAGTCCATGAGCCCAAAAATAAAAGTACCAAACTTAAAGAAAAGAGAGATCAGCTGCAGGTTTCTGCCAAATGTGATTGATGTGATTTATTTCTCAATGCTTATTCCTGGCTGAAGAGTTCTGCTGACATGCAATAAACCCTCAGTGGGTACAAGTGAGAGGCATCCATCATTTTAAACTTCAACATTTCAGCCCCGAAGTGCTGAAAAGGAGTTTTGAATCCAGTGTTAATCCGTTAAAGTTTAGAATATCAAGAAGTCAAGACTATTTTATTGGGACTATCTAACTTGTTTTAACCTTTTTCTGCTAAAACAAAACAAAACAAAAAATCAGTTATTCCAGCCCAGTCGTCTATTCAGACTCTGTAATCAACCAACACAGTATCACGGCAAAGCGTGAAATAGACACGCCTGTCCACTCCGGTAAAGCATTTTGGTGCTGTCCCTGCGGGATGAAGAGGTTCAAATCCAGAAGGTAACAACTTTTTCTTCAATCGCTTTTTGCTGCCGAACCTCAACCGTGTACTTCTTTAGTAACCCCAACTACGTGGTTTCGCTAAAAGTAAAATTTTCCTGTGAATCATGTGGCTCTAAGCATGCAGAAGGGTTCATTAGTAAACGTGTAACTTTCACGCCTAGACAAGCCCAAAGCGTTTCTATTTCACGCTTTGCTGTGACGCCCGGGTTGAATCAACAGGATATATGTTACTTTAATGATAATAATTTAATGATAATACCTCCGTTTTTTTTTTTTTTTTTCTTTTTTTTTTTTTTTTTTTTTCTTCAGTTATTGTATGACTGTTGATGGAAACAGTGGGCCTTTTCTCTGTGGGCTCCTCTTCTCAGTTTAAAGGTGGCGGAGCCGTGCATGGAGCATATGGTGAGTGAGGCATGTGATTCCCCCGGGCTACAACTCTGAAACTATGCAGGCCAATGCAGTATCTGCCCCCCCCACACACACACACACTTTACTGGGAAAGCCCATTACTCTCTGTCACCGCCCTAAACAACGGTGTCACCTTACTATTCTTAGTCAAATATGAAAGCATGTGTATATATGTGAGCTGACAGCAGGACTTTCACTTTGAAGGAAGACGCTGTCGCGAAACGTCTGCCCGCGTTAAAAAGGGAGCATCGTGAAAAATGAGACAGAAAGTCAACAAAGTGTTTCGAAACACATGCAAAGTTTTTAATATGCTGCCGCAGTTTGGGGTTAATGACAGGAAAATAATTTTCTCGTAAGCCTGCAGATAGTCTGAAGTTTTTCTAAAATAAATAAATATTTCATGATGTTTCTGATCAAACAATTGCAGCAAATTGTTTTCAGTCTTATTGTCTTATGACCCCAATTCCAAAAGGAGGAAGAAACTAAACTTATTGAAGGATGTAAGACAACATTTTTATCTGAAAAACATTTTTGTGTAACACCTGCTCCAGAGTACAAAACTGACATCCACCTCTCACTTGATGAAGTAAATATTTTAAGCACACATTGTTCTTCGCACATCAAACATAATTTCATCACGTAGAGCGACAACAAAAAGTAAGTAGGAGCAGATTTACAGTCACTCAAATGAAATCTCTTTTTTTATGTTGGCGTAGGGAGCTTCTTTGTTAACAGCTCGTTATTTATACATCCGATGAATATAAAGCAACATCGCCACTCGCGTATAGAGTAATGACTCGGTCCACCTGGTGTGTGTAAGTCCTTTTTAGCTTCTGATCTATCGTGAATATAAAACACTTATTAAAGATGCTTTGCAGTAAACCCAGTGTGTGTTCGCGGATGCCGAATAAAAAAAACACGGTTTGACCTCGATCTTTGGAAACATGCTCAAAGTGATATAAGCTGAGGCCTCACGGTTAAGAGGCTGATCTCGACACCAAAGGGTTGCCAGTTCAATTCCACTGCTCCAGAGTAGCAGAGCAGCCAAAACCAGGCCGAGTCGTTCATTAAAATGTAAGAAATGCAGAGAAAGAGTGTCTCATTGTATTAATGCAGGTTTTTAGTTTCTTTCTTTTCACTGCCACAATCTGTCAAAACTTGTTCACGCACTACATTTAGTCAGTTATGCTCCAAAGCTGTGGAACGAGCAACCTGTGAAGCTCCGTAAGTACTTTAAAAAAAAAAAAAAAAGGTTAAAACCTTAAAACTTTAAACTAGCCACACCTGAAGCTCGCTCGCATTTGCCAAAACCTCTGCACTCCTGCACCCTTAAAAACGACATTTTAACTCCATTGTATTTTATAATTTTCTTGTGTTTATCTTTATCTGCTCTTATGCATTTTATTTCTTTTTTTTAAATGACATTTTATCTTGTTTTCGTGTTTCGTTTACGTTCCTCTGTTTATACGTGAAACACTGCATGTGATATTCTTTGAGCTGCATGTCTCGTATGAAAGGAGCTATAATAATAAAGATTATTATTTCTATTATGAACTACCGCACTTACGATGCATTTTGCTGTCTTCAATACGTTAACTCTTTTGTATTTTATTAATGTGTTATCTTGTGTTTAATCAAGATGCATTTAGTTTTCATTTTCATGTTTCAATCACATTTGACCATATTTTTATGTTCCTTTTTTATCTGCTACATTAAATGTTCTTGCTGTAAAGCACTTTGAGCTGCAGGGGTTTTTTTTGTATGAAAGGAGCTATAGACATTAACTTTATTATTATTGATATTAAATTTTACTTCTGTTAAAAAAAAAAATCTAATTCAGGACACTAAATTTTGACGATAAAAAGTACAGATTGACAGTTTTAATGTCTTAACTGGTGTGCGACTGTCATGTTAAAGGGACCTGCTTCGGTTAGCTTAACGTGTACTTCGGCGAGGCTTAACTAATGCAAGCGTTAAATAACTTACTGGATCATGTAGGACACCTATAGTTAGTCTCCTATATCCACCTTAAATCCAAAATATTGGAGTAATTTCAACCTATTCAGAGTTTAAATCACCACTGATGAGCTACGAATGCATCCAAAAAGATTCTTTAAAGATAATTCAGCTTCAGTAATGTAAAGTTATAATTTACAGTCGGTCTAACAGACTCGAGGACCTTTTATGTCCCATTCAGACGGCTCTCTGTAATCTTCCTCGAGGGTATTTTGTTCTCCTTGAGCATCTGAATCTCAAGTTGCACTTGCCTTAAATAGCCGTTCTTCAATCGCCGCCTCTCTTTCTGACTGAAGTTCTCTCTCCAAAATTAAAGCTTCCAACAATGTTTATTGTCTCGGCCGAGGTTGTGGGCTCCTGGGCAATCTGCGCAGTGGGAAAAAAAAATTCAATAAACGCACCACCGTATACAGGTGAACGCGCGGCGAGTGAAACGCTTATTAAATGCATAATTTAACGCTGATGTCTTGTAATTTCCATTTGTTGGCTGAGAAGAAAAAGGCCGGTGCCGTGCTTCGATCACCAAAACGTTTTCATTTTGCTCAACATATTTATTCCACCAACACGCGACGAACCCCGGCGTGAACACCGGAAGGCGAAATGAGGTCGGCGACCTCCCTCCCGCCGAATGCGACTTTGTCCCTGGCATCCCTGAGCGACCCCCCCACCCCCCCGTTGACAGCTCCCGAACAACAACTGCTGCTGCTTCGCTCTCATTGGTCCTCGTCGGCAAGACACTGAGCAAACATTACTGAGCTGAGGGAGGGAGGGAGGGAGGGAGGGGAAGGGGAAGGGGGTGAAACTTGAGTTCAAAATCAACTGCCACCTCGAGGTTACTGATACACCAAGCGCCGACCGCCGGCGACCGCCGGCGACGTCGTCAGCCGTCGGTTTGTGAGCGTTACGACGCCTCCGATTCAGATTCTGTCCGTCACCACTTCCACCAGCCTGCGCGTTGTTGTCATGGCAACACTGTCGCAAGGTACACGCGCCCCCAGCGTAGCTGCGAGTCGAAAAAAAACCAAAAAGCTACCTGCCCAAAAAGGTCTACTTGCGCGAGAGGTCGTTACTTCGGAGGACGTCTCGGCGACCGCCGGGCCGCTCTTTCACTCCGCAGCTGAAGACTTCAGCCAACACTTGTTCCCCGAAGTAAAACACATGCTGAGCACGCATGATGCCGGCAGTTAACTCAACACGATGCATTTAATGACCGTCGGCGTGTTGCGTTGCAGAATGAAAGCGAGGCTCTTTGGGCAGATCGCGTTTGATCGGTATGAAGATCCCCCGTCTATCGTTTCTCCATATTGACACATCAGATCGTGACAGAAAGCAGAAGCGTGATTGCGACCCCAGAAACACCATTTCTGATCCGTCCTGATGGTTTCTGGTCTTTTCTGCGACAAATCCAAATCAAGTTTAGATATAAACAAAGTTCGGGTTCTTGGCGCGGAAAGTGTCTCTCGTGTTTTCAGCTCGCTCTCTCACGCCCTTCCCCGGCGAATAACGCCGAAACGTATATCGGCAGAGTTCGGCCGATGCAGCATCCCCGAGCGAAGCTGTCAATCACGGCCGATTAGCATCGGTCAGTTCGTTAATGTTCGGCCTCCGGCGCCTCACGAGGGCCGGACTTTTCTTCTTATGGCTTCGAACCGGTTTTACCGCTCACGGCGTCTTCCTTCTGCTCCTCAAAGCCCCCCCCCCACCCCCAACTCCCCCACACCACCCCCCCGCAGATCCTGCCAAGGTTTCAAGTAACCACCGTTCTGTCACTCTCGTCCCCCCTTGTTGAGGGTGTGTGTGTGTCTTGGAGAGGGAGGGATGGGGGAGGAGGGGAGGCGGAGGTTTGGCGGAGGTCATAAAAAGGGGATGAAGGATAAAATGCGGGCAGATTTACTCACAAGCAGGGAGGAGGACGCGTTCAGAGGAATCACTGCAGACAGACAGACAGACATGCCTGAGCCCCAGAAGCCAGGTAAGCCGGTCCATCCCGCCGGATTATTATAGGAAACTCGCAGATTAAAAATAAAGAAAAAAAAGTGTAAAATTTAAATGTTCAGATGTGTTAAAAAACAAAAAACAAACAAACAAAACAAGGACAAACTGTTAACTCGTTCTTCAGTGTTGGATAAATGAGGCTGTTACTGCGTTACTGCATCATGATGCATCCCAGCTGAGCTTTTAGAAGTTCATTAGCAGTTTATTAGTCCACCTGTAATAAAGCAACACAATCAAAACTCTTCAGGGGAAACCATGTCAAGATTGTTCTTTTTACTATTTTACCCCCTCCCCTCCTCCTCCTCCCTCCCGCCAATAAAAAAAAAAAAACCAACCTCTGATGAAGACAGGATTTGTGAAAGCTGTTGAGCAGCAGTAATCTGTGATACGAGTCGTGGCTTTCATTAGCTGGTGTCTTTAATCTGCTGCTCTCTCTTTCCGTCACAATGTTCTCGAGGAAAGTATTGTTCAACAATTAAGGGCAGAAACGGCAAAGATCGCAGACACGTTATTACAGATTAACATATTTATCATGTTTTCAGGGTGAAATATGATTGTTTGTACTTCTCTCTTATTTCATTAGTTATTTCAAAATAAAATGATGGCGTCGAGAGGCGAGCCGTTAACGGTCGCGATCGCGGATGTCAGTCGCTCTTAAGGGGGGGACAAATGTGTTGAGTGTGGGGGGAGGTGGGGGGGACGTAGGAGGGGGAGTGGGGTTGGGTTGGGGTTGGGTTATCCTCTCGGGCTTCATTAAGTCGATGAAAGCAGGAATGCTGAAGGGGCAAAAGTCGGCACACTTACGGAGACGCTTTTAATGTTCAAGGTTAGAAGTGAAGAAATCTCTCGTTACGCGTGATCAAAGAGACGAAGTGTGTTTGCTTTGTGTTGATATCTCAATATGTTATTATTATTATTATTATTATTATTATTTCGCCGATGAGGTGAAATCTCAGACTCGTCCCGTTTTCATTCTCCTGTCACGCAGTAATTCCATCCCTGCGTTTCATTATATCTCGCCAATGTGTCGCCCGATCCGCAGCGCTGACATCACACATATTAAGTTCCTAACACCACATTACTGTCTTCTCTCGGGCCTCCTCTTGTTCTTGTGTTTCCACCCGTCCCCGAAATCGCTTGCCCCTCTCTTGAACTTCATCGTGCTCTCTCAGCTTTGGTTCCCCCCCCCCGCCCCCCCCGCCCCTCCCGCCCTCTCCCGCCGCCTGTCGCTCAGCCGGTGACAGCTTCATGATGTGACTCGCCCGCTGGCGTCTTGCTCTCTGCCGCCCCGGGACTCTAGAAGCCGAGGCGATCAAGGAGGAAGCACGCATCCCAATAAACAGCCACAAGAATAGTCCCGAGGCTTCGTGGAACCCGGGAGAGACACCTCTGGAGACGGGGCGGGGGGCGGGGGGTGGGGGGGGGGGGGAGTTTACACTTTATTAGACCCAACTTTTTAATTACCGGTTGAACTGGCAGCGGCCAGCGTCTCTAATCCAGACGCGCCTCCTTCTTCTGAATTCGATTAACGTGTCTGGAGGAAGATGTTGACGTTCCCGACGGCCTCATCGTTCCCGTCCGTCACGGCCGTCAACGGCGTTGCTGTTGCCGAGCAACGGCGTTCTCATGACCTAAACCCACTTGAACGCCGATCACACGGCGCACACGACTTCCCCCGTGTTGTAACCACGAGGCCGCGCACGTCCTGATTATTTTGAGGCGCAGTCTTCGTTGAATTTAAATTGGCACCTTTTTCAAAGCAGGAAAATATGGCCGACTTGTGTAACGACGCCGAGGCGCTTGGCGCCCGCTCGGACTTCTTAAAGTGACTTCTGATGCTCCTCGGGACAATTTTAAACAACGAAGCGGCCTTTCATTTATACGAGCCGTGTTTTCACCCCTTTTAAATTGTTTGGCGTTACCGTGGAAACGCGACTCTCAGTTCTGCGTTAGCCTGGAAGAAGAGCGGCGCCTGAAGATTTCCCGAAGCTGCGTATCAACGAGCGTCTCAGGCCGGTGCCACGTCCCGGTTTTATACCGCCAGATGTTTTTTGCCTTTTGCATTTAAAAGATTATACATTTTTTTTTTTTTACATGTAATTGTAACAGTTTTTTTCTGAATTGCGAAACATTTTCTGCTTGAATTTCAATGACTAGAATTCATACAACAAGAGCTCGGCAGCTTTGCGAAGCAGATGAGCCGATGTTTCGCCACTGGCTTTAATTTAAGCCGAGAAAAGTAAGCTTCAGTAAAACTTACATAGATGTGAGAGGGGGACTCGGGACATCTTCGAGGTCCACCTCCTTGTTTTTTTTTTTTTTGCATAGTCGCAGTTATTTAGTGGAAGGTTAAACCCTGCTGTCACCCCTGTAGGCTGCAGGGTAGAAGGAGGCTTAGACGACCCCACCCACCCACCCACCCGTCTCAGTGGGTCCAGTGTAGCGTTACCTCATACCGAGGCCGTCATCGAGTTCCCACAGGTATGCACCGGCCGCTTGATGGATTACAGACAGATGGAGGGCCGAGCAACTGCGCCGCGAGCTCCCACAAAGAGAGCGTGAGAAGTTATCCGAGCCCCGATGTATCGTTAACAAAGGCTCTCTAAACGCAAGCCGAGCGCCGCGATGCGCGGAGGATCCGCACCAAGAATTTACCCACGTTTTTTTTTTTTTTTTTTTTTTTCTTCTTTTCCAAAAAGCTTCCTCTTGCGATCTCCGACGAGGCCGCGGCCTATCTGGAAGCGCGCTGGAAGACAAAAAGGAAATGAATGGAAAAGCTGAAGTGGATGACAGCTTAATGCGCTACTTAAAGCCGCCTTTGTTTACCGAACACCACAGATTCCTCATCCCTAAATTAGAATTGCATTTAGCGATTGTTTTCTTATGTTGAGGCCGCTTTACTCGCATAATGACAATTCATTCAGATTGTCAGGAGAGCTTACAGCAGCGCTATAAAATCTAATCTTCGGCTTCGCACGCCTCCTTTTATTCCTCTTTCAACTCTATTACCAAATCCTTCCCGTTCTCCTCCCTTGTTCTGCCATAAATCTTCATTCTCACACATGGCGAAGAGGCGGGAGGGGGTGGGGGGTGAGGGTGGTGGTGGTGGTGGTGGGGGGGATCCAAACAAGTCATAATTCTTATCATCATCACCATAACCCGGCGTTATGGACTCTCACGCGGCCTCCGCGGGCGCGGCGCGGCGCGGCGAATCCCTCGGCAGCTTCAGGCCCTTCGTGGAAACGTCTCCGTGAAGGTTCTTGGTTTTTCTGAGCTCGAGATGATGAAGCGATAATAAAGCGGCGCATAAATCACACGCCAGCTCTGGAGGAAAGAGGACGGCGGAGGAACCCGACCGAACCGCCGATCGTCCTCGGTCTTCGGCCAATGTGACAGCTCTCGGCTGACACCTTCGATATTATAATTTTTTTTTTTTTTTGTCACATCAGTCTACTGTCATGGAGGAGCGTTTGAGAGGCTGGTGGCGGTAAATTAAAGGCGGATTTCTGTTGCCTGTTTTTCATAAACAGCAAGTTGTGAAGTGAGTTCATCACAGTTCGTCACCCGAAACCAATAAACTCGTCACAAGAAGATCTACAATGACGAGTTTCACCAGTCATCTGTAATGAATCAACCATTTCTCATTGTCTTGAAAGCAATAATCATAATCTACGTTTGATTAATTATGATCAATACAAAACGTGATAGTTAAGATATATTGTAAATGGTTTGATCCACGTAAGATAGAGGACACAGTCTGAAGGAGACTGGGTTCATGAGAAAGAAAAATCCTTTAAAATATTAAAAATATTCCTTTTTTATTCTTCCTCCGACAAGCTGAATCTCAGCAGCCAAAAACAAAAAGTAGGTCATCCAAATTTGCAAAGACCTCTCCTGTTTTACAGCTCGGTTAAAAATGTGAGTTCCTGTTCAGCAGGCAGAAGAAAAAAAACCCTGCTTTTATTTAGAAGAAAAGTGACACTTCATGAATCCAAATCAACAACCGCTGGAAGTAGTTTCTGTGCATCAGAAAAGCTCGGAGACCAACGTAAAAATAAAATCCGACGTAAAATAACAATAAAATCAATCTGCCCCACGAGAGCTGTAGCTCATCTTCAGTTTACATTTCGAATACATTTTTGGCCACACTTTGCCGCTTATTTTTATTCCTCGTGCCAGTGAAACAAAAGATCTTTTTTTTTTTAAATTTGAAGGTGACCTAATTTAAATCTGTGTCAGGAAACGGATTTCACAGAAAGCCGCGCTGCTTATTATTTTCCGGCCTGAGCAATCGCTGGAATTACTGGAATATCTGCTGTCTTTGATGCCCCCCCCCCCCCCCCCAAAAAAAAAAAAAAAAAAAGCCCGTCACAAAGCAACTCTTTAGCTGCCACTCTGGATTCATCCCGTTCAGCCTTCCCCTCCTCCCCCGACGGGGCGACGCTCCGTTCAGCGCGCCGTACAGCTGCGAGGAAGATCATCGACGCTGTCAAATTATCTTGGCAAATGATTGAGTGATGGGGAGTGATGGGGAGGGCAGAGGCTTAAGTGTACCCTGATTCTGCCGACAGCGCCGAGCTCCGTCCTCGTCATAAAACGGTGAAACTCCATCAGGCACGCTCCGACCCCCCCCAGCGTGGATGCCAGCCAAGTGCCAATAATAACCATTGATACCCACCCACACGCTCCCATTTATAAATAGACTATTTGAATATTAATCTTCTTCCTAAACCCCCCCTCCCTTTGCCCCCCCCCTTGCCGCCGCTGATATTCTGCGTTCAGATATATATTTGAATATCGTGCAAACACAACGCCGCCCTCCGTCACGTGGTTCCAATACAGTAACGCCGGCCCGGCCGGGTGCGATCCCGCCGCGCGAAAACGGAGCGAGTCGTTCGCTTTCAAATTGGCATTAAGGTGCTTTTTTTTTTTTTTTTAAGGCAGCGAGGGATTCCCTGCTGAATAGCGTCCCAAACGTGCGTTTAAATCTGAGAGGATTGCGGTTCTAGTTACTAAAAAAACACTCGGAGGAAGAGCCGCTCACAAAGCCGAAGCTGTCCGACTGCTCGGGGGAAATCGGAGTAGTTGGAGACAGAGTTTAGCTCTGAAGTTCGTTATTAAATCAATTTTTGTTTAATTATTCAAGTTGCTTAAAATGTTTTGCGAAATTGCCAGGAATTTTTTTTGGTGTTGCGTTACCAGTGATGGTGACATTATTGGAGTTACTTTTTCAGACTTTAGAAAGTGACAATCGGACCAATGGATGCTCCTCTAAAACGAATCCTCTTAGGACTTTTTCTTTTGTTTATCGCAACCTCAAAAAGAAAAACCAAGACGACGCGACAGCGGAGTGGTTAACGATTACCGGTTTTGACACCAAAGTGTGTAATACATCCGTCAGTCTGTCTCAGAGTCACGTTTTGCCTCGTGAAAAACCACGTGGTCAGTTAGACTGCATATAAAAGTGGACGTCGCTTCCGGGTCAGAAAACTGAGGCCAATACGGAAGTAGTCATTAAGTGCAATACCGCCGAGGGCCACTAGAGGCCGGCTCCAAAAAGCCTCCGGCTCCGTAGACTCCCATTCAACTTCTCTCGTTAAATACAAAGTCAATAATTGTTTTTAACAAGTCGTTATCGTGTCATCTGTCACTCCCTTTTTTTTTTTTTCTTTCTGAAAGTCCATCTGAAAAAAAAACCCCGTCCTTATTTAAATATTCGGTCACGGTTGGTTGTCAAAGTGGCTCTAGGAGGAAAAAGGACAGAGACTCCTGGTGTAGACGATGTCAGCAGTAAGTTCCCGGTTGTATTCCTAACCGGGCAGACCTTCACTTCAAGTCATTCCTCTGCTCTGTTTCCCAACATTTTTTAACAAAGGGTGAAAATGCTGAAAAAAATTGCCCATAAAGAAAAGAGAGAGAGAGAGCGAGAGAGACACCATCTGAATATCAACTCTAAAATCTCAAAGTCGATTCTACTTCTGTGGAAATCAGTCTTCCTCAGATGAGAGAATCAACTTTTATAGACTATAGACACACTGACGTGAGATTCGTCTGATGTCGTCACGATGCACAGATGGCACGATTGAGATCTGAACAGTTTTTTTTTTTTAAAGTCTACCTTTCTGGGGTTGGGGGGGGTTGAGGGGTTGGGGCGGGGCGGGGCTCTCTTCAGTCAGATTCTCTGATTTGCCATCCCTTTCAAAAATAACCCTTTTCCATCCTAAGGAAACGTTGCGTCTCACGAAGGACACAAATAACGCACGGACGTATCATGAGATGCATTACGAGAAAGATCCTTTGGCTCCGGGACTTTGAGGTTTCACTTGAACCGGTTCGCCTGCATGAGCAAGTCTCGACTCCAAGAAGTAAACTTATCACTGCAACAGGCTGCTCGATGGATCCGTTGTGTATACATTTACAGCGCTGACAGACACACGTGGAAACGCGAGCTCACAGTTCCCCCCCAACCCCCCGACACGCTCGTCCGGCGCGACGGGTGTCGTTGTGTAAAAGGGCACCGGGCTGCGTTAACCGAGTCTGAGCGGTGGGAATATGTTACCACCAACTGGCGACGGGCTCCCTCAGAGAGAGGCCGCGGCGGCCCCGGTCTCTAGTTAACACTTCTACTGTTGCCATAGCTTACGGTTGTAGACCTGCTAAAGTGACTGCGTGCATTCGGCAGTCCTCCACCTTCAAACGACACCACATGCGAGGGAGCCTCCTCCCGCGGCGGCGGCGGCGGCTGCTTCGGTTCCCCGAGTTCTTAAAGCGACAGCTGCTCGGTATCTGCCGTCAAAACACACTTTCAGACTAAACGCACGAGGAAAGTACGCGCCCCCTCCCTCGCCTTTTTTTTTTTAGGGCTTTGTTCAGCGACGACAGAGAGAAAGATTTCAAGATTCAAATGTTTGGCTTGGCCTGACTCCTTTGGCTTAACTGCCTGAACAAGCCGGAGACGTAAGGCAGCAGGAAGACGGGGAAATGTCAAGAGAGATTAACGAAGCGAATTCCACAGAGGTTACCCTTCAAAAGCAAAACGGCGAGAGAGACAGAGAGAGAGAGACTGTGTTGAGGATGAGCACAGCAATGTTCATCTACTTACCGTTTATCAGAATTATAAAGAGTTACTCTTATTTGTTTTCCGGTTGCATCACAAAAACAGCACAGAAACATCCCGGTTGTTGCTCCTCATTGTAAAATCTCGAGCATGTTAATGGATAAATCAAGGTCTGCTCTTGCTGTATGTGATATTATATCTAATAACATGATAGAAGAAATAGTAATAAAATAAAAAACTTGCGAGTTCCTGAACTGTCTAAAGAGACGTTCTTTCTGGTGCTGTTGGTTTCACGTCCTATAAAGAGTGCATTAGCAGTGGAAGCTAATAGTTGGCAATAGTGGCGGGCGGCTCACTAGCCGAGTATCAATATTGATATTAAATCTTGTTTTGAAGCCAGTATCGATGGGATCGATGAAATAGGAAAAACGGATCTGTCTCGAGTTAGATCACACGCTTCTCTGCCTCAAAAATACAAAACAAGTCACCGAATTGTTATTTTTGTCGTTTGACCCTGGTTTTACTTGTCAATCTATTTTTTTTTTGTAACGCCAACCCTGTAACCCCAAGGCTGATCAAAAAAAGGGACACCACCCATAAAAACCCAAAGCTTATCGTCAGAAAATCCAAGGAAAACAGCAAATTAGCAGGCGACAGCCGTAACCGGAGACGCAATGTTTTCGTGTTGTTTATCTGTCCAACCAGTTCCTCTAAAAGCAATATCTCTACAATGCCTTGAGGCAATTTCTTCAAATTTGGCACACACGTTAACTAGGACTCAAGAATGAACTGATGAGATTTTGGAGATGAAAAGTCAAAGGTCACTCCTACCTCACGTCGACTTGTGCATGCAATGTTTTGGAGATTTCTTCAAATGCTTAAGGTTGAACTCGACAGACTCCATTTTGGTGGTCAAATTTGGCACAAACGTTCACTCGGACTCGAGGTTGAGCCGAGTAGATTTGAGGGGTCAAAAGGTCATAGATCATCGGTCAAGGGTCCCTATGAGACATTTCACACAAGTGTCTGATGGGATATAATGGCAAAAAGAGCCATTATTCCGCACCACAACTCAGGAACAATATGTAGGTTTTGTATTCAGATCTCGTTTCCGCTGCTTCCAGGTGACCAAAAAAAATTAAGTTATTGCAGGTTTAATAAAACGCAAAGAACTTAGTTCTACCTCACAAATGGTACAACAACCAAATCACAAAACGACACCGCTTCAAAGCACAAAATTGTGAATTAAATACGTAAACCTGCTATATATGGAAGATTACATGGCTTTTGGTGAATGCTTATCTTTTAATCAGCTTGATAAGTCAGGCGTGTAAGCGCTTTTAGTTTCTATGGTCAGAAATACATCACCTGGCAATGTTAGTGCTTCGCTCCACTAACTAACCTGAAAATCCCCTCTACGTATCGACTTCTGCTATATTACAAAATCAGTTTATGGCCAGAGCGATATTATCAGGTGTTAAAGTATCCAAGAGTTTAAAATTATATTAGCGATAAGCTTTTGGAAATAAAAACGGTCTATAATTATGACTGCAGAGTATCAAAGTAATGAGTGTATTTTAAGGAAGTATTGACAGTTGCAGGGTCAGCGAAAACCAAGTAAATAAAATCCCGTGTCAACAAGCAACCGCACATGGTATTCGTTAAATATAAACGGTGTAGCTTATGTCTCATCTCCTCCTCTGAAGAACCCAATCCTCCAGCTCCTTGACCCCGGTTGGCCCGGCTCATTGTTCTTCTCTCTCCCAGTTTTAGCCGGGTACTTCCTGCTCTCCATTCTGCTCAGCCCCCAGAAGAGGAGAGGAATCAGATTAAAGTAGGACAAAGAAATTGTTGGGACGAGAAAGTGCTGAGACTGCGGATTTGCATTAAGAAAAAAAAAAAAAAAAAAAAAAAAAAAAAAAAAAAAAGGGAAGACGGAGCGGAGAGCGCAAAAAGAGACGTTATCCATTTAACAGATACCTGGAAGACACGGAAACAGACATCTGTTGAGGGAACTTATCTAGGCCAGAGAGGAGCGTGGATGGTGACGAGAGCGAAGGTTGGATCAGTTGAGCATCACCTGCAGGATTAGCGCAGGCGGTTGAAGTCGGGCTTGGTTGCGACTTAGCGGCTTTTGCGGGGCGGGACAGACGGAGATGCGATGGGAGGAAAGCGCTAACACCAACGGGAGGGAAGATCCCGTGACGCGGCCTGAAGGAGAAACAGGTCACTCGTGGATAATTACAGGAGGATAAAATCGTCTTTTGGTTGTAAAAATACACCCACCTTATCGGCCTGGATCGCACAGCGGCGCTACGACAGAGAACAATGTCACCAACCTCCGCTAATTGAGATGCTGCAGATTTGCCGCATCTCCCCGAATTAAATATGATCGTCGGGTATGGGGTTACAGTCTGCCCTTCTTTTCTTAAAGCAGAGTGCAGCTTCCTGTCCTCCCCAAGTACAACCAGCCCTGCTGGAGTTCAGCTCTAAGGATAGATTGGGCTGTCGTGCAGTTCAACCTCTGAGGTCCAAACCGAAATATCTCGACTATCCCGAATATCTCAGGCGATCTCGGGTCAAGAAACTTTGCGATTCTCTACTTTTCCTCCGGAAGATGGAGAGTGAAATATCTGGACAACTATCGGATGCGACGGCGCAGAATGAGGTACAAATATTCATTGTGACCCGCTGAGTCTCCCTTTTGTCCCAATTTTCATTCATCCTTTGAAAGAAATGCGTCCATCCGCCCCCGTTCTCGTGAACACGATATCTCTACAACGCCTTCAGGAAATTTCTTCAAGTTTGGCACAAAGGTTCCCCCGGCCTCCGAGATGAACCGAATAAATTTCGGTGGTCAAAAGATCAAAGTCCAAAGTCACTGTAACCCCACGTCTACCCGTTTTTACAATTTTTGGAGGGAATTTCGCCAAATTTACCCTGGGCGGTAATTAATTTTTTTGTTTGTTTTAATTAGATATTTTCTTTCGTGCGTTGTATGGTAAGATGAAAAAAATGAAGTCAATATTTTAAATCTAAATCTTATATTTTTACTTGCTAAGTACCAAATCTACAAATGCCAAATTCAATGGTACTGAACCGTCATTTCTTATTTTTAAGAATTCAATCAGTGAATAAGCGGACAGCGTAAGATATTCAGAGAACTCTACAGCTATGCCGACTATGCTATTATTACCACCTCGGTGACTCGCTGGTCTGATACTGGAGATTCTTTGACTGATGTCGGTGTTATATTAATCTTTTAAAAGAAAAGCCCTGCTGGATATATTCTCCCTCTTTGTCTGTAGAACTGGTTCTTGTGTGGTCGACGTTGTATTTTGAGCATATTTTATGTGTATTATATGTATATGCTATTGCTATAGACCTTTTTCTGGTTGCACAACTCTATCCAAACAAAAAGCAGCCACTGAATGTAATTTTAACTTATTAACTAATGAGCACAAATTACAAAATCGTCTCTTAAACAGACGGCCTCACAACTGCTTGACTTTTTATTTCCATCTTCCTTTGCCATCCCTTTGTAAACATGCATTCAGTGTGTCTTTTACATATCACACACTGTCCTTGTTTTTGCTGGGTATTCAAATTCAAATTGGTTTCTTTTTTTTTTTTTTCTCAGACATTTACCTCTCATTGCCACTCGGAGCTGCCAACACAAAATGCGCCTTGAACAGCTTTAAATATTTTCTCTGCGTGGTATTTTTGATGTTGCGTAATAATTTGCTTTGGATTTTTTTTTTTTTCCCCTCTAGACATCTGCGTAAATGTTTCACCTGGGACACACAAAAAAAAACAACAACTCTCAAGCACTTGCCAGGTTCCCCAAGCTCACTGTAAGCTACCTAAACGGTGGGGGACAAAATAACTGATACAGAGCGAGGAAAGTTTGTAAATTAGAAATGAAAGGCGGATCTTAATAACATGCATAAAAATCCCAGCGTAGTCAGCGGTGACCTTGACGGTCTAAAAATGATTTTGTGGAAACTCAATTTGCTGCACAAAGAATGTTGCTGGAAGTAGAAGAAAATGCACAATGATTGCCGCCATCTCCGTATCTTGCCTCCTCACACTGAGCTGCATTGTAAAAAGATCTTATATCTTCTGGTTTTTTTTAGTAGCCGACGGTGTTTCGTCGTCATATTTTCAAGTTTTCATTAAAGGAAAAGATCAGTTTGGAATATGAATTTGATTTTTTTTTCAAGCATCTCCCAAGAAATTTACTCATCAAAGCTGGTCTGTTTATTTTTTAATTTTTTTGAAGTTCATCAGATTATTTTGTTTTTGTTCTCGAGAGTTTTCCAAAAAAATTTGGAGACTGCATTATTTTGCATCAGCCACAGTGACAAGAGTTTTCTGAATATCGTTCCCTCATATCTTGACACCGGTGAAGCAAAACTCTGATTTGAGATCCTATATTTTTGTGCAGCTGCTCCGCTGACGATAAATGAAGCCGTGACGGCGCATTCGCACGATGACGACTGAAACTTTTACATCTAGGGAAGCTCGATACGACCAGCTTTTAGTCAGGGAATGAATAATTTCACTTTTTTTGGTCTTTTAAAAAAAAAAACTACAAATACGCTAAAAACTTTTTTTTTTTGAACACGACACTCTTCTTTGAGCAAATACTTTTTATTGTACTTACATGTTATGCTAACTGCTTGATTAGCATTCACGAGCAGTCTCTTTCATACGAAATGTTCCTCTCTGACACTGTAATATTCCTTTTAGAGTAGGAAGACACCAGCAGGACCGTTTAAAAAAAAAAAAAAAAAAAAAACGTTCACTCGTCTTTGGTGAAATGGTTATATTATTAATCATAGCAGTTACTCAATGCCCGGGTTGTGTCTCTCGGTTGACGATTGTTTCTCAAAAACAAAGAGATAAAAAGTCCCCGCTACCGAACATCAAGGTGTAACAGCGGAGGAAATACCGCAGCGATACCAAATCCGGCGACCGACTTTCCTCTGATTTACAGCAGAGACGCGGGATAGCCGGTTCACCGGGAACCTAAAGGAAGGTTGTCCCCGCCTGGTGCGTCACAGATCCTCAGATTGAAGCGCTGAGAGCGGGACATTAACAGATTGCTGCTTGAAAAACAAACCTTTATCCAAAATAGAAGTGTTGCCTCCCCACCAGTGTGCCAGACATAGTGCGCCGGCCGCGATCGCGAGCCGAGCGTCAAGGCCGAAACCTTGATATCTAAGACCCGCTGGTAAGTAGGCTCATGGGACGCTTTGCAGCTCCAGTTGTGGCTTGTTGGTGGTGGTTCGAAGAGGGAAGGAAAGGGAGGGGGGGGGGGGGGGGAGCTGCCGACACCGTGTCCTCGTTCATTTTTTGCGGCTCAGCCCTTTTGAAAACACTCGACTGCACCTCCCCTGGCAAAGCGAGCCACTGAAGCTTTTTTTTTTTTTTAAAACATTTAAACGGCGACCCTAATGAGGGCGCAGACCTGCCAAATTATTGAAAACGGCGGTTAAAACGTGACTGCCTCTGTAGCTGAGTTATTACCGTGCAGCTGTGTGCTTTAGTTTGTCTGGCAGACAGAAATTCATACCTAATCTGCCATCTCATTAGACACCCTTGAGCTTCTTAAGTAACCCAGATCTGGGATCCTGGAACTTTGATGTACTTATCCTATCAAAAGCATTTTTGTCTTGAGGCCTGCCCCTTTCAGAATTTTTTTTTAAGCCCAATTATTCCTCATGATCTCTGAAAAAAAAAAAGCGTACTTATATTTATCTCGGCTCCGCTGTGTCTGTAAACCGTGGCTCATTTAAATGGTGCGCTATTCCCCTGCTCAAATCCAATATTCCCTCTTTCTGCCAGAGGCGAACCCTACGGAAAATCGAGAAGGTGCAACAAAAAGGCACGGCTCCCCGAGTGTAGTTTCCCTGCGCGGCGGCGGCGGGGTACTTCTCAATCTGTGTTTATGTTATTAAAATGAAACTGTTTATTTAAAAGTGTATTTTTTTTTTTGTACGTGTTTATGTAAAAGGGTGTCTGATCTCTATTTCTGGAATATATATTTATATTTGGAAGAGCGCGTGTGTTCCTGAAACCTATCAGAAAGCACATTTGTACACATTCATCATAAATGTATGATGGAGAATGATGGTTTACAACTCAGATAAACAGAGTAATAAACAAAGCCCCCCCCCTCCTCCTCCACCCCCTCCAGTTATGTAAAGAAGTGATTATTAGTTATTGTCTCCGGAGGATACGGATCACAAGATGCGTCTCTTGAAGCAGTTTAGCGAGTCTCAGGCTCTTAAAGCCGTGAGTATCCACAACGTTCCGCTGCTGCTGGTGTTGCTCGATATGAAATAATGAGGATGTACAAATTAAATTACATAATTGTTGTTTAATTGCAGCAGCCGAGGGCGATAAGACTGCAGCAGCCCCTGCTGGTTACTGCCTTCACGACATCTAATCTGGGCCCACAAGCTGTGCTCCAGTCATCCAATTTATTGCATACAGTAATCTGCTGCTTTACAGTTCACCGGAATTACGGCTGAAAAACAAATATTTTCATATAAAAGCCTCTCTGTTTAATTTTCTGATACGCTTTCGTCTTTTCTCTCATTTCAGACACGAAGGGTAAGAAACACACACACACACACAGTGTTGGTTTTGTCTACGTGTCCCCTTGATGTAACTGTCCGTAGATCCCCATCCTCTTCATCCTCTTCATCCTCACCCTCGTCATCCTCACCGTCATCACCATCCCCATCGCCAAAATATCGTTTCTTTTCCGCTCGTTCAGACCAGCCGGAGGAGGAGGAGGGTAAGAAACTCCGAGATGAAAGAAACACAGAAGCGGTTGAGCTTCTGTGGTGATGGGACTTGAGCGTGGAGATGCATGACCCCCCACTGTGTCGCTGCCAGATGCATCACACACACACACACACACACACACACACACACACACACAATACTCTTTTATTGGCACTAAATTATGAGTTTATTTTAAGCACCGCGGATGAAATAAGGTGTTAAAATCAGGGGCAGGTGTTGCATTTATGGGTCAGCGTCACACTGCTGCGTATGAGTGAGTCTCTGGATGTGTCTTTTACCTTTGGTGTAATTAATACTGCAAATTCATAAAGTTCATGCAAGTTAACAATTCATATTTGCCCCACAGCTACGACTGTAAAAGTTTCTTAAGAGCTATGCTACCGTAACGAATTTAAATCTAGACAACAGCGATTCAAAGTTGAATTAAATGCAAAGACAGTGATTTATTAACCAACTCTTTTACCTTGTTTTTTTTTATTATTTTTTTTATAGATATGTTTTTTGTTCGCCATCATGTTTAAGATGTTAAAGAAAGCACTCATTAGCGACAACATCTGTTACGGTCCAAAATTTTGGTTTTGGGTGTCTGTCCCTTTGGCATCCAGCAGTGAGAACTAAAACGAAAGAACACGAGTACGATGCGTTCAATGGCGACGTGTTCACAAAGGCTCCGTTGTGATTAGAGCGACTGGCCGCCGCTCTCGCCGGCTCGCTGGCGGAAAGTCAAACCAAGCTTGTAATTGGGACACGAGTCGTCTCCAGAGACTATTTGTTGTTCACTTTTGTTAGGAACACTTTTAGACAAGTGGGTTTGAATTTGAACAAAAATAGGTTTATTAGTTTGTCATTTTTTACTTTATTTTATTTCCATCAGAGCTTTCCTGGATGGTGAATTTTTGCTGATAAGTAAATGACAATCGGAGGTAAAATATTGTAGATGAAGTCCACATTTTTCAGCTTGAACCGATTTAAAAAAAATAAAATAAAAAAAGGTCAAATTTGATAATTACGTGTTTAAAGTAGCTATGAAAATATAATCCATGCAGTAGTTTGGTAGTTCGAGCGACTTTCCTCAGTTTCACTGGTTTAGATAGTTCAGTTTAGATCCGATGCCGGATGGATAAACGTATAAACTGAATCTTTGGAGACAATCGTGTAGAATTACATAATGAGCTGCGATATTTCACCTTTTTGTTGTTGTTTTTGTTGCCGTATATTAACGTCGATAGATATTTCCTCCGCCAGCCGCCCATTAATAGCACAGTCGTAAAAAATAACGAGTCCCCCGGGAAGTGAAATGCTCTTTTGTCGTACGTTTATGCGAAGCAGCTATTTGCGTTTTGCACGTGCGCGGTTAAGAGTTCCCCTCGCTGACGTAAATGTCGGTTCGTATTACGGAGCAATAATTGAGAGGGCGTGAGTAAAAAAAAAAAAAAAAAAGGAAAAGAAAAGTTGTACATGTTGCATGTGTGCAGCTTCTGTCACTCAAGATGAATTATTGCGTCGCTGAGTGATTAAATGTGTGCGGATATTGTCCGTTACCGTTGAACGGTGGACACCAGGGGCCCGTTAATGGCCCGTAAATGGCCCCTCTGACTACGCGGCTCTGCTGTACTGAATATAACTCGGGTCCAGTCGCTCTACTGGAACTCTGGCGGGTCGATGGAAATGCGTTCGTTAAACACGGTTGCATCGGATCCAGCTGTCAATCAGGATGCCCGTTTTTTTTTTTTTTTGCGGCGTTTATTCCCTTCGTTCAAAAACTCTTCCGTGACATCGTTTGCTTACCGGCTTCGGGTCATCCGCGACTCGTCCCGCATCTAAAAACTAAATACGACCCGTCGGTGTTTTTTTTTTTGGTTTTTTTTTCATATCTCCGGTAACTTACGATATTTTCGGGACTGTCAACAACGAGCGGCGTCACGTTTTTCAACACACACACACATACAAACGCTCTTTTTACATAACATATGTCACTTTCATTGACGGTCACGCAGCCTGCTGCGGAGGACGAACGAGCTCTGGAGGTGTGCGTGCTTGCGCCCATTGTAGCTTTTACTCGTCCGTTAAATTAAAACGCGTCGATTTAACTCTGAAATCATCAATTAAAAACTCACGGCGACGCGTTATTCTGTCGCCGCGCGTTTGTAAGCGGGGATGCGTACGGCGCATTATACCCGCACTGCGACTCATTCGGCGCAGTTTATTTGCCTTCACCTGTGATTGTTCTGCATTAAGAGATGTTAACAGCCTGCATTTGCTTTGTCATCACCCATGTGTGTGTGTGTGTGTGTGTGTGTGTGTGTGTGCGTGTGCGTGTGTGTGTGTGTGTGTGTGCAGTTCCAGTCTGTCTGAAGATATTGTCTCCGTCAATAAGCTCACACATCGTCTTTAGTCCAATTTTTGTTGAGCGGCTTTTTCATGCGTAATCACACACACTTCTGGAGACTGAAGACACCAGTGAGGCTCTGTGGGAAAATGTTTTAACCTATTATCGTCTCCATGACTAATTTCCATGTACCCCCCCCCCGCCCCCCACCTCCCCCCTCCCGTCTCCCCCCCAACGCCGAAACGCTTCCTCCCCCGAAGGATCGCTCTGGTGCTAGCCGTCGTTGCCGCTTCAGATCTCTGGGTTTTATTTTTTTCAAAGAGGATACAGCCTCTGAGATTTTTCCGGACATTGAGTGCAATAACGCTCATCACTTTTATTTATGTCGCAAGCAAAAGTGACAAAGAAACAAAAAAAGCGCCTCGCGGGAAAACAGATAAAGGGATTTAAATCAAAAGGGTGAAAACAGCGCAAAGACGCAACTTAAAAGCGACTCGAGTCGCAGCGAATTCATGTGATAAACTGTCAGATGAAACAAGATGACGGTGAAAGAAGTAAATAAAGTACCAGATAACAGAAGACGCTTCTGACAGTCTCTTCCAATGAGGAGTCTTTCAAAGCGAGTCAAAGTCTAGTCGCTGTTAAGATTGCTTCCACCAAAGCATCCGAGTGATCGTTTGAGTTTTCTAAAAGTGAAATGAACTGACGAAGGCCTGGTTTATAAAAAAAAAAATAAAAGTTATATATCCCGCTGGATATATGTCATCTGTGTGTGTGACGTGCTGCTCTGTACTTACTGCTGCAATACTGAAGTGGAATAACACGGGGAAACAATCGAAAACGTCTTTTTGTCCCACAAACTAAAATCTTTACACAAATTTTGAAATCTGTTTTGATATTTTTTATTCAAAAGTAAAGCTGTTGTAGCGCAGATCTACACAAAGGCCTGAAGTACACTCTGATGACGCGTAACAATATTCTCCATAACATCTACTTGCTGTATATATTTTGAGCATATATATATATATATATATATATAAATTTTTTTTAGGATGGCCTATGTTTTTAAATCAGCATTGAACTATACCGCCATCTACTGGACTTTAAGGTTTACGCTGTTCGGCAGGCTAAATGCTGTATCTTTGCAACGTTAACGAAAGTGAATCCGTCCCGTGATTTGGGTCCCTTTCAAAATGCGATGGGACGTTTCCTGGCCTTGAGTTTTTGCCTAATTTTCCTTTGCAAAAAAAAAAGGTAAACATGAGGGATGTCGAAAAAGACTGAGAACATCTCTGCGGGAAAACAGCGCTCTCGACGCTGGCTATAAAATCATTTCATCTACTTTTTGGGGGAACAATCTCGTCATCCCTACGGCCCCGCCTGATTGTTCAAAAATACATCATGGGTCTAAAAACAGGGCGTGACATATCATAGTCCCATCAGGCTTTTTTCCAAAATTTTCGGACACCCGCTCCCCAAAGCCAAGGACAAGCGTGCGGAGGGTAAAATGTCATGGAGGAAACTCATCCCGGCCGCCGCAGGTAACAGTGTAAGAGCGTAAACATTCAAAGCGGTTCCCCCCCCGGGCCCCGTTCCTGGGTCCGTTTTACCCACTTAGCATTCCTCAGCAAACCTTTTAAATCATCCTGAACATTTGAACTTGGATCCGTCCTCAGGGGTACTTTTGATTAAAAGATCAAATTAGCCGAGCCCATAAAAGCAGCGAGGGAGAGGAAGAGGAGGAGGAAGAGGAGCCGACAAGCGTGGCTCTCTGGATTTGTGGAGGCGCATGACCTTATGTGACACGTGACACCCCCCCACCCCCCGCCCCCCACACCTTTAGCTCCATAAACCCCTCTTTTCCCTTTAAAAAAAAAAAAAAAAACCTACAAGTGGTAGTCGGAGTGATTTTTGAACTGGATTGTTGAAGACGTAACTCATTAACAGCTGTGTTTCTTTTAAGGAGAAGAAACTGGGATTTGTTAATTGGAACCGGAGAGAGAAAGACGTGCAGGGGTTGTTTGGTTTTTTTTTTTGGTGTTTTTTTTTTTTTTGGAGCGTGAGAGCACGTTGATTTAATGTGAGAGTTTTCTTCACCTGAAGTCGAGGTTATCGTCGGGCCAATTAACGCTGGTGTTGAACAGATACTGTACAGACTGACTTCTTCCTCGCTCTCTCCTCCCCCCCCTCTCCCCCGATGCAGAGCTGCCTCCTGACGGTAAGAGAAATTGCGTTTCTGTAAAGCATATCAACTGACAAGCAAACACCTGACAAAAAAGGTTACGTCGATTCACTCGCAAAAGAAACAAGCGAGCGGATGAAAGCGGCTCATTTAAAAAAAAAAAAAAAAAGTTTTTATTCTTTTTTATTACTAAGATAAGACCGTAAAGCTTTTCAGCTTATGTTCTGCCGAGGTGGCAGATGATCGCAGAGAGTCAACTGTACTACGACGTCTTCAGAGGCGATCTGAGGAGTTGCTGTATTCCCTGTTGGCCAGTCTGCTCCAATGTCGCCCGCCGTCGTTTGTCTGAAGGTCCCGAAAGGTTTATTCCGCGAAACAGCTCAGGCATAACGCAAAAAACGGTTTAGACTCACAGAGAGAGACTGTTGCGCCGTCTCAGCGCTCAATAATCCCGCAAAAGACATAAAAACCTCTGAGTTTTTTTTTTTTTTTTTTTTTTTTTTTTTTTTATCCTACAATTACACCATTTTCCCAAATGATCGTCAAATCATCAAATGGGCATTTTACCGAAGGAGTACAGACGGTTTGAGGGGTTTGCTTGGTCGCCTTTGTCTCCTGTTGTTTGTCTAAAATCTGTGCCGCTTCCGTCAGAGATCGTCTTTTCCTCGTTGTAATTTTGTCCTCCGTCCCGACCGCCCGTCACAGATGCTGCGCCGGGGGAAGGCGCTCAGCCGTCCGAGCCGACCGGCATTTTCGTGGCGAGGCCGGAGAGCGTCACGGCGACGAAAGGTCCGGTGAAGAAACGGCAACCCCCGAATCACATCCAAAAATGAAAAGGCCATTTTACCGCCAAATCACAGTTCGAGCATCGCCGATTAATCGCCGCGTCTCGTCTTCGTTCTCGGCAGGCAAGGACGTCACCTTTGTGGCGAAAGTCGACTCCTCGAAACTGACGAGGAAGCCGGTCATGAAGTGGCTGAAGGGGAAGTGGCTCGACCTGGGAAGCAAAGCTGGGAAGCACCTGCAGTTCAAAGAGTCCTACGACAGGAACACCAAGGTACGCGGTTGTTTCCAGGTGTCGCTATGACCTTTGACCTTCAGGAAGCTAACGACGGCTTTTTTGACGTCCCGAACCGATCTCTGGTCTAACCTCGCCTTTTGGGTTAGCACGTAGCGCGCATATATCATTTTCATTTAGTTGCATATCACCCCCCCCCCCCTTACCTCTCCTCCCCCCCCCCCCCTCTCTCTTGTCAGA
Source organism: Embiotoca jacksoni (assembly GCF_022577435.1). NCBI lineage: Eukaryota > Metazoa > Chordata > Actinopteri > Embiotocidae > Embiotoca > Embiotoca jacksoni. Next base: position 3,695,386 of record NW_027185386.1, on the reverse strand, counting down.
TCTACACTTACCAGATGAGCATCATCAAATTGGTGGACGGAGACGCAGGTGGCTACCGCTGCGAGGTCACCGCCAAAGACAAGTGCGACAGCTGCACGTTCGAGGTCTCCGTGCAGGGTAAGGTCTGCGGGACGGACGCTTAATCACGTTATTCACATTATTGTCATCTTCCATTCGCCGCGTCCGCCGTTCGCCGCGTAACCGGCTTTGTCAGCCAATAAAGTCGGCGAGTGCGATTGCACGTTGGGTTCCATCACTTAGCGGCCCGGCGAGGTCGCCGGGTCCTTTATTCTTTTTCCTTCGACCGCCCGAGCTCTCACCGGCCTTCCTCCTCCTTCTGTCCTCCTTCTTTTTTTTTTTGCAGCCGTGGAAGACGACCACGAGGACAACATCTTGGAGGCGTTTAAGCGATCGTGAGTGTCGGCGAATGGGGGAGGGAGGGAGGGAGGGAGGAGGGGGGCGACTCAACGTGTCAGCTGTCACACTGTCTCCAATGTGTCTCCTCTGTACATCGCCGCCTGTGGGCGTCTTGTCAGTCTCAACCCATGTCTGTCTGTCCGTCCGTCCGTCTTCTCGCTTGTCTGCCATCTTTCTCCCCCCCCCCCTCAACCCCCCCCACACACACTTTTTGTTTTCCCTCTTCCCCCGGTGTGTTTCACACATCACCCGAAGGTCCCTCCAGGTTTTTTCCGTGTTCTCTCATGCGCTCCGATTCACACGTCTTCTCACCGACGGTCTCCGAACGCGTCTATTTACGTCTCGTCTCCTGCGTCGCGTGCAGCGTGTCTACGCGAGCGTCCCGCGACTCCGCCGCTTTTCTAATTAGCTTTTTTTTTTTCCGATCTCAGCTGTTCTCGGTCCTGAGCGCCAGCACGTACCAGCTGAAAAAAAAAAACTCCGACGCCTTCGACGCTCCACATTTTGTAATCCCTGGAGGGAGGGGGGGGGAGGCAAAAAATGCAAAAAAGGCAGCGTCGTATTGCGGCACGTCCGATAGGAGCGAGGGGGCGAAGGGGGTCGGTCGCTCGGTACGCGTGATAAATGAAAAGTGAAAAGCTGGTTAAAACCCAAATATGTTGGCGGAGACGCGCGAGCGTGTTGAACACTTGGTTACGTGGAGGCAAGCTGCAGCCTCCGGGAGGTGAGAACGGAGGATCCCGCTTCATGCAGAGGACGTCTGGCAGGCGTCCCGCAGGACGCTCGCGAGTGTCCGTTCCGCCTTTTGTATCGTGACAACGTGACGCAGACACGAAGGCCAAAATAATGGACTCGACCGACGAAGTTATTGCGGGGTGGGCTCCGATTGACTCGTCTTATTTCTGCAACAGAACAGTGACGCGGAGAAATAAAGGGACGCAGTTAAAAAAAACAACAACCAAAAAACAACAAATAGACGAATAAAAGCTGTGAAGGGCCCCCCCGCGGTGTGGCGCTTCGGTACTGCACTCATTAAAGTTTGCATTTACGCGTGTGAATATCCCTCGCGTTCGCCTGCGCGCATTTGGTCACGCTGCATTCGTCACGCCGAAGACGTTTCTTGGCCGCCGTCGCCGCTCACGCTCCGACCGCGGAGCGTCTCGGCGACCTGCGATCCGTGCGACCTCTCGGTCCAGCTTTTCACATCGATGAGCTTTTGTGCAGCTTCTGGAAAAAGTGCTTTTAAACGAGTTAAAACCGCGGCGTCCCGCTTTCCATCGTTCGGCGGTCTGACGACGGTCGCTGCCCCCCCCCCCCCCCCCACCACCACCACCACCACCTCCGCCTCCTCTTCTGCTCCCATCGCTGCGGCAGAGGGTAACGTGGATGAATGCCACCCTTGGATGAACCGTTCATCCTTAGGACGAGCGCGATCACGCCGAATGCCTTTTTGGATTTATTGGCGTTTGTCTTGCTCGCCGAGGGTGTTGAATCTGGCCCCCGCCACGCCGGGAAAACAAACCCCACGCCGGAGGAAGCTGCCAGAACCGCTCCCCCGTGGACGACAACAAGCACTCCATCCTGCAGACATATTTATTAGCGCATGCCGCGCTGTCACCTTGTTGAGCGCAAAGAGGGTGACTGATGACTCGGCACCACGTGACGCTTCTTTCTCCCATCACCTTATACTTGCAGGTGTGTGTGTGTGGGGGTGGAGTGGGGGTAATAAAGGGTTTTAATGCAAGGGAAACGGATGCAGTTTCACCCCCCCCTCCCCCTCCCCGCCGTGCGTTCTCGACATTATTCCGCATGAAACAGAAGCCCTGTTCTTATTCGAGCGATTATTATGATTCTCCGTAAACAAACTGCATTTTTGGCGGCTTTATCATATAAAAAAAAAAAAAAACTCCTAAAAGTCGGTACACCCGTCTCTCCCGGCGAAAAATTGCGTATTTCAGTGGAGTCCCCAGGGGGGCGTGGCCAAATGGCTCGCTAGCGCCCCCTAAACAGACGCAAATACAAAACTCAGACAAAATTGTCATCGTGTACTGGTTAGAGCGGTTGCTCTTCTCCCAGTGAGAAGTAACTTGAGGCATGTCAGTTCAGAAAAAAAGTCATACTGCAAAAAGTGGTAAAAAAAAAAAAAAAGTCATCCAAAATATCCAAAGTATGTTGTCCAAAATATTCAAAGAAAAGTCATACTATAGCATGTCGTCCAAAAAGTGACCCAAAATTCATTTTTGTATATAGTATAGAGTATAGAGTATATACTCTATACTATATAGTATAGAGAGTATATACTCTATGAAGATGACAGCATAGAGTGTATAGAGAGTATATACTCAATGAAGATGACAGTGTAGAGTATATACTCTATACTATATAGTATAGAGTATATATTCTATACTATATAGTATAGCCAGGGCGATGCGGCTAAGTTTGATGTTTCGCCGTGACACAGGAAGTTGATAAGAAAGTTGAAACTTGCGTCAGGCACCGACTTTTCAGTTTTTGAAGATGTTAAAGCCGCCAAAAAAAAAAAGCCATTTCTTTTTAAAGAAGAATAACGAACGAGATCGAGAAAAAAAATTCCACCTGCATGCAGGAGTACGCGGACCTCGGCGTGCTGCATGTCGGGGATCCGGCTCGCAGCTTCTTTCCGTCGTGCCTGTTGCTTCCACGTTGCTCGTCTGCTGTGATTTATTTTGTCCGTCGCCTGAATCCAGGGCACGCTGGAGCTCATCGTCCCCAAACGCTCCGTCCGCCCTCCGTTCCCACTCGTCCCTATTTTTAAGGGGTAAGCTTTTAATCGACGCGCACAAATCTTTTTATTTAATTCGTTCGTCTTCTTTTTTTTTTTTTTTCTTTAATGGTGTCATTGAATTTCTACGTCTATTTATAATTCAGTAAATTGCGGAATGAAAAGGGGACGCGTCACCGAATGTACTGTATGTTATTGTTTTCTCGTAATCCCATTAAACCGTGTAAATAGCACATCTTAAAAAAAAATAAAAAAAACGGCGGTAAAAATTCTGTCTCCTTTCAAACTGCAGGGGAGACGCGGGCGAGGACGCCGGCGAGCTGGACTTCAGCGCGCTGCTCAAGAAAAGGCGAGTTCCTCGTCAGTTTTTCCCCCAAATGCGTCATCGACCCCCGAACGTTTGCTGACGCTCTTGTTTTTGTCGCCGCAAACCAAAGGGCGAAGAAAAAGGAAGGGCCGAAAGAGGAAGTGGACGTGTGGGAAATCTTAAAGGCGGCCAAGCCCTGCGACTACGAGAAGATCGCCTTCGAGTACGGCATCACGGACCTCAGGGGCATGCTGAAGATGCTGAAGAAGATGAAGATGGAGTCCAAGACGAGTGACGGTGAGGGGGGGGGTGGGTGGCTGGGGGGGGGGGTTCGTGTTAGCACTACCGGTTGGCACTCTTGTGGATTATTTTGGCTATTAAAGGCTTTTTTTTTGTTTTTGTTTTTGTTTTTTTTCCCCAGCTTTCCTGACCAAGCTGGACTCGAGCTACTCCGTGGAGAAGGGCAAGAAGATGCAGCTGACCGTGGAGGTGGCCGACCCCGACGCCGTCGTCACGTGGCTCAAAAACGGACAGGAAATCAAACCGTCGACCAAGTGAGCGTGAAATGCGTCGGCGTGGTGGAGAGGGCGACGTAGCAGTCGAGAACGGCGATTAAAAAAACAACAACAAAAAAACGGTGCAGAGAAACAGAATTTTGCGTACATTTTTTTTTTTACAACGCCGTCCACGCCGCTGAGACGTGGCGTGAGATCGTCCTGTAAAGAGTTAACTTATCTCCACCGGTAAGACGTAGGTTCCTTTTCAGCCTCTTTACCCTGCTGAGTTTTATCCGGCGTCGGTGTCGCTCTCCTCTTTGCTCTCTCGTCCTTCAAAGGCTTCTTTTGGTGTTTTATTGAAGAGGGTGCAGCTGTTACCAGTGCTTTTTTTTTTTTTTTCAATGGCTCACACCATCTGCTATTTCAAGAATCTTCATGTCGTTAATGGAAAGTGAGGCAGCCCTCTTCTGGTATGATGAAGACGTTTTTTTTGTTTGATTCGGGGAGGCGGGGCTTTTATCTGGTCGTCCCTGGAGGTCTTTCCAGGCCGCGACCGTTGAGAACAGAAAAAATAAGGATGTTTCAGGTTGCAGGCTGCAACCCGCCGGGATGCGGATATTCCCGGTTCAATCCTCGTCGTCTGTACTTTTTTTTTTTTTTTTTACAAGCAGACGAGATGTTAATATTCAGTATCTTACCACTTTCTTAAAACTGGGCACATATAATGAGTTTAATTTAGTTTTGTCCTTTTTTTTTTTTTTTTTTTTTTTTTACTGAGAATGCCCTTTTCTTTTTTTTCCCCCCCAAAAAATTCAAGACAAAAAAATAAAAATAAAACGTGAATAGATTTCGTTTACGAGCCGTTATCGCGACAAACTTTGGGCCTTTTTAGTGCCTCTTCAGATGATTATTTTATCATGTTGTGCTGTTTGTGCAATTTGTTTAAAACTTGTGGAGCCGGAGCAGCAGTTTGAAAACGACTGTGGGTGTGCGGAGCTTAAAAAAGAAAAAAAAAAAGGGTGAAGCGCAGGTTTTAGACAACGAGGCCCGCGAACAAACGCGCAGCAGCTTCATTTACAGAAACTAGATTCGCAGCGAGCGCTATTTTCATCCTGAACGCCGTGTTTCGCTCCCACACAAACAAGCCCGACCGGTCGGTTGACCGCTCACCCAGTAATCAAATTACACTTAATGCCGACGGACCTTGAAGTTGTCCGATTTGTGATCGTAACCATGGAAATCTTCCGCCGTCGCCGCCGCGGCCCCTTTAATGTCTGTCACCTTGTTTCCTCCCTGCAGCCGCGAATGCGTTACGAGTGTGGGAGCTGAAAACTGAAGTGCTCTGAAGGTCTCCACGAGAAAAACAATAAATAAATAAATAAAAGAAAACAGAACAGAACAGAAACAAATAAATAAATAAAGTGCGGAGTCGTTGTCTCGGTCTGTAACCGTGAGTCACTGCGATGTCTTCGAGCCGTGTGGTTTAAACTGGATTTGCTGAGAGCAGTTATTCATTATTCTCCCTCTCTCTGTCTTTGTTTGCCTCCCACCCCCACCAACACCAACACCACCACCACCACCTTCCCCGTGCGTCCAGGTACGTGATGGAGAGCGTGGGCAACAAGCGCACCCTCACTATCAACAAGTGCAACCTGTCGGATGACGCGGTGTACGAGTGCGTGGTCGGGGAGGAGAAGTGCTTCACGGAGGTTTTGGTCAAAGGTAAATGAGTCACTGTCTTCGGAGGAATCCTGCTTTCAGGAAGGATTTTTTTTAATTTATTTTGTCTTATTCTTTTTTTTTTCTGCTCGCTTCAGCCGACGCTGCGATCCGAGCGTCGGGAGGCGCGTCTGTCTGTCGACTGTTTATTTCCAACGCTTTCGTGCCACGCGGTCGCATTTTGAACGGCTACGTGGCGAATGAAATTTGTACGCTTTTGTTTATTGTCACGCGTCGTTGCCGTCGTGTGCCGACGCGCTGGCACATTTTGTTTAGAGTTTGACGGACGCGCGTGTTTTGGAAGGATAACCTCGGCGCTTGTTCGACTGTTCCATCAAATTTGGGCGTTCAGATTTGAAAGAAGCTCAAGTATTTCTTTGTGTCGTGGAGTTATTAGTGGTTTAATGGGAAACGTGGTAAACAGAATATTTAAATAACACGATACTGTTGTCATTTTAAAATTAAAAATACACATTTTTGATCAAGGGAATTTTAAAAACTCTTTTCCAGACAGTGAAAATCAGAGAATTTGAGCATTTGTTTTGGGCCAAGTCCTGCGATATCAGGAACTTTTTGTTTTCGTTGCATGTTTTATTTTTTATTTTTTGTTGTTGCCATTTATCAAAATCTAAAACTTTCCATGTATGTAGTTTTAATACCCCCCCCCTCCCAAAACAGGTCTTTTTGAATCTTCTTTTCTAATGAATGAGGGATTATTTTCAGATGGACCTCCAGAAAACTAATAAGAAGCGACTTTAGCGAACAACACCGAGATAACTGATGGAGACATTTCATTAACTTTGTATTTGATGAGAGAAGTTGAATGGGAGTCTATGGAGCCGGAGGCTTTTTGGAGCCGACCTCTAGTGGCACTCGGTGGTATTGCAGCTTAAGACACTTCCGCATTGGCCTCATTTTTCAGACCCGGAAGCTACGAACTCTTTTATAGACAGTCTGTGGTTGCGGGCTAGTTGCCGTTATTGTTCGATAAATTCTTTGCCTTTGCAACCATTATTCAGACATGTATTTAATTTCTTTCAATATCGGCGTTAGCACCTTTTTAGAACAATTGTCGTGGTTTCCCGTCTTGCTCAGAAAAATGGCACCATGTTTTTCTGTTGTGAAATTTTGACTTTTTAGCCAGTGAAAGTCCGGCTTAGAGCGACTTAGATGGGAAACCCTGATTACTGATGACTGATATGATGTGATGTGATTTTATTTACAGCCATGTCATTTTAGATTGAACAGGGCCCATCACACTAAGTGCTTCATGTCTTGTCACGTGTCCTCAGTGTATGTTTTAATAGATTTAACTGGGTCTCCTGCTTCTATATTAATCCCCTGCTTTCCTCAGTGCGCTCGCTGCTGCCCGTCCTGCTTTCACGTTATCGGAGGCCGTGCGAGAGGCTGAAGCTCTCCAGCTCAGACACCTCCGTCCCCGCAGCTCCGGGCGTGTCTGCGCTCGCGTTAACCGGCGTTCGTGAAGACAAAAAAAAAAAAATATCGTTCATGTGTTTTCAAACAGCTTAATCAGGAGCTTTTGCCGCTGACAGCCGGTCAAAACTAGCAGTCACAGACCTAAAATAAAATAAATAAATGAAGAAACATAAAGTGCTCGGGCTTCGGCTGTGTTGTGGGATGAAGCGGATCTCGGGCGAATGTTGTTCCACAAATTAAACACGCGTAAAGGTTTGTGAAATGAGAAACTAGTTGTACATGCATGTGAACATTTGCGCGCTGACAAAGGTTAGTTAATATTACAGGATTTATGAAAAATGACTCCTGGAGACGCGCTCAGACGAGAAGCATTTTCGGCTCGAGTTGAAACGGGTCAGATACTCGTCCCAAACGACGGTAGAGATGTGAACTGGAATTTGTCTCGCCAACACATCGTTGTACGAGAACGGATTCGTTTCCACGGATTCCCTGAACAACAGGTATGGTAGTTTTGAGCGCCCGTCGTCGTCACGGTAACAACGTGGCTAAAGCTGTCGCAGTTTGGTTCGGGCCGAGGCCACGAAACTACTTGGATGGGTCAAGGAGAAGATCAATGCTTCGCGGTTGAAATAAGTACGTCAGTTACGTAACGTACGTCAAATACATTATCGTAGTTCAAATAAATCGTTGTTGACATTTGGCCTCACTGGAAACAAACAGCGGTCCTGTGTTTGATCCATCCATCTCATCCCTGCTTTGTTTCCTGACACTGTTTTTGTCTTCATAACCAAGACTTCCTCCATGGCGCCCGTCATAATTACTACGACCACTAGAGGTCACTTTAAATGTAAATACAGGTCATTTTAACACCCTTTGACAATCAGGGCAAGCAGCCAACCAGCTGGCACAAACCCTTGTTTTCCTTCTTTTTTTTTTTACGCAGTCTAACTTCATTTTTCTCCGATCTTTGTAGGTTTTTGAAGTCACGATAAATTCTTAAAGCCGAGTGATAAGTGCGTTGTTTTCGCTCAAATTGAAACGTCATGCCAAAAAGCCAATTTTTGCTCAGTAGCAGATTACATTGAGATCCGTTGAGATTACACACAGTTGTGCCTGCAGTGCATTAAATCGAAACACGCTCAGATAAACAGGGAGTTACTCCGTATAAAACACCACACGTATGGGATCACGTCATCAAGTCGTGCATTTCATTTTGTGTGGTGATATTTCACGGTCAGAGTTAAACGCCTGCCCCCCCGGCCCCCCGAACGCCAACCGGGCTTCTTCAGTGCCAAACTTTTCCAGCTGTGTCTCCTGAGGGAAGTTGCATTTTTTTATTTTTAGTTTTTTTTAAAAAATGTGAACGACTCATTTCACAAAACTTTTATGGAGGCGCGCAGTCAAACTGTACACATGTGTGAGGTTCAGAGAGTCTGTGAACCGAGACGTCCGGAGGGGGGACTGGATGCTGACGATGACAAATAGCCGAGGCTCGCGGAGCATCAAGCATCACACCATGCGGTTGCACAATGCGACTCTTGAGCACCTCGGGGAGACTCGAGGTTCCTCCCGCCTCTGCGAGACGGGCGCGTCTGGTGGCTGCGATAAGGACTTCAGGAGCATATTGCGCTGTTATTCAAATCTGAATCTACCTCCCGTCCACTGAGGAGGACGGAGTACTAAAATACCTGAAGCACAGACGTGCGTTTACCGTCAAATAAAACAGTGAAGTTGGAGCTCGTAGGGATGAAATCAATAAATTGTATGGAAATATTTACCAAACAAAGAAATTGTTGCTTTGATTCTGAATAATTTTGATATCCAGCAAGCTGTGTTTTATTTTTAATATCAGACAAAACTGTGTTCAACCAAACTGCCGTACCTCTATTTGTTTATTTACTGGAATTGAATTATAGCTGATATTAAAATATATCCAGCACACTCAGCTGCTCTTTCAGTAAACTACGCTTAACTGTGTTTGACTTAGATGATAAAAACAGACCATGTTAAACAGACCATGTTTTAGTGGAGATCACGCGATAGCCGTCTGCTGTTCCGTTTTCGTGAACGCGATATCTCAAGAACGCTTTGAGGACATTTGGTCAAACTTGGCAAAAACATTCACTTGATACCGAGGATGAACTCGTGAGAGTTTGGTGGTCAAAGGTCAAAGTCACAGTGACCTCACGTCCCCCTTAATTTGTCTGTCCCGTTCCTGTGAACGCAATACGTCAAGAACACCTTGAGGCAATTCGTTCAAATTTGGCAAAACCAATCACTTAGTACCAAAGATGACCTGATAAGACTTTAGTGTTTTAAGGTCAAAGGTCAAGGTCGCTGTCACCTCACATTAACCAATGCCTGTGGACACAATTTTTCAGGAACGCCTTGAGGGAATTTCTGCAAATGAACTGTTTAGATTTTGGAGGTCAAGGGTCAAGGTCACTGTGCGTTCAATAACTACACGGGTTCAGACAGATATAAATCTAAACCACGACTCCAGTGGTTAGCGGAGGCATACAACCTCTAGGCGGTAATTCTAGTTTGTTGTAGTTTGGCACGTATAAAAGCATTACTCACTCTACTAAAGAGCTGCGAGCTTCCAGACGTGTTTCTTTTATCCTCCTCTCATGTTCCTGGTCGGTGTTACTCTGGTGATTTAGGTACGTGCGGCCGATTTCCATCACACACTCGCACGGGTGTTTAATGACTCAGTGCCCCTCCGCTGTCTTAAAGGAGGTTCGACTCAAAGCCATCCGTTTGTCCTCAGAGCCTCCGGTCACCATCACCAAGCTGCTGGATGACGTTCACACCGTGGTGGGAGAGAAGGTGGAGTTTGAGGTGGAAGTGTCCGAGGAAGGAGCCAACGTCAAATGGTGAGCTAATGCGCCCTTCGGTGTCCTCTCTTATATGATATGAAAGTCATCGTCATCCCTGTATGACTGAACAAACGGTCCCCGGAGACAGTAGGTTCGGAGGCCATGGAAAACAACAGCAGAGAGTGTCGAGTGTGAGTACGCACTTTCTATGAGCAGGACTCGGTGGACTTAATACATAATCCAGACTGGATTATATGATAGCAAACATCTTTTTTTTTTTTTTTTTTGCAGCGATACAACGGGTAACTTTTCACAGGAAATTTTTCTCTGAGCTGTTCTTTAAATTATTACGCAATTCCCAAAGTGTATTTGAAGAATTGCTCACCTCCTGCACCATTTTAAACTGTGCCAAAAGCTTTGTGATCCCTGAAGGCTCCAGCCATGTAGAACATTGCCAACATGTCAATCAGTGGCCCTTCTTCCCTTCCCGGTGCTATAATGTGTGTGTCCGTGTGTGTGTGTTTTCTCCACAGGATGAAAGACGGCGTTGAGCTGAACAGAGAAATGGCAGGTTCAAAGTACAGGTTTAAAAAGGACGGGAAGAGGCACATTTTGATCATAAATGAAGCTACTACGGAGGATATCGGGACGTACTACGCATTCACCAGCGGCGGGGAGTCGAAGGCGGAACTGGAGGTGGAAGGTACTCGGTCCTACTTTATCCTCCAGTGTTTACCGTCTGAGCTAACCAGGTTTAAGACACACACACACACACACACACACACACACACACACACACACACACACACACACACACACACACACACACACACACACACACACACACACACACACACACACACACACACACACACACACACACACACACACACACACACACACACACACACAAAACTGGCAACACAAAAAGCCAGAAAGCGATACATCATTTAAAATACACGTTAAACTATAAGTGCTTGAAGCAGTGTGTTAAAATGGAATCGGCTGTTTTAAACTTGATTATTTCAGACACGACTCCTCACTTAGCAACTTAAAGAAAATTGAATCAGCCCATGTTGATGTTTTCCATTCTGACAAGCATGCAAAGCCATAAATTAGTCATTACTCATGTCATAATTGATACTACTTCATTAAACCCTTGTATCAGCAGTTCATCACACTATTCGTCATACTAATTTTCTCGTACACCTCCAAAATTGGTATCGGGCTCCAGATATCGAGGCCGTCTTGAACACTCGCCAGCCAGACGAGTCTCCCAAATTGATTAGAGTGTGAGAGAAAGGCCGTCCTTCCTCCTCAGCTGAAGGATGGGGATGCAGAGAACAAAGTAGACGTAAGTTACTGTGAATCAGGTGGCTGATAAAACATCAAGATGGCTAAATAGACGGCTCGCGATGTAGCGGCACCTCATTATTGCAGCATCCCACAGTGGTGCTGACATCTATAGGTTCATCATTTCCTCAATTATTTTCCCGAGATAGATGAATGCATGACCTTCTTTGCCATTAGTGTGTGAAGCGGTAATCCCTTCATTATTCATAATAGTAAACGTTTAAAAGGCTGAAGCTACATGCATTTGTACTATTTTTTGGGAAATGAGCTTTTTTGGTTTATTGTGGAAAGTTAGATGAGAAGATCTTTACTACTCTGGTGTCTGAGAATGAAGCGACAGCCGAACAGCTCGCTGGACTGGATGCTTGGCCAAGAAATATATTCCAGCACATAATGTTCTGTTTGTTTGTTCGATCTAACCGAGCGCCGGCTGGTCGATTCGAAACCATTTTGATGAGCTAATAACTCTCTGCCGGTTTCTGCTACGATGAGACTGACATCAGTCATCTTTCACTGTGCTTATAGTCTGGAAACCCCGTTCCTATGAAGGCTTGTTCAGCCTCTGAGTGGTGGACCAATCAGTGATCAGTGGGCGTGGCCAAAAGCGATTAAGCTGATGTCAAGCGTTATGCTTTCAAATGGCGTTTCAACAATGGTGGTCGGTGGTAGAGCGAGATGAAGCGAAACAACCGGCCATCGCAACGCTGGCAAACATGGAGGGACTGAACCCGCAGTCATTTATTGGCAAATCGTATTCTTGATGAAAGGATGCGCCAGTAGTTTTAAAATTAACGCAAGGTCGACATCGAGTAGGATGCAACGAGGGGAAACAATCCCTGATTGGAGCGTGGCCAGATGATGAATGTAGGTCTGCAAACACCAGACAAAGCAGATTTCTCAAAATGTTAAACTCTTACTTAAAGTCAAGAATTACAAGGAAGGTGACAGAATTCAACTTAGATTTCAATATTGTTTTTTGTCAAACACCGAGAATATTTGTGATTTTACTCATCGCCGCGCGACACGGGGCAAAACGGTCCGCGTCGTGCGCCTCAACAAACGTCCGCAACGCTCGGACATTCGATCGACCCACGTTGTGTTGTGGCTGCAGAGAAGGAGCTGGAGGTTCTGCAGAGCATCGCCGACCTGACGGTGAAGTCGGCAGAACAGGCCGTGTTCAAGTGCGAAGTGTCCGACGAAAAGGTGACGGGGAAGTGGTTCAAGGACGGCGTGGAAGTCCAGGCCGGCGACCGCATCAAGATGACTCACATCGGAAGGTATTAAATCACAGCGATCTGCAGCCATTGGGAGAGAAAGCTATTGTTTCAAGCGCTGCATCGCACACCACCGTGTACCGCTACACACATTTAAACACCTGCGCGCGCACACACACACACACACACACACACACACACACACACACACACACACACACACACAACATCACAAGGCTGTGACAATAAGCACTGTCTGCCACATGGCTTGGCAAACTATCACCACAGGGCTTTCTTAGTCGTTTGACCCATTTTATTTTAGAAGGCGGCAATCTGTGAAGCTCTAACCTCTAAACACACACACACACAAACACACTCACTCACGCACACACACACTCACGCGCACACACACACACGCACACACACACACACACACACACACACCCTCACGCACGGCCTCCGCGCCCCGAGGGTCTGGGGTTTCTCTCAGTAATCCCTCCATCAGAGAGCCTATGGCAGGAGATGTGCAGAGGCGACAGCGGTCGCACAAGGTGAAAGCCATTTAGTATGTTTCTCACTCGGCGATGTTGCCTCACGGAGTACGTTGCCAGGGCAACCGTCCTTTGCATAATTGCGGGTCATAACGAGTGTTGTCTCCTTGGTAACATCTGGTAACGTGTCCCCAGGACCCACAAGCTGACGATTGATGATGTGAAGGCCTCAGACGCTGGAGATTATACCTTTGTCCCCGACGGCTACGCACTTTCTCTCTCCGCAAAACTCAACTTCCTGGGTGAGAGCGGCGGGCGAAGTCAAAATATGAGGATTCTTCTGAATATAGACTTAAGCGCGTCGACATTTTTAATTAATAAGGCTGATTTGGATATTTTTCTCCTCAGAGATCAAGATTGAATACGTTCCCCGACAAGGTGAGTGGTGTTGTCTGTGAATATTCTTTTAATCGTTGTCTTGGTCTACAGTTCAGGACACCTACAGCCAATAGGGTGAAGGTTATTTCATTATTACTTTAAAATAATGTCGCAGAATTCAACGTAGCCTACGATTTATAGTTGATCTATTTTAAAAGGATTTATAAAACACACTGAAGCGGTAAAAGATGCCCCAGCTTGCTGACAAATGACCAAACCTCCTCCACCCCTCCTGATTAAAGATCCTCCCAAGATCCACCTGGACACCGGCTCCGGCAACAAGAACGTCGTCACGGTGGTGGCGGGAAACAAACTCCGCCTGGACGTGGAGATCACCGGCGAGCCGGCGCCCACCGCCTGCTGGATGAGAGAAGACAATGTGAGCGAGGATCCGCGTCGTTCACCTCGTAAACACACTCACACACACACTTCTGCATCCGCGCGTCGGTCCGAGCACCCGGCCGCCGGTCACCGCGGCAACAAAGGGAGGGCGGATGAGACGTGGACCGGAGTGGGAGGTTGAATCGGCTGTCGTCGGCGTCTTCCTCAGCGGTGTCTTTTTACAGGTGTTGGCTGAGGCCGAGGGACGGGTCCGCGTGGAGACCAGGAAGACCCTGAGCACCTTCGTAATAGACGGGGCGCAGAAGCAGGACGAGGGCCACTACTCCATCACCGTGACGAACCCCGCCGGAGAGGACAAGGCCAAGCTGTTCATCAGGGTCGTGGGTCGGTGGCTTTTTCTCTCGTTTTGTACCTTTTTCCTTTCAGCTCTCGCTCCCGTTCAGTTCGTTTTATATTTCTGGCCGGCTGAGAGATATTTAGACTTTGAACTGAGATTTACCTCGAAATAACGTAGATTCTCCGCCGTCGGTCTTTTAAAAACCTATAAAGTCTGGATTTGAGTTGCATAGCGGTGCTTTTGCATGTGTAAACATGCTGCAGGACTGTGACTGTGTTAGTTGTTTTTTTTTAAGGCACTGGATTTTGCATTCTGCGGTGACTTTGCAGATCACATCTGTTTCTATCTTACACCCTTAAAAAAAAAAAAAAAAAAAAAGCACTTCCTCACACCCAATGCCAGCGCTCATTTCTCTCTCCGTTTCATCTTTCCCCACGCTTTCCATTTTCCAACCGTAACCTGCCTCTCCAGATGTGCCCAACCCTCCCGGGAACGTCAAGTGCACATCGGTTGGCGACGACTGCGGCACGATCACGTGGGACCCTCCTGCTTTCGACGGCGGAGTTCCCATTAAAGGTACCCCGCGAAAAAACGCCCGCGTCCAATGTTCACATCTGATGTCTGGCCTCCTCCCAGGAGGGAACAGCAGTTTAGAATCCACTCTGTTTATTATGGCGCCGTGTGCTTGTTTTTATTTTTTTTTTAACTCTTTTTCCAAAGAGAGATTTTTGTTATTTTTTTTAACGACTCGGGCCGTATGTCGCTGCTGCTCTCTGCAGGGTATCTGATGGAGAGGAAGAAGGTCGGCTCGGACAGATGGACCAAGCTGAACTTCGACGTTTACGAGTCCACCACGTACGAGGCCAAGAAGATGATCGAGGGCGTCCTCTACGAGATGAGGGTGTTCGCCGTCAACGGCATCGGCATCTCCCAGCCCAGCGCCAACTCCCCGCCCTTCATGCCCATCGGTGCGTTTGCCGCTCGCCGTCAGCCCGAACGGTTCATCAGCGCCGGCTTTTCACGCCGATGCTCGTTTTGAGGCGGCGTAACCCGCCAACCCGATTGCAAACCGGGTATTGACGCATTAATTCGCTGCCGTCTCTCTCTCTCTCTCCAGCCCCCACCAGTGAGCCCATTCGGCTCACCGTGGACGATGTGACGGACTCCACCTGCGCGCTCAAGTGGCGTCCCCCGGAGAGGATCGGAGCGGGCGGCGTCGACGGCTACATCATCGAGTACTGCAAAGAAGGAAGTAAATACGTGCGGCACGAGCGCGACACGTGGTTTTGCGACGAATGGTATCGGTTCGATCCACCGATCAGAGGGCGAGTTGAGCCACCCCTTGTTTCTCGGCAGCCGTACACAGAATTGGTCACGTGACCACACATTTAAGTTCAGAAAAACGTTTTCTTTTTACCGCATGAAGTGATTTTTTTTTTTTTTTTTTTTTCCCATGTTCAAAGAGTCATGAGTCTATTTTTGGAACAATAACAGACAAGTCTGAATAGTTGTACAATTGTACGGTTTGTTTGTCAGACTTGTAAAAGGAGACTTTGGGAGTTCAGCGAGTTTGCGAGGCGATGGTTTTTCTAGCCCTCTGGAAGAAAAAAAAAAACACGAGCCAAAAAGTGCCAGAAATGGATTAAAGTATTGACCTTTAGAGCAAACATTTTATTTTACTTATCACAGTGGTGAAAGCACTGCTGGAATTAATGATGGCTCAGCATGCACCAAAAAAAGGAATTAATGCACCTGTAACTTTTGTAATCTCTCATTTATAGTCTTTTAATCAGGTGAACAATATTCATACCTGGTCCGACTCGCCCCTCAGGTGACCAGTGGGTGCAGGCCAACGAGCAGCCAGTCGGGAAGAACCAGTACCGGGTGAAGGATCTCCCGGTGGGGGAGAAGATGCTGTTCAGAGTGGTGGCCGTCAACATCGCCGGGCGCAGCCCCCCCACCACGCTCGGCCAGGCCGTCACCATCAGAGAGATCATGGGTCGGTGTTGGAAAATACGTAATAAATCAGGAAGGAAAACACCTCGTTATCAAGCTCACCATTTGGTCTTTTAGAATAAAGCTCATAGATCCTTTCTCAACCACCAACTGTATCTCGAGGACTCACACAGACAGAAAACACAACATCCAAAAAAAAAAAAGCTGTGCCTGCTGTACATTTTAGAAATCTCTACGCCCCCACAGCCACCCACCGTTTCTCAAATCCGTCTCCGTGTCTCCTGTGTCCACCGTCCAGAAAATCCAAAGATCCGCCTGCCTCGCCATCTGAGAACCAAACTCATCACGCAGGTGGGCGAGAAGGTGAACATAGTCATCCCCTTCCAGGTTGGTCCAAGTCTGGCTCTCCTCTTCTTGTTGTTGTTGTTGTTGGATTTTTACACACAGAAGTTTCAGATTATATATATAAACCAAGAACGCTCAGACTGTGAAGCATTCAAAATTACATTTTTTTTTTTGGTTTGTTTGGAAAACGGACCAAAAAAGAAGGAGAGTGAATCCTGAAGTGTTTTTTTTTTAGTTTTTTTTTTAAATCACAACTGGGCTGAAAAAAAAGACCTCAGAGAGATTTCACACACTGTAAACAACAGTGGATATCCAGCTTTAATTCTGTGTCTGAAAAACAAATCCAAATGCATTGTGCTTGTGTGTTTTGAATGGTGCAAAGAACCAAGAACCAAAAACCACAACCCCCTCCATCCTCCCCCCCCAAAAAAGCTAAAAATATGTTTATTTTAACAAAACTAAAAGGGAGATAACCTGCGTGAAAATGTAAACAATCCAAACGAGGTGGAAACCAAAGGAGCCCACGAACTACCACCTTATATAGAGGAGCCGGACCAGGTGAGCTGAATTTCCATGACGACCTGACTCCACCCACCAGACTCCTGCAGGGAGCGTCTGTGTTTCTATTTCTTTGGGTTTTCAGCCCCAGTTACGCTTTTGTTGCACTTTGTTTCCTGTTTTTAACAGTGCATGAAGGTATTGTGTATTACCGCACTTTTTTTTTTTTCACAAAATAAGTGTCTCAAAAATGTAAATAATTTGAGTTTCGACTTAATGCCGAAGAAAACAAATATCCCTGAGCTCAGACCAGTGTCAGAACTGCAGCATTAAAAATCAACATTCACGTGACCCTTGATAATCAAAAGACTTGATTCACCAGTGAAAAACTGCATTTTCTCACAAGTTCCTTGAACGGATCGTTGAAATATTCCCGCTGATTCCTCTCCCTCGCTCCGACTGCAGGGTAAACCTCGTCCCATCGTGACCTGGCTCAGAGACGACGTCCCCCTGGAGGACAAAACGGTGGGTTTCCGCACCAGCGAGGTGGACACCATCCTCTTCATCCGCTCGGCGGAGAGGATCCACTCCGGGAAGTACACGCTGTCCGTCCAGATCGAGAACATGTCGGACAGCGCCGACGTTGACATCCAGGTCGTAGGTCGGTCCCCCGTCGTCTCCACGGCGACACGCCTCTCAGCTTGCATGTTCTCTCGTTAAGATTATAACGCAAGGTGCACCGTTAATAAGGAGGATGATGACTCGAGCTCAGATCAGAGTATTTTTTTTTTTTTAAATTTGATGATAATTCCTCAATTCATTCTCCCGGGGGGGTGGAGGGGGAGGGGGGGGGGATCTGAGACTCCAAGCAGCAAATCATCAAAGTGCCGGTTTAATCCTGCCTTCCTGCAGCCGCCAGCTCAATCCTCAATTTACTCCTCGTCTCCCTGGGTCAGGGTTCTGGGTGGATTATTTCGGAGCTCCGCTGAGATTATTTTCTCGTAGACTCCGATTAGGTTTCGTTTTTTTTTTTTTTTTGTTAAAGGACGGGGGTGGGAGGGGAGGGAGGGAGGGGGGGTTTACTCTGTCACTTCCCTTCCGCTGAGAAGGTTGAGCTAACGAGAAGGCTGTGATCGGGCCCTCCTTCCTCCTTCGGTTGATCTGTCACCGACGGTACAGGAAGGATTACAGGGGCGGAAAACAGCAGCGGAGGAGGAGGAGGAGGAGCAGGAGGAAGAGGAGGAGGAGAGAGCGAAGAGCAAAGATTAATCCGCCGCTGCGTCGTACGGTGTTTCCGGAGTGCGCTGCGGGCCACACACACGAGGATCGATGACGAACGCACTTTCTTTGGCAGTTCTGTGCCAGTAATGTTTTTCTTGTCTCGTAATGTGTGCAGCTATCGGGCTCGCCTCCTTGATATTCTGCCTGCCGCTCCGCTAATCTGTCAATCTTTCTAATCTGCCTAATCTGTCAAATCTCGAACCGGCTCAACCAGCTAACTGCATGCAATTTTCTTTCGAGACCGTGCAGCGGAATTAAACGCCGTCTCATCAGCTGTGTCTCGACTCCATGTCTGGTCTCAGAGAAGCCCGGTCCTCCCATCGCCGTGACGGTGACGGACGTGTGGGGCTTCAACGCCGCGCTGGAGTGGAAGCCGCCCAAAGACAACGGCAACTGCGACATCATCGGCTACACCGTTCAGAAGGCCGACCGGAAGACGAAGGTACGCCACGAGGGAAGCGGTGCACAGCTGTCAGGCGAGATCATCCGTAGCCACGTCGTACACTGTATCAAGGAAGTGGACGTGGCTTCCTGGTTGCGATACCGCCGGCTGCCACTAGAGGTCGGCTCCAGTAAGCCTTTGGGCTTCTCGTAAAAGTCAATAAAATGCCTCTACCAATTATCTCGGTGTTGTTCGCTAAAGTCGCTCCTTCTTATTAGTTTTCTGGAGGTCCATCTGAAAATAATCTCTCATTCATTAGAAAAGAAGATTCAAGAAGACCTGTTTTTGGGGGCATGTCTGTTTGATTGACAGGCCTGTGGTGCAGTCAGGTTACAGCTATCGGTGGGCGGGGCGTAGTATCGTCAAGGTTTCCAATCAGATCCACCGCTGGCTCCCCCCCCCCGAGCTCGTCCAAATATGGTCACTTCCTGCGCCGAACCAGCAAAGATGGCGACGGACAGAATCTGAACCGGAGGCTTCGTTAACGTTCACAAACCGACGTGGTGACGTCACCGCTGGTTGATGGTTGATGACATCAACCATGTTTTTTGAGCGACAGTGGCTGCGACGAGTATGACGTCGTTACGGTGTGATTCAGTGGAAGTTAGGCTGCTTGTGATGAACAGTAATCCCAGACTGACTCCGTGATGTTGGGATCGGGGCCGCCGACGGGGCGCTCCGCCTGCTGCAGCTCCGAGGACACTTCTTAATGACTCTGCCTGTGTGTTCGGGCTCGTTATCTCGTGCTGCCGAATGATGAACGTGGGATGATCAGACAAACCCTTGATTTTATTGCGTGCGGGGGAGAAAAAAAAAATCGGGACACGGAGGAAAAAAAAAGGCCTAAAACGCAGCACGGCATGCGTCAACCCGCGAAAAAGTGTAACGTTAACGTGTACCAACAACACAGTCCAGCTGAGGGCAGTTTTTATGTTGCGGGTGAGAAAAGGAGTCCGTTTTTTTTCCACCTATGGTGTCAAATCCTAAATGCCTCCTCACGACCTTTCAGGCCGGGTGTCTGTTCGGATTATCTGTTGATCGAGGCCTGCAACTTTTTTCATTTAGCAAAAGAGCAAATACAGTCCAGGTTACCGACGGTGCATTTCATAAACCCGCCCTGCTGGAGGACACTGCACTGCCCGGTCCAATTACACAGCATCTATTATTGAATTCAGGCAGATATTTTACAAATTGAATATTTCATTTTGAATATTTCATTCGAAATTGGCTACAAGTGATGTGGTTAATTAATAACGGTAGAGGAAATGACGATAGGTAGCATGAGAGGATGATAAAAACCCGAAAGATCCCGCAAAGAGCCCAGATCCCTTCAGGCCTCGTCGCGCCGTCACGGTCATTACGTCGAACGAATCGATAGGTGGACTCGGAGGAACAGCGATGTCGGGTGGGAGGGGTGGGGGGCGGGAATCAGAGATTCTCCAGTTTAGATAGATCTCAACCTCCGGCCGTAAGCCTCTCCTCTTCCTCCTCTTTTTGTCTCTCGTATCAGGAGTGGTTCACGGTCTTCGAGCACAACCGCAGGCCCAACTGCACTGTGTCCGACCTGGTCATGGGCAACGAGTATTCCTTCCGAGTGTACAGCGAAAACATCTGCGGCCTCAGCGACGAGCCCGGCGTCAGCAAGAACACCGCCGCCATCCCCAAAACAGGTAATGAAATCAGAAAAACATATAAGGGAGCATTATGGGATGTAATGGGTACAATAATGAAAAATTAAAAATAAAAGAGAGTTGTATCAAAGATGGTGATTAAAACTGCACATGCAAAAAAAAAAAAAAAGAATTTGACTTTAATTACTTGAACATAATTTCGAGGAATATTAATTCGCTCTGATTGTGCGTAACACAAATATTCCTTGACAGAGTGTTAAACAGCGTTTAGTACCTGCCGCAGATTATGAAAGCAAACCAGGCTGGGATATAAACACCTGCCACCAGCCAAATGCTGCTACTGTTTTTTTGTTTTTTTTGTGTTGTTGCATTTGCTTACTTCACCAGAAAACATTTGGCAGCCGACCAGCCGATCTCTTTGTGTTCCAAGCAATAGTCTGGTGTGTAAAAACTGGGAGGATTTGTTGATCGCAGCGCCCACCTGACACCGCAGGACAAAACAAAAGTCCGTTTCCTGGCGCGATAATTCGAAGGGCAGCCCGCTAATCGAAAAATAATTTGCTGGTGTAGCGGGATGTGGGCTGGATATGAAAACAGTCCCAAAGCAGCGGAGAGCAATTACAGTGTAATTAAGCATTTCCTGTTTTATGCATCGTTTTGTGCAGATTTGACTTTTACAGTTCGGCTCGATCGTGCCAAATTATTTTGTGGTGTGATTTAAATTGAGAGCGTAGGCTGTGAATAAAAAATAGATAGGGTGTGAAAAGAGAAGCCAATGCGAAAGTGCCTTGAAATGCAATACTGCTAGAAGCCACTAGGGGCCGCCTCAAAAATATCTCTTGCCCCGACAAACTCCCATTCAAAAACGGTCAACTTTTCCTTCTGCCTTAGATATTAGGCCTCAGAGAGAGCTCTGTTTAAGGCCTGAGGAACAGTCAGCTTTCCCAGTATAGACGGCTGTAAACAGTGGACTCGGGTTCGGATAGCTCCCCCCCCCCTCCTGCTGCACCCTCGTTTTTAAATATGAGGCTAAAAAGTAAAAGGTGGATGGACAAAATGCTTGCCGCCCAACCGATACACGTCCATTGAAATTCAAACACATCACTAATCTTTTCTCCAGTACGTCATCCATTCACAGAAACTTTTTCCGATATCTGACCTTCATTTAAATTTCCTAATATTGACTTCTCCTCCCCGTCCAGGTTTGGACTACGACCCGGCCCCCTTCAAGGAGATGGACACGCACCGCTCCCCCAAATTCACAGCTCCCCTGGTGGACAGAAGCGTTGTTGCAGGTTACACCACGGCCATCAGCTGCGCCGTCCGCGGCAACCCCAAGGTATTTCCATCTTTCACATAAAAGGGTGAAAGGGTGTGCACCGGCGGAACAAGCAAACATTTTTATGCTTTTGATTGGAGTTCATTTCCAATTCAAGCAATTTTTTTCCCACTGTTTTCAAGATTTTAAAAAAGACTCCATATATTGACCTGATATTTGATGGAAAGTTGGTCCACGGGTGAAGAAACAAGCTATTATTTTTTTGGTGCAGATCCGGTTATAAAAGATGTCTTTTTATTCTAAACACTGATGAAATGACTTTTTTTTTTTCTTCCTAAAATGAAGCGTGCATTTTTTTCATCAATGTGCAATTTGATGCTGATCCGAATGCAGAATCCAGATTGAAGTATATCAAAATAATACAAATATCAGTCCATATTAGAACATTATTATAGAAGATATTTTTAAAGTGTGCTTTCTAGTCTATAAATACAATATAAGAACGGGGTAAAATGAGGTTAAAGTAACAGTAAAGTGAGGATGATGAAATCTGCTGCACATTAAAGAGGCCACTGTGAGCAGAGACTGTCATGTAGCATAAAAACTGGTTGAAAACACAGAAGGAGTCCTGCACACACGTTTACCTGCGTTGGCCCCTGATAGCTGCGCTGCGAGGGTTCGCCTCAGATTTCATGCTTTGTGTTTTGTTTTTTCTTCCAGAGTGAGCGTACAAGTTTGGAGTGTCAAACAGAGAGTGGAGAACAGTCAGGGAGGGTTTTGATGCCTTTGCAGCAGGAATGTATTTTTATGTCTGAAGCTAGAACAAGAGGTGGAGCAGGAAGTTCTTTGAACACACTTTTTTTCATGCCACCGAATCGGCAAAGATTTGTCAAGCCGAAAAATGTTGACCTAATTTCCCCCCCCCCGCCTCCCCCACCCCGCTCTCTGTTTACACGCTCCCTCCTCCCTTTGCATCCTGCCTATTTTTTTATTTCTTATTTTTTTTTTTTTTGCCTCCGACTCGCTTGTCCCTCAGCCGAAGATCATCTGGATGAAGAACAACATGATCATCGGCGAGGACCCCAAGTTCCTGATGCAGAACAACCAGGGCGTGCTGACTCTGAACATCCGCCGGCCCAGCCTGTTCGACGGGGGCCGCTACTCCTGCCGGGCCGTCAACGACCTCGGCCAGGACGAGGTGGAGTGCAAGCTGGAGGTTCGAGGTACGTCGCCCCGAACTTCACTTTCACTTCCCGTGACCCCCCCCCCCCTCCACTCCCTCCCATCGGCTCGAGGTCCCGTCCTCGACAAAGCTCGGCGAAAAAACAAATCTCCATCTCCACTCGTTTTTTTTTTTTCCTGAGCTCCCGCTGCGAAACGTCGCTCGAAATGGATCCCGCCCCTAAATAATAATCACCTTGCTGTATTTGTCGGTTAAAACTTTTCCGACTGCAGTTTCTTTTTCAAACAGGGCGGGGGGGGGGAATGAGCCTCTCGGGCTGATCTGAGTTTTTCTCTTTTCCCTCCACAGTCATGCAGGAGAAAGGAGGGGAGGCGAAGAAGTGAGCGACGGCACGAAGCGGCAGACGAAAGAGTCGAACGGGAGTAGTAATGGATTATGTGTAACGGGATAGTCATGAATAAATATGATTAGAATAGACCCCACACACACACACACACACACACACACGGACACACACACACACACACACACACACACACACACACACACAAACACACCCCTCCCCTCTACATATGCCCGCCTTTCACCGCTGCCATTTATGCCGTAAATTCGTCCAGCAAGCTGCCACCTGTGACCACACACACAGATGGTTTCCCTCCTTATCTGTGAAGTGGACCTGTCACTTCAACACACTTATAAAAGAAAACAGCCTTTTCATCCATTACGGCTCCCTGTGTTGTCTGTTTGTTGTTGTTGTTGTTGTCGTTGTTGTCGACCCGGACGTTTTTATAGGTCCCCGGGTAAGAATTTACGATCGCGATGCCGAAACCACCGCAGTGTGACCGACTGACCGCACACCTCTGCTTCCTCGGTTTTGGCGGTGCGAGTGTGACGGGGTGAGCGAGGAGGGGGGGAGGGTGGTGGTGGGGGGTGGTGGCGGGGGGGGGTGGTCCCATTCTCGGCCCAAGCAACGGTTCAATGGAGGGATCAATATTCAGCCAGGCGTGGACGACATCATGGAGCAAGCAGGATTAAAGAGGTTCTTATATACACAGAGACGCTCCATCCGTCATGTACACACACACACACACACACACACACACACACACACACACACACACACACACACACACAGAGCACACGCTCCGCCTCATGCTACACTGCTGCCGCCGTGACCTATAGTGGTGGGCCTTTTACCGATAACATGACTTACACTCGTGCACATGCAAAACACACACACACACACACACACACACACACACACACACACACACACTCCAAATCAGGGTCTCATTAGCATCGCACACTAGAGACTAATTAATGCACCCATCAACACTGCCCTAATTAGCTCTCCCACGTCATTACTGAGCAAACGAATTACCGCTAATTTACACACCCGCAAAACAAACACAGCATCGTCTCTGCTGGGAGAGGCCGCCTCGCCGCGGCTCGCCTCGCCGCGGCTCGCGCACCAAATTAAAGCCTCGCCGATGCGGCGGCAGACCAGACTGCCGTCCCAAGTGGCCCCTTCCTCCCCTTTCCTCCCTCCCCCTTCCTCGAGCTCGACCGTCCGACCGAAGGAGATCGGGAAAAGAGATGGAGTGAAAGCAGAAGTTGTGTCGGCCTGTAGAACGAAACACACACACACACACACACACACACACACACACACACACACACACACGGACCCATCCTTGTTCCTCCCGAGTCCACCTATCCCGACTCAGACCTGTCCCACCAGCGACCGGAGGTCCTGGGTCTCGCGTCTCTCCAGCAGAGGGGGTCAGAGCACAGGGACAAAGACCACCGCGGACCGGTGGCGGCCCGCGGTGTGAACGCTGAGCGGCACCTCGCGCCTTAAAACCCGACTCGGCAGACGCCCTCCTTTTCCAGCGTTAGAGTTGGAGATGAGCCGTGAGTCGGGCGAGGGCGGGAAATCCTCCAGATACCTGAAAGTAGGCCACCACCGGTTGCACGGCGGACCCGCAGTGCAGCACAACGCTTCCACTTCGAACCCTGTCGAGCTGCAAATGACTCTGCGAGCACGCGCTTGTGTGTGTGTGTGTGTGTGTGTGTGTGTGTGTGTGTGTGTGTGTGTGTGTGTGTGTGTGTGTGTGTTGATATAATCTTATCGTCAGTTAACCCGAGACACAGCGTGGCGCGTTCACTCCGCTGATTGACACATGAAAGGCGCCGCCGAAGATAACGCCGCGTGCTACTTTGGCACGCAAGTTTTCGAAAAAAAAAATAAAACAGGTTCTTCTTCTTCTTCAAAAAAAAAGCCTGTGTGTAACCTCGACGCTCCACCTGAGCTTCACCTCCCTCCCCCCTCTCACTCCGCGCTCCCCGAAAAAGTGATGCTCAGTCGCTCAGGCAGTCAAACTAATTGTATCTGCTGGCATCATCCGCGAGCCTCAAGAAACTTTCCAAAAACAAAAAAAAACACCAAAAAAAGCCGGCTTACGACGCGACTGTCGGTGTTTTAATGCGCGCAGCCCCGAAAAAAAAAGTTAAAAAAAATAATATTAATAACGGAGCATTTTGTTTTCCCTCCTCGTTCCCCGTGACACACCTTAAGGCTCTTTAAGTTTGTGATGTGCGCATGAATAATTAATGAGGACGGGTGGCAGCTCGAGGAGCGAACCACCGGCTCCTCCGTGCGCACTGTAACTGCTCCACCGGCTTTCCAATATTAGAACAGGCCGCCGACGAAGACGAGACAAAGGAAAGTGACAAGACAAGTGTTTCCAGCAGGCGGGAGGGGAGGGAGGGGGGAGGTGGTGGTGGTGGGAGGAGGAGGGGGTGCGTGAGAGTTTGTTGTGTCTGCGCGAGTATTTGAGAAAAGGGAAAGAGAACAAAAAAAAAAAGATACAAGATACCGGAGACAGAGAAAGACCTGAAACAGTCGGACGAGGGAACTATAATTATGCAAGTAATTATACATGAAATCAGACTTGGGAGGGGAGAGAGAGTCTCAGCCACCTAATTACAGTATAGCAACGAAACCGAGCGCACACACGTACCGACTGTACGTTTCACCACACACACACACACACACACACACACACACACACTTTACCATCATCGTCTGTTGCTCTGGGGTCTTTTTTCCCCGACGGGGATGCTCCGCGAGCGGCGGCGTGACCCAACGGGGTCCTCCGAAGCGCGCTTTCCTGAGTGCAGCGAATTTTTTTGATTACGTTTTAAAGTTTATCCTGCGGCCGGTCCAATCCCGGCGACGGGATGCTGTTCGCCGACCGGTCCGCCCTCCGGAGTTCGGAGGGACGGAAGTCGATACTCAAGGTCAAGTTCCAAGGTCGAAGTCAAATGTCGAATTCAGTGACTTTTACTGACTGAAAAGCTAAAAAAAAAATCGAGAGAAAAAAAACAGCTGCCGTTGTGCTGAGCAGACAAAAAAAAAACTGCCACGTGTCCCTCCTGTGGCGCCAATGGTGAAATAAAATGACTACGTGGCAGTAAAGAATTGATCTAATAATAACAGTAATTAGCTCGCAACCTAATAAGCTACATTTTCAAAGGCTGTCAGTGAGCACTAATGCTACCAAACATACTCACAGACAGTAACTACCATTAAAGATATATATTACAATTTAAACAAGTAAAATAAAAATAATAATAATAAATCCGTGATATTCCATGACTTTAATTTAATCAATTGAAAATGCCGTGAAGCACTCAGTCCGTATTCAAACCAGGAAAGTGTTCGGAAATGATGTATATTATCAATAACGTGTGTTTAATAGTTGGGTTTTCTCGGAGGTTTCGACCTTTCAAAATAAAGCAAAGCGGGTGTTCCTGAACTCAATAAATATGCAATACTGTAAATTCAAGCAGAACTTAACACCAGTTAAAACCAGCTGGGGAACTATTTCACTTTATCTGAGTGTATCATCCTGGTTTTATTTTCTCGGCGCTCTACACGGTCCGGGTCATGGGGAGGGTGGATGGGGGTGGTGGTGGTGGTGGGGGGAGTGAGAGGGGGGGGGGGGGGGTGCGGTCCGGACGGCCGCTTCCTCAACCGCGACTCACTCTTCCCCGGTGATCCCACAGCAGCCTCCTCTCAGGTCAGATGGGACATATATATATAATCCCTCCATTGTGCTGCGGGTCTCCCTCCTGGTCGGGAACGCCAAGAAATCCTTCCACAGTGAGGCTTCCGGATGAGAGGCCTTTATAAGAAGAAAAAAAAAAAGCAGAGGTTTCCTCTCGGAGGCTGAGCCCTGACCCACATAAAGAGCCAAACGATTCGGGCCGGCTGGATTCACGGTCTTATTGTGCAGTCAAAGTTAATGGCCAGAGGTTGGAGGAGGAGGTGGGGAGGAGGTGGTGGTGGGGGTGGGGGGGGGGCCGGGTGTAAATCTTTGGCTTCTCAGTTTTCTGTTCTTCAGGACACTAAACGGTCGTCCCTGCCGGTAGGACATACCGACCCTCCTCAATCTTGAACACCACTACGCCCGCCTTAAAACAATACTCACACGTCTGCGTGTAAATATAAAGAGTTGGTTGTTTTTTTTAAGAACAAAATTCTCTTCACGGAAAACACCGTGCAAAAGAAAGACAAATAATTCACTTTGACGAATAAAAGAAATCGAACCGGTGGCAAAAACGTTTCAATGTTCAACACCGGTTGTAATGTGCCTGATTATTCTTACCAAAGTTTCAACAGCTGATTTTTAACCGGCTGCTCTCAAAGCCGTCCGGTACGCTGATTGCTCTCACTGCAATGGAAGTGGATGCTGAGTGTGAAATTTGGTTAAAAAACTGATTAATATATTTCGAGAAAAAAAAAAAAAAAAAAAAGGCGGGGAAGAATGTGGAGAGCAAGATTCGAGTTTTCGAAAATGAATATATGTACGTTTGAAATTTGAGGTTTGCCGTGTGCCAACGCAGGTTTGGGTGATAAATATAGCCAACAGGAGGTTTCTCATAAGTGACGTGTGGGTGCAAACACGCATGCATATGTGTGCGTAGGTGTTCAGTGTGCTGGCACACACGAATGAGTCACATATTGTGTATGTAAATCGGCATAGTGTGAAACAAATAACAGTTTGTGGAATCATAAAAACATAAAAACATACGCAAAACATAGACAAACTGCACCGGTGATCGACAGAGAGGCGGAGGCAGACTGAACGAAACCTACAGCCCCAGAAAACCCACATTAGGAGCTCCTCCTGGTATTTTTCGGCATTACCGCCTTTCACATGTAGTCTGGTAGTACGAGTATTGGAACGCACATTGAGACTTTCAGCGAGTGCACATCCTGTTTCGTCACGATGTCTCCACACTCCCACGCAAGACTTTGCAAATATGCAAATTTGGGTATTTAAAAAAAAAAAAAAAAAAGTTTTTTTTATCACAGTTGAGTCTTGGTGGTCCTCATGCCGCTGCAGATCGGATTGCGGCCCACGGCGGGTCGTCCATCCGAAGTGTGAGACGGAGGCTCGTGTGACGGCGATTCTCGGCCAGGGGAACCGTCTCCCGCAGGCCGAGGGGGAGGATCTCGCAAGCCAGTGAAGTAGCTCAGACAGATAATGATTTAAAGTGTAAACCCACACACCGAGTCGGCTTTAACACCTGACCGGTGCTCGAAGTAAGAGAGCGTAAAAATGAGGTCGACGCGAGCAGAATTTCTAAACTGTCCTCTCGGATGTAGTGAGGAAATAGTCGGATTAAAGTGACGGAAATACGTGTTGAAACAGGACGGGATGAATGGAAAATGAAAATGAATGCATGGAGGCTGGAAATGTTCAGAGCTGCCACTCAAAGTGGAAGAAAAACGATCAAAACTTTGCCAAAGGGTTGCGATGGTGTTGAGCCTGAGCCTGCCCGAGCAAGGAGTCTGGAGCCCCCTGGTGGTGGGTGGATGTCAGTGGAGGTGGGTGCTCGTGAGAAGTGTTCCTAGCTTCCAGGTCTATAAAATGAGGCCGATGCAGAAGCGTCTTTAAGCTGCAATACCACCGAGCGCCACTAGAGGTCGGCTCCAAAAAGCCTCCGGCTCCATAGACTCCCATTCAACTTCTCTCATCAAATACAAAGTCAATAAAATGTGTCCATCAGTTATCTCGGTGTTGTTAGCTAAAGTCGCTCCTTCTTATTAGTTTTCTGAAAATAATCCCTCATTCATTAGAAAATAAGATTCAAAAAGACCTGTTTTTGTGGGGGCGTGTCTGTTTGATTGACAGGCCTGTGGTGCAGTCAGGTTACAGCTATCGGTGGGCGGGACGTAGTATCGTCAGGTTTCCAGTCAGATCCACCGCTGGCTCCTCCCCCAACCCGTCCAAATATGGTCACTTCCTGCTCCAAACCGCTCCGAACTAGCAAAGATGGTGACGGACAGAATCTGAACTGGAGGCTTCGTAACGTTCACAAACCTCATCGTTGAACTGCAGTAAACGTCTAAAAAAGAAAAAAAAAAACAAGAGACGGGCAGACAGTGCTCGATACAGGACACCATTTTGAGCCACGAAAAGTAAAAGTATTTAACTTTTTGAACTCACTCCGAGATGCTCGGATGTTTTTTTCTTGCTTTGGACCCGTTTCCGTGTTTTGGAGAAGAATTCACCGTCGTCAGCGTCGTCTCAGCCAGCAGATCTAAACATCGTCAAACTTTTTCATCACGGGTTTGTTTCTCGCCTCTCTCGTCCCTTAATAACTTCTTGGAGTGAACCGGGAAGCGGCATGAAAGCGTCGCGGGGGGGGGGGGGGGAACCGGAGCTGCTCGGGGAGGAAGCGAAAGGGCCGGCCGCCCTCCTCGCCAGCCGCTTGATATTCACATATTGTTGGGATGTGTCGATTTTGTTCTCTCTTGCGTGCGTTTGATCATCAACGTCCTGAACCTCCGCCGGCTCCTCATCATTAACTCCCAGGAATCCTGCAAAACCCTGGAAGTTGGTCTGCTGCCTGACTGTCACCGAGCAGATTGGTCTGTTACAATCACACACACACACACACACACACACACACACACACACACACACACGACTCCCCCGTGAAGAAGAAACCGGCAGTGCTACCTACTAATCTCTGCACTTTGGGAGTTTTTTTTTCTTTCCTCCCTTTCCCTTCGCTGTTGAATTAGATTTGCTTACTCGTCTTCACCCATCTTCAAAGGACTCAGATAACTGAATATACCTTTTATTCATTTCACGGCACTCTGTAATTGTTTTTTTTTTTTTTTTCACCGAGCAAATCCTGAGCAGGTCTTTGGGGGAATAGACTCGTGTACATGGCTGTGCTTTCATCTGCATTATGTTTAGTGATAGTATTATTATTTTAGGGTATTGTTTTTTTTTTTTTGTTCTTCTTTTTTTGTTGTTGTTGTACTATTTGTACTATTTTTCTGCTTTTTCTTCTCGGCTTATTCGCCGGTTTCGGGGACGAGCCTTGCGCTCCAGGTGAAGGTGGGGGGGGGGGACTCATCTGCTATCACAGGCTGAAAAAGAAAAAGGAAAGAAAAAAAGCAAAAACGCCTGGAGGTCTTTTCATTAAAACAATTACGCTAATGTTACTTTACTTCGCTTGCTTTATTTTAGGGAATCCGAGGTTGGAAAAACTGCAAGCAGAGAGGTAAAAGTGCACACGTGTTGACTGAGGTTGTCATGATTCAATGAGAATTAAAGCTTTGCATATGTTTTTGTTTGAAACAATAAGAGCAGCTCAACATCAAAGGGAAGCAGGGACGTCTGCGCTTCCTTCTTTATAATTAAGGTTGAAAATTCATTGATATGCCCGGTTTCACGTCGAGAGTGATGTTATTAGTTTCCCCCGTACTTGTATGACCACCGCCTTACAATTAGATCTTTCAGATTAAAAAAAAATCAAAGCCTACTCGCGCTCTGTGAGATATAAATTACAACCGACACGATCTGAAGTAGGGCACGTTAAGTTTCACAGTTATGGAATTAAAAAAAAAAATCATAAAAAAATCTGGGCCCTTTTTGGTTGCGTTTCTGTACGACATCTCGTTTCTCCGAGCGCTGTCACATTCAAAGCCCCCAAAAGTGTTGAAGAAACTACTGTGATAAAAAATAAATAAATAAATTAACAACTTTTAATAGCTCTCAGATGATAAGTCAGATGAACTCACGGCGGTCCAGCCGAGCTGCGTCTTTCGGTAAATAAAGGAAAACTTGTACAAAACACACACACACACACACACACACACACACACACACACACACACACACTGTCTTTACTCTGCTATCCTGTCTTATCTGATTAGGGACTTATCAGAGTAAATATATTGATGATATACGCATGATTGGCAGAGGTTCAAAGGGACTATTATCTGCTGCGCTGCTGTAAAAGGAGCGTTGCTTTTTTTTTTTTTTTTTTACTAGAACTGCATATTTCAGTTTCTAATGCTGAACGGTGCATCTTTAGGCTTTAAATATCATATCCTAGGTCTAAATGGGAGGTAAGTTTTGGGCAGTTTGCAGCGTGATTTTATCTAAAACGTTGTAGCCTTATTATTATTATTATTATTATTATTATTATCATTCTACATCAAAGCTTACGTGTAGCACCTAATTTGAAGGTCCTGTTAAATAGCCAGCATCAGTTGTCATAACTCCCTTAAATACGGTAGAGACTGGACAAACTGCAGCTATTGTGCGGCCTCTAGTGGTTGAAGTAATAATGACGGGAGCAAAGGAGAGTATTAAGAGTTACAAAGTCCACATCGGGAGGAGGTTGGGGGTGGATGGATGGATGGATCAAACACACTTTCACCCATGAAACAGCTGTTTGTGTCCCTATGTTTATGTTTAATATGAATATTTAAACCATGGACTACATTTAAAAATGTGGACGTAGCTTTCGGGTCTGAAGAATTAAGACAATACGGAAGTGCAGTACCACCGATGGCCACCAGGGGCTGCATCCATTGGAAAAAGAGAGAAAAACCCGGTAGACTCATCAACTTTCTCTCATGAAATATATACTCAATGCATTATCTAAATTAATCCTTCTGATTCATGTCTGAAAATAACTCCCTCATTAATTAGAAATTGGGCCTCAAAGAGAGGAATTTTTGGGGGCGTGCCCCTCGCTCTTCCCCTGCTCGTCCAAATATGGTCATTCCTGCCTCCAAAAAAAACAAGGTGGCGACTGGCCGAAATGTCCGGCTCACTGCCTTCCTCATGTTGTGGCTCTGCAGCTGATAAACCAACTCTCTGGGGCTCTGACATCCCACATTTTGATTTTATTTCTTGAGCTCGCTGTCATTTAAATTGAAGATGTTTGCGTAAAATATATATTCATTTTGTCGGTATAGGTTTGCATAACAAAACATTGGGGGAAAAAAAGCAGATTTGTTTTTTTAAACCCACAAAAAAAAAAAAAAAAAAAAAAAAAAGTGTTAAATCTTTACGCCGAATGCTATTGTGATTGAGGCACTCGGCTTTTCCAACTGCAGCTTTAAAATCAACCCAGAATTTCAACTTTCAGCTTTCTGCCTGGCTGGATGTTTGCGGAGTCTGTGACAGAAGCAGCGGTGGAGCCGGGTCCAGTCAGGACTCAGCGCCGCTGTGACTGGACTCCAGTCAATTCAGTCTTACTTCGGTTCACATCATCAGGCTGCATCCCGGGGGGGGGGGGAGGAGTCAGAAGCTTGACAGACAGGCGTGCTGCTGAAACACTCGAGAGGACAAGCTCAAGGTAAGTAGTGAGGGGGGGGGGGGGCTTATAGGCGATGGGCACTCGCCCGTAATCATGTTAGCTTCTTGCAGAGAGCGCACAGGGATGAGATACAAACATGCACGGACACGCACACACGCACAAACAAACAAACAAACAAACAAACACACACACACACACACACATACACACACGTCCGAGACAATCGGCTCACGCAGCTGCACGGCCAGAAAAAAAAACAACCATCGAAGCTCAAATCCAGGCAAAGAAAGTCCACTCGGGCAGGTGCAGAACAGCATGCTGCGCTGCATGAAAAGTTGGACTCAGTATGTATAAATACACACACACACACACACACACACACACACACACACACATATATACATATATTTATATATATATATATGTATGTATGTACTATACATCTGCAGGTATACTGGAGAGAGAGAAAAAAAAGGCCGAGAGTAAAGATAGCACGAGGGAGAGAAGAGGGGACGAGTGCAGCAGTTTTGAAAGCGCTTGGCTCCGTTCAAATAGTTGCCATGGTTTCGAGATGTTTCCATGGAAATGCTAGCTGCCAATAAAAATGAATTTGAGGAGGATCTTTTGCAGCAGGTTGGCAGGAAGGTGAGAGCGACGTGGGAGAAGAGGGGGGGAGACGGGGCGACAGAGTGGGGGGAGGAGGGGGGAGAGGGGGGTTGGGGGAAGACTTCATCGTCTTCCTCATCGTGTACCGGCGACACGCAGCCGAATGAATGGGGAGCGTTTTGGGGGGGTAAACAAGGTGAGTGGTGGTGGTGGGGGGTGAGCGGGGGGTGAGGGGGGGGAGGAGGGGGACGACATGCGGCGCAAACGGAAAAGCAAAAAGGCACCGAGACTATTTCAGTCTGGATGGGTTGTCATGGTAACCGTGGCCTCACAAAGCAGCAGAGAGCAGGTAAATACAAGATTAAACATGCAATCACGTGTGTGTGTGTGTGTGTGTGTGTGTGTGTGTGTGTGGTGTGTGTGTGTGTCCCTGGAAACACTTTCCACTAACTCTCTTTCATGGAAGCGACTCTGAACACACGTTTGTTTACGTGTTTACACGAGTGTGTAAGATCACCATGTTTCTCTCTTCAGCTTCTCCTTCGAGGGCTAAACGAGGCTTTTAATGGGCGCTCAGCCGATGAGCCATGTCTGCTTCCTTCCTTCCTTCCTTCCTTCCTTCCTTCCTTCCTTCTTTCCTTCCTTCCTTCCTCGCGCCCTTTGTCTCCTTCCTTCTCTTCCTTCTACTCTTTCTCTCTCTCTCTCTCTCTCTCTGAAGGACAGAGGTATTCCCACATTTCTCGGTCGCCATGGCAACGCTGCAGCAAGAAAGAAAGAGAGGCCGCAAGAGGAAGGGGGGGTGGTGGTGGGGGGGAGGTTTGGGGGAGGAGGGAGGGGAGGGGAGGGAGGAGGAGGCGAGGATGGGGGATGTGTGAACAATGCTAATGCTACTTCACTGATCATCGATTGTGGGTCCCCCCCCCCCCCCCCGCACCCCCCTCCCCTCCCCTACACACACACACACACACACACACACACACACACACACACACACACACACACACACACGTACCAAACCCCTGACAAACACACACATTTACTTCCATCTCCTTTTCATTGGTATCGCTCTCTTTCCGTCCTCATTACTCTCTGGACCACCAGACGACCCCCCCCCCCCCCACCACCACCACCACCACCATCATCATCATCATCACTCCCCCTCCAACCCCCCTCCCCCCCACCACCACCCCTCCTGTGGTTTTAAAACTCAATCGCCACATAGTGCTGTCATTGTTTATCATTATTATTATTATTATTATTATTATTGGGTCATTTAGCAGGCGATGCCGGTATCCACGGCAACCCGGAGAAGAGGCACCGGTTCCTCGGTGAATACCAATATAGACAAGCATCCATCAATATCCCAGCGACTCATTATCAGTCTAATGGCGAGGCCGCCGCTGTCACAACCGGACTATAAATAATGTTGTCTCATTAGGCCCCGCTGCTGCGGGCTGCAGCTGCTGCAGCCCCCCCCCCCCCCCCCCCCCCCCCCCCCCGGTCCGACGCGTGGAACAGGTCCGCTTTTTTGTGTGTGTGCAGGAGCAGAGGTGCAGTTGAGCCGCCCCCCGCATGTTCAACAACCCCCTCGCTGATGCACTGGGCTGCGGAGCGGCTCGGCTGCAGCAGAGGTCGACTCAATAAACCGGGCTAGTGGAGTAAATAAGGCTCCTTCACACAGGCTCTGCCCCCGTGTCTGCTGTCCCTAGCGCGAACACACACGCGCACGCACACACGCACACGCACGCGGTCCTGCAGGACCGCAGTGGCTGCTGCCCTGTCAGTACTCCTCCTGTGGCTAATCGATTGGATTGAAGACGCTGATGAGACTCAGAGAGAAGAGAGAGATTCACCTCAACTATTGCCTCCTCGCCTCAACTCATTACCGCAACTACTCTTCAATCGTTTTAAGCGCTGCAGCGCGGGTGGACGGAAGGAGGGGGGAGTGTGGGGGGGGGGGGTGCCCCACGTGCACGAGCGAAAGGTTGCGTGGCCGCACACGCACGTAGTGTTGGTTCACCTTTTTTGGGGAGGGGGGGGGGGGGGGCGAACACAGCACCTTTATGTAACCAGGAGACACAGAGCAAAAGCGTTGGGAGGGGGGAGGGGGAGGGGAGGGGGAGAGGAGGGGGGGGGGGGGGTCTGACTCCACTCCACTCAAGGAGCAACTGTTTGCATGTCAATCAATCATCTCCAACGTGTCGAAGAAAAACCTGAGCGGACTCTTAATTCTCCGTCTGACCGCATTCACATCATCGCATCATATTTGTTGGTACAGATCAACTCCGGTCTGGAATACTGAACTTCCTCCAGACCATCATCACAGAGAGCAGCCCGGCGGGGGGTGGGGGGGGGGGGGGGGGGGGGGGGGCTGCGACGGTGTAACACCACCAATCAGTGCGCCTCAGACCAGGCTACGCCTTTTAAGAGCTTTTATTTAACAGGTGTTTGTGTGTTTGTAGGTGTTTGTGTGTAAGTGTTTGTGTGTAGGGTGTTTGTGTGTAAGTGTTTGTGTGTAGGTGTTTGTGTGTTTGTAGGTTTTTGTGTGTAGGTTTTTTGTGTGTAAGTGTTTGTGTGTAGGTGTTTGTGTAGGTGTTTGTGTGTAGGTGTTTGTGTGCAGGTTTTTGTGTGTAGGTGTTTATGTGTAAGTGTTTGTGTGTAGGTGTTTGTGTGTAGGTGTTTGTGTGTAGTTTGTTTGTAGGTGTTTGTTTGTAGGTGTTTGTGTGTAGGTGTTTGTGTAGGTGTTTGTGTGTAGGTTTTTGTGTGTAGGTGTTTGTGTGTAGATTTTTGTGTGTAGGTTTTTGTGTGTAGGTGTTTGTGTGTAGATTTTTGTGGTGTAGGTTTTTGGTGTGTAAGTGTTTGTGTGTAGGTGTTTGTGTGTAGGTTTTTGTGTGTAGTTTGTTTGTAGGTGTTTGTTTGTAGGTGTTTGTGTGTAGGTGTTTGTGTGTAGGTGTTTGTGTGTAGATTTTTGTGTGTAGGTTTTTGTGTGTAAGTGTTTGTTGTGTAGGTGTTTGTGTAGGTGTTTGTGTGTAGGTGTTTGTGTGTAGTTTGTTTGTAGGTGTTTGTTTGTAGGTGTTTGTGTGTAGGTGTATGTGTGTAGGTGTTTGTGTGTAGATTTTTGTGTGTAGGTTTTTGTGTGTAAGTGTTTGTGTGTAGGTGTTTGTGTAGGTGTTTGTGTGTGTAGGTTTTTGTGTGTAGGTGTTTGTGTGTAGATTTTTGTGTGTAGGTTTTTGTGTGTAGGTGTTTGTGTGTAGATTTTTGTGTGTAGGTTTTTGTGTGTAAGTGTTTGTGTGTAGGTGTTTGTGTGTAGGTTTTTGTGTGTAGTTTGTTTGTAGGTGTTTGTGTGTTGGTGCTTGTGTGTAGGTGTTTGTGTGTAGGTGTTGTGTGTGTTGGTGTTTGTGTGTAGGTGTTTGTGTGTAGGTGTTTGTGTGTAGGTGTTTGTGTGTTGGTGTTTGTGTAGGTGTTTGTGTGTAGGTTTTTGTGTGTTGGTGCTTGTGTCTACGATTTTGTGTGAAATCTCCAGATTTCAGGTTTTTTGCGAGAAGATCTTTTACAATTTCTTTTCTGGAAAGCCTGATGAGGCTGGCAGCTCCAATCTCGGATCAGTCAGCAAATTATGGGACGTGGTTTAAACGGTGATGACAACCGGCGGCTCGGGAATTTGAGGTGGAACTGAACGCCAACTCGACGCATCTCTGCTCCAGACGTTAGTGAGCTAGCTCGTTAATGTCACTGTGTACGTTTGGAAAGCATTAGCGGTCACTAACAGAAAATCTAAACGTAGTTTATCAGTAACAAACATGACGTCACCACGTCGGTTTGTGAACGTTACGAATCCTCCAGTTCAGATTCTGTCCGTCGCCATCTTTGCTCGTTCGGAGCAGGAAGTGACCATATTTGGACTAGCTGGGGGGGGAGGAGCCAGCGGTGGATCTGACTCGATCTGATTGGAAACCTTGACGATACTACGCCCCCGCCCACCGATAGCTGTAGCCTGACTGCACCACGGGCCTGTCCAATCAAACAGACACGCCCCCCCCAAAAAACAGGTCTTCTTGAATCTATTTTCTAATAAATGAGGGATTATTTTCAGATGGACCTCCAGAAAACTAATAAGAAGGAGCGACTTTAGCGAACAACACCGAGGATAACTGATGGACACATTTTATTGACTTTGTATTTGATGAGAGAAGTTGAATGGGAGTCTACGGAGCCGGAGGCTTTTTTGGAGTCGACCTCTAGTGGCGCTCGGTGGTATTGCAGCTTAACGACTCTCCTGCATCGGCCTCATTTTTCAGACCTGGAAGCTGACGAACACTTTTACATTCAGTCTGTGGTTGCGAGCTAATTACCGTTATTGTTAAATCAATTCTTTGCCTCTGCAACCGGCATTCAGACATGTACATAGTTTCTTTCTTTCGTGTGTCAGCATGTTTTTTGCCGTTTTGTTTCTTGCGCTGCTCAGCACAACGGCGGCATGTTTTTCCGCTCATTATAATTTCAGCTTCTTAGTCCGCGAAAGAACAGCGCTGCACGTATGTTATACGGCCGGACGCGTGTCCCTGATGCAGTATGCAGGACGTGCCGTAGGTT
The DNA here is from genome assembly GCF_022577435.1 of Embiotoca jacksoni. NCBI lineage: Eukaryota > Metazoa > Chordata > Actinopteri > Embiotocidae > Embiotoca > Embiotoca jacksoni. The sequence continues at coordinate 3,657,798 of NW_027185386.1, read as the reverse complement.
GTACGTGTCATCCTGTCTTCATCCTCTCGCTCTCTCTTACACCCCCCCTCTCCCTCGCCCCCCGCCTTTCTAATCAATAACTCATCTCTCCGTGTCGATTCCCCTCTACCCCCACAGGAAAACAAATGTCCTTCTACGGGACAAACAAAGAGAGGGGGACGGGTGGAGAAGGGGGGTGTAAAGAGGTAGAGGCAGATAATTGAGAAAAAAATACTGTAAACCCAACGAAATACCTAAATAGCCTGTTGCAGTGAGGAGGAGGAGGAGGAGGAGGAAGGTGGAGGGAGGATGTGGGAGGAGAGAGGCAGCGAGGTGGAGGGAGAAGGATTAAAAGGGTCGGTATGGGATGGATGATTAGCCCCTGTCTCCAAGGTTACACTTTACAACTGTATCACTGCGGAGTGGGACAGCGGCAAAGAAGAGGAGGAGGAGGAAGGTGGAGGAAGGGTGACACGGACCGTTCATCACACCCGACTGAATTAAAGAAGACAGAGGCACCTTTTTTTTTTTTTTTTTTTTTTTTTTTTTTGCTGCCTCTGACCTTCACATCCGGGACTAACGCGCAGCCTTGACCTCCAGACGGAGACCAGCACCTCGACGCAGCAGGGGGGAAAAAAACAAAACAGAGACAAATGGGCAAGCAAGGAGGAGGAGGGAGGAGGAGGAGGAGGGAGGAGGAGGGGAGGAGGAGAGGTGACATGCGACAGGGCCCAGAGGGGGGGGGAGCAGGAGGGGGGAGAACTCACTTAGATTCCAGCCAACTGCAAGAATTGGCCTTTTCATGAGAAGGCGGGAGGCGAAAACGGGAAACGAGTTTGGTGCTCATCATTAGGGCTCCCCCTCCTCCCCCCCCCCTCTCCTCCCGCCTCCTCCTCCTCGAATCTCCCTGCTTGTCCTTCCATCAGCTTTTATTTCTCACTCACAGTTACCCCCCCTCTCTGCTGTTTTAAACCCAACTGGAGCCGAGAGAGAAAACGGATCCCCGTGATCGAGTTGCATGTTTTTCCACCCTCACTTGTTCTCACTTCTAAATTGCCCTGGATTTCACGCAGCCTATTCTAATCAGGTTACCCCCCCCCCCCCCCCGCCCGCCCCCATCCCCCGCTCGCCGTTCCCCGCGCGTCACGCAGATACTCGTGTTGCTGAGGTGAAAATGAGAATTGTTAGGTGTTGTTTTTGTTTTTGTTTTTTTGCAGATCTAATATAATTCAGCGCCACCGTCGGAAACGGCAACCGACGGCGGAGGGCGCATCAGCATTTTGACTCCTGGCTGTGGGAAAGGGCACTCGCTGATGACCCACGATGCACTGCGGCTCGTGCAGCCGTGCAGAAAAAACACGTCGCACTTCTTTCTTTTTTTTTTTCAAATTCATACAATTGGAAGCTGTTTAACATGAATTTTGCACATGCACCCTGCAAAAGAGGACAGAGCTTGTTTGTCTTTTTTTTTTTTTGATGCTGTTCCTCGTGCGCACACCCACACAACGGCTGGAGGAGTAATACATAATGTGTAACTGGATTACAATAATCTGATTACAGAATTTACAGAATTTTTGGAGGAGATAAAAAAATTAAAAAAAATAAATAAATAAAAAGGAAAGGGGAAATTGTTAGATTACCAGCTTTGGAAATAATAATAATAAAAAAAAAAAAAACAGATAAATGCTTCATGGTTTACGTGTAAAGAGCTTAAAGTTTATGCGGCAGATTTCAACAATATGCACAATTTTAGAGTAAGTAGGAGAAACTAAACCGTTCGTCATCTTTCACAGATGTCTGACTTGTTTTTTATGAATGGATAGTCGGAGTCCAGCCACATTGAAAGACATATGGTCT